>NC_051453.1:13599954-13673801 GCF_001649575.2 Kryptolebias marmoratus | reverse complement strand
GGGGGGGGGGTCATCATTCAGCACTTGCAGTGTCACGGTGTGAAGAGGTGGAGGGTTTCCATGGTTACCAGGATGTCTCCTCCGGTCGGTGGGCGTGGGAAGGAGTTCCCATGGCCGTGCCCTCCGTGTCGTTTGTGTTTGCTTTGCGGGGCGTTGAGCTCCTGCCGGTACTGCCGGGTGTGATGAGGCAGTCGGTGTTGCAGCGCAGAAAGCACAAGGCCAGCAGAACATGATCCCTTTGTGTTCCGTTTGACCGAGGCCATCGCTGGACCATCCAGTTTTCGACCTGATTGAAAGAAAAAAAAAAGAAAAGGGGCAACCAGTTTGCTCATTTCTGGTATTTGGGTTTTATACGTCTGGCTGTGCTGCAGTCGATGGGCCGATCGGTGGACGAAAACAACGCTGCAGGGTCTTATCGGTGTTTATGCCAGCAGTGATCGGCGGTGAAGCTTCCTATGCTCGTGTCAATTACATGATGAAGAGGCATCTGTGTGTGTGTGTGTGTGTGTGTGTGTGTGTGTGTGTGTGTGCCCCTTACTGTGTTTACAGCACAGTTCGTGTTCAGAGTCCAGCTGGAACAAGGAATGGAGACAGAGTGCAGTACTGATTTTTTTATTATTACTGTTATTATTACTTCTATTTCTCGTTCCTTTCCTTAAAATGTGAGTAACATCTAACATCTGGTTCCACGGTAGATTTTTAAAAAGTTTCAGGCGAGACTTTAGCAGGCTCGTGCCTCGATAACGACAGCCTATTTCGAGTTTTCGCATTTTGCAAGAAGCGTCAGCAGCATCAAAAGCGAAAGGAAGGTGAAAATAGGAGGATAAGAAGATAAAGATATGATTCTAGTTCAGGGGTGTTGTAAAAGAAGGTGTAAGGTCTGTTATGTGTTTCTGCTTTTACAAAAAACTAAACCCCTAACAAGAAATCACCCACTGCCTTGTTCACAGGTAACATTTGCTCAGATGGATCTTAGCTCTTCCATAAAAAGAGACCTGACAGTCAGTTAGTTATTCATTTAACAAAATAAAACAAGACTTGCTTACTCAAATTAAAATTTCGGTCCACAGTAAGCTGGCTGTGGCAGCTGCTGGTAATTGATTAAGTACATACAGGCATGGCCAATTACTGATTTTTAATTTCTTTTAAAGTTGGTCTGTCTTCAGTATTCGGTGTTAAAATAAGGCAGATAAGTGAGATGTGATTTGATCTGTGAGGTTTTTGTGCAGAAAAACCCTCTGCATACCTGTGGCTCACCACACATGGATGTATCTGTTCTCTCTTTTTAAGAAAAACAAAACAAAACAAAACAAAAAAAAAACGGAGAACATTTTAATCTCATTGCTCATTATGTCAGCGCTTGGCTGGTTTTAAACAATAACAACTCCACGCCGGGCGTCATTGGGCTCCCGGAGCGTGGCGTGAAGGAAAGCTTTGTTAACCTGCGCGGAGGAGCGTCGGTTTTGTGTCTGAGGGGAAAGACACGGTGTCCCACCGGCCATGTTGAGACGTGAAACGCAGGCTCGCCTGGAACAGGCAAACGCTTCGGTCTGTTTTCTTTCACACACACACACACAAGCAGGCTCTCGTCTGAAAATGGCTTTCACAATTCTCCTGCAGCGCGCTCGCCAGTTACGCACACGCGGATGTTTGTTTCTTTCAGTCGCGGTAATTACCGATGAATATTAATGTGGGCATTTTCTCGTTTTGCAGCTCGTGGGCTGGTTTGTTAGCAATTTCAGATGGATCTGGGTGAGACAGCGTAATCAAGTCTGACCTTGGATGCTGCGTTGGAGAAGGCCCTACTCTGTCAGCCTCGCAGTTGTCTCTGAGAAACACATTCAACAGGCAAACTTGAACTGAAGTCGAGCGTAAACATAAATGCAATGGCAGCTTGAAAAAAAGAAAATCGACAAAACTCTGAGGAGGATAATATTCTCATGTGACATCTATCACTTCTTCATACTTGTGATTCTGCTGCTCGCCCTGAAATCAACGAATCAATCACGTCATGCTCCGACTTGCTTATACTTCTGGGCGACTGCCAAACCGAATTGCCTCTTGGGGGTAAATAAAGTTGTCTGAACTGAACTGAACTCTTGGCACAGTAGGAATCGGCAGGACTAAGTGCTATCACAGGGAACAAAACATGCAGAACCACATGCCTTTTGGTCTTTCAGGGAGTAGCTCTTGTTCTCGAGAACTCTGCGGTGTAAATGCCAGGCTTTAATAGTCCTCAGAGGAGATGTTTTATCCTCTAATCTGCGCATGCTTTACGTGGAAGCGTACATTCCGGTATGGTTTGGTAGAAATGTGGCTCACTGCAGCTGAAATCTGAATTGCGTTGCTTGAGTTAATGGCACTCTGGAATAGTCTGGCACACGTCTTTCCGTTATTGTTCTATTGTTTTCATCTTTTTTTTTTGCCTCTTTGAGTTCTCTCTAAGCCGCAGTCGTGTAAGGAAATGCCGAGCAGACCTCGCAGTTTCAGCTCGGCTGGCTTTTATGGGTCTGGGAGAGAAGCACAGGCCCCTCACCAGGCTATATGTATGTGTAAGCCTCCCTAATGCCTGCCTTGGCTGTGTGCAATGTGTCTGTCGATGTCAGGCTGCAGGTTTGTTCAACAGAACAGAGGCGCTCCTGTACAAGATCTGCCACCCCTCCTTTTTCCCTAGTTTTTTTTTTTTTTCACATCTCTCCACGTCTCTCCATGCCCGTTGATCACCTCCATTCCAACACTGGAAAGAAGGAAAGAGACACTCAACGGCAAAACAGTAGCGAAAGAGAGTAGCACGAGCATCGTCGAAAGCATTTCCGTGTTGGTGGGGCTTCCGTGGCTTTGTCAGGCCGACGACACGCTCAAACCGGGACAAGATTAGAGGTGAAACGCTTGCTGCGTGGTTAGGGTAAATATTATGATGTAGTGGACCAGGGTTTTGTACTGAAGCACGCAGACGCCACCCTCCATCAGGAGCTGCAGCTTCAGGTCGATCTGCTGCTGCAACAAGATCATACATAACAACATGGTGTACATGTAGAGTACAGGCACCATGAAAGGATGGGAACTCTTGAAATTTGTGCTATTCATACGTATTTATAGACTTCATTTTCTAGTGTAGGTATATAAAATTTAAATGTAAAAACGTAAATATTAAGCCTGGCAGTTCTGCCCAAAATGCGTACTCTTCTAAACGTTTTTTTTTTCCACCTCGCCAGCTCATGACATTTTAGTTTTCAGTGAAAATATTTAGCTTGTCCCATGTTTGTGATGTATTTTTCATTGTGCAAATATAGAGTAACGCTGGGAGTGCGGATAAAATTATACTGGCTTGATGCGATACTTTAGGAACTCATAACATTCGTGGTTATGGTTCATAGCTTTATTTTCAGGGTCTACTTCAACAGATTTACGTGCTTCATTGTGAACGCTTTTATCGTCTTTCTTACTCAGTTTAAGTCAAGCAAAACAGCTTAAATAAACAATCTTCATGGTAAATCTTGAGGCAAATAAATCAGTTGTTAGATTAAACGTCTTGGTTGTCTAAATGTTAAGCTTTTGAAATAAAAAAAAGGCCTCAAGTTTTATTTGATTAGCCATCTGCCAAAGGAAAGGACAGCTGCTGTTTAACGTTTAGAGCATCCCAAACTCGCCACCTGTCTAACAATGTCTGTTTTACATCTGGTATTAAAATGTATCTCCGGTGAGCCATTCAATCAAGTGGACAGCGTTACCTGTGGTGCATCTTAACTAACCAGCTTCATATGCAACAAACACAGTTAATGTGATGACTAATGAGCAGGGCATCCTTAATAAATGTACTTGAAAGTCTCCTGAATCTGTTGGGTGACGTGTTCATGATGATCCACTCCCGCTTTTTCAACGATTTGCTTGAGTCACACGGGGGTTTTGTTGTGTAACGGACACGATATGAGACTGAAGTGAAGAGAGCATGAAACAATAGACGTAATGTTGCAGAGTTCAGTGTTATTGCATTTTCGCTGACTAAAGCCGCACAAACTCGGGGCTTTCAAGTGCAGATTTCATTCCTCTCCACTTGCAATATGAAAGTTATTTCACTCCCTGTAACACACTCCTGCTGCGTGTGTGCGTGTGTGTGTGCCTTGTATTGCACAACAACAGTCCATGCTAACTTCTGTTATTTTACCGAAAAGAATCGTTTTCAGCCACAGAAATGAGCACTTTTCTGATTTTTGCTGAGTTTATGTGTGCGTGTGTTTTATAATCCGTTAAAATGAAAGCAAACGTGGTTATTTCAAATGCATCTTTTGTTGAAAGTAATCATTAGAGGTAGATCTACAACTGATTAACTCTTGGACGCACGCTAATTCAAGACGGCTGCCACTGGTCATTGACCTTAGCCAACACAAAAAAGGGCTGCAGCTCAGCAAATGTTACAGTTTTTAAGCTAAAACCCGGTGTGATGCGCTACACATTCTGCTCTATTTTTGCCTAAAACGTCAGCATTAACCACGGGAGTCAACCCTGGTTGTCTGTTAGCAAAATATTTTGTGAACCGTTGAACAGATTCGAATGAGACTCTCAGAAAGTCACCAGTGGATGTAAACCTACATGACTCATTAACTTTTGAAGTCAAGACAGTCGAAGTTAGCCAACACAAAACTGGCTGTAACTCAGTCAGCTTCGCAGATATTGTGCGAAGATTCGGTGTGGTAGTAGCTGAGAGTCATCCTCAACACATACTTCAAGCGCTAACGATCGCACATTATAGCCGATTTGTAAGGTTGGACCAAATCGGCTCCAACTCCATCCTGTCTCATTATAGGATTATTTTAGTTTAGAACTCCGCAATCGCAATATGCGTTCCTTCAAGGCCTTTAATTTAACACATTCATTGTTTGGATTTTGCAAACCCTGTTCTGCTGAACTTGGCCCACCACCAGTATTTTGCAATGCACACACACACACACTCGATCAGTTCACTTGAGTTTATTACGGGGCAGTGGATCAGCACGTAGTTCTGCAGCTTGACAAAGCGGAGAATTAATCTGCCCTCTGTCACAGGTCGCCTGCCCTGGAGTGAGAAACCTCCCCTCACAAGCGAGCTGATATCTTCCTCATTACTGTGAAGCCCTGCTCTTAAAGGAGGCCAGGCAGGAAATCAGGGGGGTTTAAAAAAAAAAAAGCCACGCTGTTTCACCAAAAAACTATAAATCTCTCTGTGACTTCTCTCACTCGTTCGCTTCTGTTGAGCCAGTTTTTCAGGCTGGGAGGCCGCTCGCTCTGCCTGTGGCACAGCCCAGTGTTTGAGAAACCCTCGCTCTGCACACCGCTCGGCACTGTGAGCTCAGTTTGTGCAAGCATGTACACGCACACCTCCCTCCACAGCCCTTAGTTTTTTTTTGTTTTTTTTTGAGTTCCTCCTTCGACAAACTGACTCGTACAGGCGGCTTATTCACAGAACTGAATCACATCTCGCCTTCAAGGACGCCGGAGTGAGCAAGTATCTATATTTGCCAAGTCCGACCCGTTTTTAGGGATCCGCGTGTTTGCCTTGAGGTCAAAAATGTCGCAGATGAGTTGAAACTTTGTGTCTCCACGTTTCGTGGTCTTTTGACATTCTTCGGATTGCTCACAGGGAGCTTGCTCTGTGGCAAGTGTTGTGCAAGTTTTTGTTATGAAAGCGACGCAGGGACTGACGTTGTGGCATGTGCGCGACTTCAAACCAAGCATGATTTGCGCTGAATGTGAAGCAGTCTGAGGGAGCTGCGTGGATCCTGATGCCGTTAAGAACCTTTATCCCTTTCACATGTTTATCAGATCATGTCGGCTCAGTCTGAGCTCGAGTGTGCGTGTGTACGTGTGTCTGGCACGGGCATCTTTGCCGACTCTAAGCTTGTCCCGTTAACACACTTTCAGCCCGCAGGAGCAAGCGGGCTCCGAGGGACACCGTCCAGCTGTCCTGTGGGTTAAATCAACACCGAGCTACGCCCCGCTGTGGTCCTGCCTGTGGCAAAGAGTCGCTGCTGAGTGCAGCTCAGTACGAACCTCCAGCTGGAGTTCCCGAGTCTAAAAGTAATCTCGTTGTACAGTGAAACACATGCAAAAAAAACAAACAAAAAAAGAGTAGGAGGATGCAAACAAGTGTTCAGCACTTGCACACCCAAGTAGCCTTTGATTACAGCGGTTCTTCTTTGCCCACAAACATGTCCTTTTAGTCAGACTTTGAATATGTGAAGTCTCTCTGCTTTGCCTGTACCTTTGAAGAATTTCCTCTTACTTGGTAGGAATCAGAACTTGACAGCAAGAGCAGAAGTAAAAAAATAAATTAATAAATAAATAAATAATCTGACGGGCAGGGGATTGTTTTCAAACAGTTTTCATGAGAATAACTTGTTTAACTCAGCATCCAAATTAAAAAAGATAAATCAGATCTTTTGAAGTGGGGTTCTGTGGAAAGGTTATTAGCGGTCAATATCTTGGATAGCCTGGGTGTTAAAAAGTTTGGAAAAGTATGAAGTGTGATTTTAGTGTTTTCCAGGTCTGGATGAGTTTGGACAATAAGAAAACAGAGGCTGTCTCTCTAGATTCCTTTCTCTAAAGCGTTAAAAATGTGAATATCTCAAAAGATTTTGATTTACTTTAGAATTAATTTGCTCAACCAATCAGAGCACATTTCATCCTAATTCTATGCAGTAAAAAAAATCATTATAAATCATCTATTTCTTTGAACGCCACAAGCTTTGAGTTTAATATCACAGGCTGGACGGTTTGGATCTGAGGTGTCGACCTAGAACTGGGGGTGCTGAGGGTGCTACAGAACACCCCTTTTGAAAAAATAATGTCAAAAAAAAAAAAAAGAGAGGACAAACAAACAAACAAAATATGTCCACCAGTGTTATGGAAGTTTAGATGTCAATGGTATTTTTGTGATAATGACGTAGTATTTGGTGGGTATTAAGTTCCTGTTTGGTCGGGGTGGGGGCAGTTTTTCTCTCTTTACGCTTTCCCACAGCTCCGATGAGAACATCTCTCGAGGATTTATTGTCTGATGTCACTCAGCTGATAAAAGAGGCAATGAAAAAGAAGCTTTATACAATTTTCGTTCTAGACATAATTTCTTGCTGTCTCTGTTTGTTTTGTTTGACATTTCATGGCCTTTGCATTTTAAAGAAATACAAAAGACATAGCTATAAAAAACGGACCACAGTAGAAATATCTCTCATGAATTCATCAAAAACAAGAATTCTGCATGAAAAGTGTGACCTTTTTAATGGAAAAACATGTAAAACAACCTCAGTTTGGGAAAAATGGGAGTTTAATTCTGACAAGATTGACAAGCTAACGGCTAGTCAGACTGGCGCCGAGACCAAAGTGGCTTTTTGCCGCCTTAAACAACCCTAATCGCCTAAATTTAACTGTTCTTCACACAGACTTCATTTAGTATTACATGCTTATAAACATAGAAGTTAATGATTATTTTCAAACGCAAATGGAGGCAGCAGCTGTAGTATTTCCATTGCATTCTGCATGCATGGCATTTGCAAATTGTTGAAACCGGAGTTGTTTTAAGGCGGCAGCAGTCCACTTTGCCGTCAGCTCATCTCATTTCTCCAAACTGAGGTCTTTCAAAGACCTTTCTCCAACAGGTGAGATATTAATTGCTCGTAGCTTTTCCACAGAACCCCCCCTTTCAGAAGATCTGAACTATACCTCTAAGGGTTTTTGACTTAAAATGGGAAGAAGAAAAAAAAAATTACCCGCTTTTTGTGTCACTAAACTCCGTGACCCTTTGCCTTTTTCCAGGCCTCACTTGTCCTGCATGTATTTATAGGTGCCTCCGACTTTGTAATAGTCCGCCTACTAGCTGTAACCCAAGTAATAGCAGCTTTCAGTTCCACACAGCCTAACATTATCCCTGCACACAACAACAGTTCTGGGTCTGCCGGGTCTATTTCTGCCCTGTTCCTTTTTTAAAAATTTGGTGCTTAAATGCACACAAATCAAGAGCCCTTCAAACAGACGCTGCCCACACACGCTGGAAACCCTTTGAAACTTGAAATCTGTCAGTGCCGAACACACGTCTCAATACGGCTCCTCTCCTCCAGAGGTTTTCAACGGGGGAGCTTTTTTGCTCTTTGCTGATTCAATATTCCCTTCAGCTCAGCACTAATTGCTCAAAGTAGAGAGAGGACCTCTTTTCCTTTTTCTCTCATTGGCTTCATTTACTCCCCCCCCCCATTTTTTTTTTTTGCTGTTTCTGTAGCGCTTTGCTCATCATCCTGCTGCACCTCGCCTTGACTGCTGCAGAATCCTCGCTCAGGAGAGGCAGATTATGCCTGACGAGATTACTTCCGTGTCTTGGCGATCAGCGCGCCTCAGACTGCATTCAGACTCTCCGGCTGTGCGTGTGGTCGTGCGAGAGCGAGACGTAATTGAGGCGCGTCCGGAGTTGTAGTTGTGGTAAGAGGTGTCCCGGTCGGCCTGCAACAGACAGATAAGTGCTCTAGAGATTTGGA
The DNA here is from genome assembly GCF_001649575.2 of Kryptolebias marmoratus. Lineage (NCBI taxonomy): Eukaryota > Metazoa > Chordata > Actinopteri > Cyprinodontiformes > Rivulidae > Kryptolebias > Kryptolebias marmoratus. The sequence goes on along the minus strand of NC_051453.1, from coordinate 13,665,303 downwards.
CTCACACTTCACACCACAAACACCAACTCTGTGTGTTTGTGTGTGTGTGTGTTGATTCTTGGTCCCCCCGGTACAATTCTGCCTCGCTTTTGGGTCCTTTAAGAATCTCATGCGTATAATCTGCATTCAGACTCCAGAGATTAATGTCTTTTCACCGAGAGAGAGAGAGAGCCCTTTGGGAGATCCATCTGTGCAATCCTTCGTCACAGATACCTCACAGACGGTACTGTGCAAAAGATTTAAACGGCGCTCCTGGTTTGTTGTATTTTGACAGTGGCCGGGAACCGGACTGAAAATGAGGAGGAGGAGGAGGGCGCTTGCCCGTGAGGATGGGTATGTTACCCGCTCCGAGCAGCTTGTACACCTGCTGCTTTGTCCGGAGACAAGGAAGCCTAAACCCCGGCCTTCTGTAAACTTCAAACGCTCCGAGAGTGGAAGGAGGGGCAGACGGTGCGCTTTTGAAGGCCTGCCCTCGTCGTTCCCCCTCAGCTTCTCTCCGTCCCACCTATTGTCCATCCTTTTCTTGACCTCCTTTTTTGTCTTGCTCTACCATCAAAAGGGCCGCCCCAACCCTCCTCCTCCTCCTCCTCCTCTTCTCACTCGTGTTGCAGCCTCTCGGATTTAAATCTGGCGACGGATAATTGTCATCTTTTTCGGCGTGTACGAGCGGTTTTCTCACTGGCAGACGGTATCTGACGGCGACAGCTGACCAGGATGTGACTGACGTCTATAGTGTGATGTGTTTGTGTGAGGGATTGACTGACAGCGCCGTTCACAGCTTTGTGTCAGCCGTCCTGCTGGGTGCCAGGCTTTCGCTGTCAGATGTGCTACACAATAATGAAGTGTTAAGTGAATTGTATTATTAGTTGTTTTTTTTCTTCTTTGTTCAGTGTAATATTTAGTCAGTTTACAGAAAATTAGAGCTTCTTCGGTCAACGCTTAGCGAGTAACGTCTGCAAAGAGCAGCGCGAAACAAACAAAGATTAAAGGCCTACCATTCCTAGCAGGAACGCCGGAGGTTTAGGCTGAGATCGAGTAATGTGAAAGAGTTGCAGACGTTGCGATCAGACCTTGAAATGAACGTTGGTCTCGTGCGATATCACGAGACGTCACGCTCAGAGTGCGTGTCATAAATGGCGTCAGGCTTTAGCCCAGCCTCTGTAAAACTGGCTGAGTTATAACCATTTTTGTGTTGGTTAATGTCGATTAGCTGGGGCAGCCGTCTTCATTTGGATTGGTTCCAGAAGTAAATCAATTGTAGACGTACACCCAGTGAAAAGTTTCTGAAAGTGTCATTAAAAGCCACCTAGTGGTTCATGAGATATTTTGCTAACAGACAAACAAGGTCAACTCCAGCAGCAAATGCTAAAGCTTTAAGCAAAGATCTCGTTCAACAAGTAGCACTTGTGACTGACTCTCAGTTCCTACCACACCAAATTTTAGCAACATTATTTGTAAAACTGACTGAATTTTTTGCTGTTTTTTTGTATTTTCTGAGGTCAGTTGGATGTGGCAGCCATCTTGAATTGAATTGGCTCCAAATGTTAATCGGGTTGCAGACGTTCAGCTAGGGGTTATTTCCTGAATGTTTCATTAAAATGTGTCCAGTGGTAAAAACATCATGGCGGGCGATTGAAAAAGCCAGCGCATTTTATTGAGTTTGTCACGTGAACAAAATCTGTGTTTCTCTGTTTGCTGGCCAGGTGCGAGTGCGATGAGGAGGAGTTTCAGAGTTTGAGGCCATGGGCTGCACCTCGGCCAAGCAGGTGTCGGCCGTGCCCAACGACGAGGAGGGACGCGGCAAGGCCTACAGCAACGGAGACCTCTTCTCTGGTCAGTTCGCACACGGCGCTCACGGCTCCATTTCACTCGATTAATTGCTCAGCGTGAAGCCACCACCACCCCTCCCCGTCCTGGCACTATATTCTTCCCATTATAGCTCCTCTGGCAGGGCGTTCAGTTCTCTATTTCAGAAAATAACTCTCACCAGCAGCCATTTTATGGGAGTCATCTTTGTTGACAGTTTATGTAAGAGAGGAAGTAGTTGGTGGCATGTTGATAAAAACTGATATCTGTCATTTTTATTTTAGCTTTGAGGGGGACGCACAGCAACTGAAAGGGATGTTGGGAAGCTGGGAACAGAAAAAAAAAAAAAAGCAGACACAAAGGCATCCTTAAAAGGGAGACTATCAAAGTTTTTAAAAACATTTTTTTTCATATAATAGTTTGAATAAACAACATAAATCTCATCCATTAACAATGAGATGCTTTAAAGTGGCTGCATAAATTTTTAAAGAAGCCATTCAGAAGGGAATGAGATGAAACTATTGAACTTTATCGTCAGGCGGGCAGCGTTTGCAACGGATCACATCTTTGGAAAAAACTCCATTACACTGTGAGATGTATGACCAAAACTTTGTGTTCTTTTTTTTGTGAAATCAGTGTTAGGGTGCCGTCGAAGTGACAGAAAAGAGATATTTTTTGCACACAGCTGCACGACCTCTTTTAGCGGCGCACTGTAACCGAAAGAGAGGACAAACGCGGCAACTTGGAGACATTTTTTTATGCCGTTTACGCTTAATTTCCACCCCCAGTTCCTGAAGTTTTAAGGCTACCAGTTCAGCATCTGGACTCACGTTGTTGGAAAACCATCGTCTTGCTGAAATAGTCAGGGTCTTTTTCTGAGCAAGGTGTCGCCTGAAATGAAGAACATGTTGCTTCAGAACCTCAGTCTGTTGATTAGCTTTATTAGCTTTTAGCTCTCTTTGGGTGTGGAAACTTTTAATCTGTGCTTGTGAATATTCTGTCAATTTGCAATCTTTTTTATGTCCATGGAAAAGATAATCCCAATTTTTTTTTACACAGTCTTGCAGCATGTTAGTCTTTTTTTTTTAAACTTGCTGAAATGTCTTTTCGAACCAAAATCATTTTGCTGTTTTGTTCTGCGTTGTTTTTCCTTAAGCATCAGGCATCTTTTCTAGACACTGCTTGATAGAAATGAGTTTTTAATCTCGTTTTAGATTTTCTTTAAGTAAACATTGGTTTTAATTTATTCCGAAATGATTTCGTTCTGTTTTTATTCCCTTTTTTAAAAAATACAGTTGCAAATAATTGCCTTTTATTAGCCGTTTATTGGTTTTAAATTGATAATATTGTGTCTTTTTCAGTTTTGAGGTGTTTAACACTATCACTGTTTGCATTTCAGCTTGTCAGATTGTAATTATGGACACGTGAAAGAATTCAGACCCACACTGGAGAACTAGTTTTCCAGAGTTGATCAATTAAAACCAGACAGGAGAGTCATTAATGCTGATCAGAAACGGCTGCAGCTCCAGCTTTAATTGTGTGGAGGAGGATGTTGCGTAATGAGGGATGGGGATGAAACAGAGATGATGGGTGGCGGAGGGATTAACAGCGATTAGGAATTAGGAGCAACACTCTGGTGTAACAGCAGACAGTCGGGTGGAGGCTGGTGGAGGTTGGTGTATGTGGCAGACGACGACCCGAGAAGGTCCTTACTCTCTCCAGCACCATCATCCCTGCCTCCCTCTGACCGTTTCCCCTCCTCTCCAGACCTCTTACCACGTTTCTGACGCCGCTCCTTGACTTCTTGCTCTCTTCCCATCCCTTCTACTCCCTCTCAGACACGTTCTCCTCTTCCTCCTCCACCCCGAGCGAGCCGGAGGATGGGAGAGTCGGAGGAGGATTTTTTTTTCCTTGAGAGAGGAAGGCAGAGTGACGTGTTTTGATGCAGCTGCATTTTTTTTTCTTCACGATTCTCAACTTTTCTGTCTCATTTGGGTCGCCTCTTCTCCTCCCTGCCCAAGGCCTCGTTCTTCCCTTCCTCTTTCTCTCTGTCACTCTATTTTGGGTCTCCCCCTCCCCCTTCCTCTTCCTGCCTTCATCTCCCAGCATTTCTTCTCTCCGGCTCTTTTCCTCTCGTCCCTTGCACAACATTAGGTCAAAACCTCGTGTCCTTTCACATCCCTTCCTCCAGCTTCCTCCCAGGCTGCCCTGTCCTTTTTGCTGTCTTTTGATTAAAGTGGAATTTAAGGGTGGCTGTCGATGGGACAGGCTACCATATGAACTTGTCCGCGACGTGTTTGTGTAGAGATGGAGGATATAAATGACCTGAATTTGGTGGATTAGTTATCCAAACCCCTTTAAGACTCCTCCCTACACACACACACACACACACTTTTCATCTTCATTTAATCTTTTCCCGCTGTCTCACAGTTTGCTGTAACTGTGACGCTGTTACAGTTTAATGTCACCTCTTGTGTACTCTCGCACAGCTGAATTCGCCACACACTTTCCAGCGCCGATCGAATTTGCTCACTGCATCCAGTTTACTTCTGACTGAGGTGGAAAATATTGGTTGCCTCTGGTCAGTCAGTCTGTCTCGCTCATGCTCATAAATGCACCCCCAGTGGACTCTGTGTGCGTGTGTGTGGTGGTGGTGTCGGGGGTGTGTGTATCACTGTATTTAGTTACACTCTGAGCCCTCTTCTTCCTCGCACTGATCTGCCACCAGCACATTTTAAAGCCGGTCCAGGACGCCGTGTGTCCCAGATATTTGGGCTGCCAGACTCCAGCAATTAGCCTCCTCAGACCCCCTTCCCCACCCACACCACCCTCTCAGTTGCCCTCGCACAAAAACCGGAAAAGGCTGAACTCCATTACACAAACAGGGAGGGGCGACGAGGGAAAATAGCAACACTCTCTTTTTCCCTCTCTCTCTCTCTCTCTCTCTCTCTCTCTCGGCAGCCGCTGATATCCGATAATCGCAGAGAGATGAGATCGGAGGGGAGATAGCGAACAAAGTGCCACGTGTGGTGGTGGTTGCTTCGTGTGACACCCCGACGTTTAAACAAAAAGACAAATTTGAGTTATGCTAAAGAGTTAGCCTACATATTTTGAAGTAGGCTCTGTGGAAAGGTGATGAACAGTTAATATCTTACTTGCTGTAGATTTCTTTTTGAACCACCTCACTTTGGAGAAATGGTTTAATTCTGACCAGACTGCCAAGCTGCCCTTTAAACACATGTAGTTATTTTTATTTGTTATGCTGAAGGTGCTGGAATATGTTGCTCTTGTCCTTCTGCAGCAGATTACACAGGAGATTTAGTTAAGTTATTTTTTGGTTTAGTCTAAATCACCTGCAGCAGGATGGTGGAACTTCCCAGAAGTAAAACAGGATTGTTCAGGAGTAATTCTTTAAATAATATAAAAATAAAAAAATGTTGGCATCTCACTCAGACATTCTGGTAAAACAAAGTCCATATTTGGAAACATTTTTCCTTGTTCCCAGTTTGGGGGAAACACAAGTTGAAGAATCCATCTTGAATGAACTTTTACTCTCCATTCTTTCTTTAGGAACCTAAAACCTAAAGGAAATCTCAGTCTTTAAACCAATAAAGTTCCTGTTTACATTTTTGTAGCCAATGAAAACAGTTCCACTGCAGGGCACAGGAACGGAGAAGTGCTCGATGAACCAAATGTCAGAGGTTCAGCCTCTGGTCTGGCGGGGGGGTGGGGGGCGGAAAAAGGGTTCAGAAGGTGAGGGTAGCACTTCCTTCATCATCGCTGCTGTAGTGACCCCACTCAGTGGTTAACTGAACTAACAGTGGTTAAAGATCAAAAATTGTAAATCTGATGGTACCGGAAATGTACAGATAATATCCTCCAGGTTGTTGGACAGAAGCTTTTGTACAAATACAACCTAACATAAAAGTAATTACAGTAGTTCACATGTTTCTGAGAACCAGATCGGCGCATCACCGGTTGAGCCAAAAATCGCTTGATTCAGGTCATTGGCTAAGCAATAGGTGCATCTTTAAATTTCTGTTTCGTATCATTTTATTATTATTTCTTATTTTTTACTAGAAATAGTTCTATTTAAAATATCAGGCACAGTCTTCAGTTGTTTTTTATTACTGATTTCCACCCAATAGGTATGATTGTGTGAATATGGGGTTGAGACGAGGCTTCGTGTTCAGGTGTAAATGTCATGACCGGGGAGTGATGGCTTGCAGCCAGACTTGGCTTGTAGAGAGGACACACAGCAGGAAGGACAGAGTGACACAGCCGGAGCTGTGACTGCACACTTACACGCTTACGAAACAGACACACGCATAACCAAATAAGGCCTTTTAAATGATTCACGACCCATACAGGCACTCGTCGGCAACTGTTCTGATTCAAAGATTTTCTGACTCTGAAGTAGACGCACGTTCACGCTCTCGCGTGCACTTGCAGCGGCTGTCGGATCCTTAAGGTCAGCGCTGATACCGCCGGTCTCTAATCAGGGACGGGAAAGATGTCCACAGTGCAAAACCGCGGCTTCTCAAAATAGTTCCTCCCTTTCATCTGTCCTCCCTGACGGTTTTCTCCTCTCTTTCACCCAAAGCGAGCCCGGCAACGGCGTCACAAAACACCCATGTCATTTCTTCTGACAATGACTGCCACACACACAAACGCTACTCACCGATTTTTGCCTCTGTTTAAGTCTATGATGTGATGCGTCTATAACATTATACTTGCTATACTTTGATGAGCGCAAACTATTCTCCCACACACACACAGTTCTGATATGAAAATCTCCATTTAAATGAATTTGCATCGCCTGCAGTGGATGCTTTCACCGCCCCTGTATCCAACGGCAGCTTACATAGCTTGACATTAGTGTATATTTTCATTATGCTATACAGGAGTTCTGAGGAAATTGTTCCTAATGCCGTTTCCTGCTGTAGCACCCTAATGGTGCTGCGTGTTTACCGAGCGGATCTAAGCCCGGCGAGCCTGCGTTGCGTTAGAAAACTGTTTGTGTGTGTGGTGGCATGTTCAGACAGGAGCGGCGTTGCTCCGACTCGTTTACATTCCTGAGATAAACAGCAGAACAGTAGTCGGCACTAGTTTCTCTCTCTCTCTCTTGTCTCGTTCCTCAAGCCAGTCCCCGCTCGGGTCGTTTTGCAGTTTTATTATTTCTTTCCAACGCGAACGCCGTTTGTCAGGGACTGCGTTTGGCTCTTGGTCGACGCACGTGTCCGCATGCAGAGACACGGGTGACTGTGCTGAAGCGCGCACAGGTGATTGAGGTGTAGGCACGCTGTAAGCAGAGGGAGGGACGAACCCTTCAGCTGGGTACAAAGGGGCAGAAGAGATACAAGCACACAAAAGTTACAGCTTCTGACAGAGGGAGGGCAAAATACAAGATGTGTAACAGATAAGCGTTCCCAGTTTTTATGTGTGTATTATCACCATCATGGCTGCTTTATTAGCTGGGTACTGAGATCTGTGCTTGTGTTGTTCCTCACTCAGTTTGAGAATATTTAAACGTGCTCTATGTAAAGTTATATAGCATATATTATTGTTAATCAACATTATGTGCAGTAAAAATAGTTATCATCCACTGTCAAAAGGTGAAAAGCAGACAATAATAGTTTTAATTGTGTCTGTGTGTTCGTGTGTCTGTCAGTAAAATATCATGAGCCACTTTATGGATTTTAACCATGAAGTAATCACACTAAATTTGCAAATGTAAAGTCATGTGAGCCATGTTTTAGTTAAATACCAGACAGGCTATAGCATATCAGTTTCTATTGCCATACATGGATCATTAACTTTTTTATTATGAAATGTGTCAAACATGTTTTTGTTTTGTTTATTTGTGACTTTACCGGGGACTCTTTTCATATAAATGGTAAACGTGGAGAAAGAAAAAGTCTTAAATGACAAATGCAGAATAAGAGGGAAAAAAACAAACGAAAGAAACACCAGGAAAGTTTTCACGTTTGTTGACATTGCCGCATAAAGACGAGCAGTAAAGGCAGTGCGAAGTTAATGACACGGTTTGTTTTACTTTCACTCGAGGTTGGGTGCATTACACACAAACGTTTCATGTCTGTGAGAAGTTCTGCTCTACCAGAAAAACAACTCGACAGAAACCTAACGACATACCAGCGGTGCCACCGCTGATCACCTTTCAGCTCATTTGGTCTAATTCGGCATCAGGTCCGCTCAGTTCAGCCGAGCCTGGTGCCTGCTGGTGCGACGGCTCTCTTTTCGCACAGCGACTCAACAGCAGGCCTATTTCACAGCTGACATTTTGGATTTGATGAGCAGAGCATGCCAGGTGTGTTAACAAAGGCTGCATTCCACTTCGAGGAAGTTCGGTTTTTAGGCAGCACAGCCAATTTTGGGCAGGTGCACGGGTGAAAAGCAGCCCTGGCTTCAACTCTTTAAGGTTTTGCTGTGAAAAAAGCTTATTTGGGAGTTCACTTCTCTCCGCTCTGAGCTGGTGTTCAGCTACGTGTGCTCGTCCTGCTGCGTTTCAGCGTCTGTCAGACCGGATGATGCGCTCTGATTGGCTAATTGCCCTTTCTGAGCTGCTTTACAGCAATATACTTATACTTTCCTGGACAGATAGAATAGGCATACAGGCGTCTCATGAACTGCTGAACAGGTTTCAATGAAACCTTCAGAAAGTGATCATTGGACATACTTGTATGAGCGCCCCAATTCAAAATGGCTGCCAGAATGAACACAAAAGTGGCTATAACTTAGTCAGTTTTAGAGATATTGTGCTAAAATCTGGCGTGGTTGTAGCTAAGAGTCATCCCCATCACATACTCTGAGGTGCAACTCATCAGAGAAGGTCTTTGTTCAAAACTTAGGCGTGGAAAGCTGACGGCGACACGCATTCCTTCAGAACGTCGCTAGTTTCTTTGGCAGATGGAATGCGTTGACCCAAAAGGATCCTGATTCATTTTTGTGCTCACTAATACGAAACCATCAAGTGTTATTACAGCCAATGGTAAATCACGTATTTTATACTGTTCATTTATTTTACATCAAATAAAAGTATACTGCAAGATTGTAAACCCTTCATTTCTTTGATTTACAGAATAGAAAGTTGAATATCTTTGAATTTTGTGTTATTGACTGGTCCCAGTTAAACCTCAGGTTTTGCAGATAAAAGCTTTAACCTTTTGGCTGTCTTAATTTACAAACCAAGTTAGTGCTTTCACCAACGCAGAGGGTTCGTCTTAACTGCATTAACTGTCTAATCTGTCCCTGTAGCCAAGAGGCTGCTTAACTCATCTTTAATCCCCTCCATCTTGCTCCTTCTTATCAGTGCTCTCTTTTATTCCCCTATTCTTAGGTATTTCACATATGCATCATACGTCCGCTTCCATTTTTTTTCCTGCTGCCACATTTTGAGTTGTGCTTTTTCTTTTTTTGTCGCTAAAATGGTAAGAAGATGAATTCCCCGCTCCTACTTACCCTTCAGCTGTCGTGTACGTTTTCGGAAATGTCGCATCAGGTCTTGGTTATCGGATTACCGGCAACAAATTGCATCTACCGTCGATGGAAAAATCATCAGTCATGTTAATATAATGCGGTGACGGTGCAGCAAAGCCAATATGACAACTATTTTTGGCCATGTCATATTGTGTCAGCTTCTCACTTAATCCGTGTTTGAACTAATAAAAATAATTAGTGCTTCTTGTCTGACTAATTGTTAAATCCTCCGCTTTAATCAGGCCCTCTTTCGCTCTGTTTTCAGATGAATACAAGATGAAGGGAGTGGAGGAGGTGAAGTACATGAGAGGGGATGAAAATCGAGTGAACGCACGCAACCAAGAGAACCTGGTGAGACACACACACACACACACACATTGCTAGTCCACCGGCAGGCTGTCATCTGCACAGACTCAAACCTTTCTCTGACAGCTCAGGCGAACAGGCCTCTCTGTTTGTGTCCAACGACAGCTCTGTCTGCTCGCACATACACACCTACTGCCCCTTACACAAGCACGAAAATACACACGAATGAAAAAATAAATAAAAAAAACTCAGAAAGGTGCCTCGCAAACAGGTGCAGTCTGGTGTGAGTGGAATGTGTGGGCTGATCGCATGGTTGGTCTGACGTCCCTCTGAAAAATCCAGGGGTTTCAAAACAAAACGAGGAAGTTTTATATGGTGAGGTTCTTTTGCGCCCAGCTCTCATAAATGACTTTAGTGCTCAATATTTCTTTTGCGACGCTGTAAATAATTAATAAGTTGAAGCAGATTATCTCTCGGAATAGATTTACTTCCTCCCCAGCTCGCTGTGTTGTTATGTCGAGTGAATACAAAGTTAGCGTTGTTTTCCATAAATGGGCCGCCTGGCATCCTAGGAAGTGGTGAAACAATGACCGGTGTAATAAATCCTGACTGTAAAACAGAAGCAGGATCACCGCGCCACAAATTATATCACTGTGGTTAAAAACATACAACTTTATCAAAGTGAATGAGTACAACCAACCTTTGAAACTTGCTGTGCACAATGTTATTACACTCCGTTCAAGGGTTTGTGCAAAAAGTGCATTAGCTGATGTGTTTGTTCGTTCATCTCAAAGATCTGTAAACAGCTTTTAAGGCAGCACCTCAGAGCTTTTGAAGTAGGGTTCCGTGAAAAGGTTATGAACAGGTAATATCTTACCTGCTGTAGGTAGCTCTTTAAGTGACGAGCTAATTGTTAATATGAATCGGGTCAAAACTCAAAGTGGATTGTTGCTTTCTTAAAACTCTCATCTCAACATTTCATAGCCAAACTGAGGTCATCTAAAGAGCCATCTACAACAGGTAAGCCAAATATTTGCTCATAATCTTTCCACAGAACCCTGCTTCATAAGATCTGAACTTAGTGACTCACTTAGTGAGTTTTCTTCGTATTTATTGACGTCAGGAAAAACTCATCATGAGTCATGTTGTTGCAAACGTCATAATGCCTTTTTCAGTTCTTTACGATTTGATAGACATCAGTGAAATGGTTGTTGTGCTTCACATCGGTCACCAGAACGACAGGTGTTTCAGGTGAAGGTTTCGAACCACATATTTACATAGGCTCTAAATGTGGTCAAACCTGAATTTGAGTCGTGCTACGTGACCTTATTATTGGTGTTTGCTCTCAGTGAGAGCTCTACACCCACACACACACTGCAAGAAGTAAAGGGGGGATTGTCAGAATCCCTGCCGCATCTCACTATAGCAGAAACTCAAACATGTGGTCCGGTAACGTGTGTAGCGCCGGCGTCCTTCATCGGAGCCGATAAACGGTTTTATTAGAGGCACATATGTTCTATCTGTGACCCACGTCCCACGAGCCTAATTTGATCATTCAGGTTTGATTTGTCGCTTTCTTTCTGTGGTGTGGCTGTTCCGCCGATATGAGTTGTTTGTTTTGAGCCTGTTTTATCAGCTGTTAATGAAAACTAATGGTGTGTGTGTGTGTGTGTGTGTGTGTGCGTGTGTTTCAGGAGAAGAGTAATGCGGAGTTCAAAGGCAAACCGCAGAAAGAGGTGGCTACATCGAACCTCAAGTCTAAGTAAGTGGTCCAGAGCGGCCCCTGTAGTGGCTTCACAAGATACAGTTAAAACTGACAATATTGTTTGATACATTTATTTTTTGGATAATATATATATATATATATAAAAAAAAAAAAAACTCAAATTAAATCAAATAAACCAGCCTGAAGAAAAAGTCCTGCCATGATGCACTGATCCTGCTTCCCTCCCTGTTGGGGTCCACCTTATTTAGCTGATGTAGTAGTTTCAGTGAGTATGAGAGGACCTTAAGATCAACGAATATATCTTTACCATTTGTCCCTAAGTCTAAAGACAAAACGCTGGGGTGACGGGGCCTTTTTGGTCTCTGCACCCAAACTGTGGAACCAACTACCTCAGGACTTCACTGATCTGGCCCTTTTTAAATCTAATCTTAAAACTTTTTTATTCAGGCAGGCTTTTAATACCTACTGGCACTCCGACATTTTCGTTTAGTTTTATTAATTGTTTTGTATTGCGAAGCACTTTGTGCACCTCTTTGCTGTTGTAATGGGCTTGTAGCGTCCAAATAAAAAATTAACAGGTAGTGAGATGCCTGTTTCGAAGAATCACGAGAAAGATCAATCTTTGTCTTTGGAAAAGAATTTTATTCCGAAGGCAAAAGAGCATTTGGAGACCCCACTCACTGAACTCAGTCAGGAGAAGCCACACTTTTACATAGTTACTGAGCATCTTCATTTCTCAGGAAGATCTGATAAAACAGGGAGTGAGAACAAATCAGTCAAGGCCAGTTTAAGAAGGGAGTAAGGGAGGACCAGAGCCTTCCTCAGTTCCCATATAGAACAAAGAACAAAAGCATTTTAAACCTTCATACAAAATATAACAGTTAGAAGAAGAATAACTTCATTACAAGAATCATAATTATCATTACACATTTTACTATGGAAAAGAACAAAATTCAAATTTTCCATTACAGGCTCTATAAATAAATGTTGATTGATCGATTGATCAAATTTTAGGATTTTAATTTGTCATCCCTCTGAATTACCTGTATAGTGTGCAGCCATTATAGAGTTTGTTGACTCAGCGCAAAAAGTAACCTTGGATAAGTATGAAAAAAGACAACAGACCGTGTTTTTATCTAGGAACAGTCTGATTTTCTAAAAATAAAATGCTGAATAAATTATGAACATGGTCACCATGATGTCATTTTTCGGTTCAGCCCCCACATTAAGCCTTGAATTTAATATTTTACCCATCAGTGTTTTGGTTTTTTAATTTACCGACAGGACTCACGGACACATGCCATGTGTGGCCATGCCTCAGAGAATAAAACAGATTTTGTGTACAGTTTAAAGTTGTTTTTTGTTGTTTTTGTTTTTTTATGTTTTGGAGAATTCTGATATGTAAGCACAAACTGTGCACACCCTCTAATGTAAATTTGCAAAAAAACATTTGTTCCTTTGTGTCAAGAATAGGTTGAACATTGAAAAAGTTGGAAGTTTGAGTCTGAAAATGTGTGAAAATGTTTAGGAACCCTCTGATTCTAAGGTTGAAGTGTGAACTTAATGCAGATTTGTAACTGTATGCAAACATTTATGACAACTGGTAGGACCTAACAATCAAAGCAGATGCTAGCAGACTTTGCAAAGAGTTTCTTTTGCCCACCCACTGAAAAGAGATTATATAAAAATAAAAGGAAAAGAAGAGCTGAAGTTGTAGGGCTGAAAGCTGAGTGAAATTTACGGTGAGATCAACGTGTTCCTTTTATGCACTTCGACTCCTGTAAGTAAATATTATGATGTTTTAAAGTTAGTGATATTTTGTGTCTGGCTCTTGTAAAGTTAATTCTTGGCCAACCTTAGACCTTTGTGTGCACAAGAAAGAATTATTTGGCCTTTTAATGAGAGATGGGGATCGTACTTTTAAAGAATTATAAATTATCTGTAGCCTCCAGAACCAACAATTTCTCTCACTGCAGAGAGAATTCATTAGTGTGTGTGTGTGTGTGTGTGTCTTTGTACTGTGGTGTGTGTGGCGATGGTGGGGTGGGGGGTGTAATGGAAAATTCTCATGATGCATTTGTTGCCTCCCTTCTCTCCTCCTCAACTTCCTGTCGCTCACTTTTCCATTTGTGTCTCCCTCCCTCCCTCCCCTCAGTATTCACACGTCAGAGAGCCAGCAGGAATTTTTCAGGATGCTGGATGAGAAGATCGAGAAGGTGAGGGGCTGGGGGGAAGTGGTAGGGTGGGTGGGGGGTCTGTGAATGTGTTTGCCCGCTCCTAATGTTGTGGGGAGGGGCGGGGGAATAAATCTCAGAGCGTTTAAAGACACAGCTGGGTTTTGAAATTTAAAGGGGCCAGGCCGTACGACAACAACAGCATCCATCATTCCAGATTGCTGTTCCGGCTACAAGCGGAAAACAAAGCTCTGAGTGTGAGGGGGGGTGGGGGGACGGACAGGTGATCACTGCAGCTGATGAGCTACTCTTTGTTTGCCTCTTGAATCACACTGGAAGCTCATGCCTGGTCAGAGAAAACAGTGAAGTGAAGAATGATGTAGCAGAGATTAATTAGAGGTTTCGTTTTCAAAAGCTTTAGAATTGCACTACTTTCTACGTTTAAACTTGCTCTATCTGATGTCTTGTTTATTGGATGATATGAGTGATTATAGTTTTTAAATGCAAACTCGCATCCTTTGCAGTGTTTATGCCTGAAAGGTTCACAACCAGAATCAGCGGTTGTCTTCAGCTTAATAAAAAGTCAGGTTCTGCATTTTATTTTTTTTTTTTACTCCACTGAGGTGCATAGTGTAATGTAAAAGTTCTGCAAAGTTGCAGAGCTGAACTTCCTCTCCAGAAGAGAGTTATTCTGTCAGGAAAAGTACTGCTCCTGAACTGCCTGTTCTGAAACTCCATATTTAATTCATCATGGTCTGCTGATGACCCCCAAACTGCATGACCACAATGGAAGCAAGGCAGAGTTTCTCCTGTTCGATGCAGGGACAAAAACAACTCTATGCACTTCTGAAAAAAGCTAAACACCCAGAGGGTTGCTTTTATCTGTGACGGCAGTGTCTAAAGAAAAATCTTTAAGAAGAATTTATGGTGGCAGAGTGAAAGATCTGGTATTTCACATTAACGGGGGCTTGTGTGTGGATCTCTGAAAAGCTAACAGCTTGGACCCCAATGAGGCTTGCTGCCCGTTCAACGCTGGACAGCAACAAATCTGGTTAAAATCGATTTTAAAGCTGCCCCGTGGTAGCCGCATCACACAAATTTGCTTTATGTTTGCGAAGATACTCAAAAACACCAATGCGGAGCAGACATAGAGTCGTACTGGAACCCTTAAAGCTTCAGTGTAATTTCTGTATCTGTGTGCGTACAGCCAACTGGGACATGGCTGCACACGCTCGTATCATTTCTGGATTAGGCTGAACCACGGGGCTTGACAGGGTTTTACACTCCTTTCCAGCAGGTGGCAATAATGTGTTGGATTATTCACTTTGTTTGCGAAAGGAAAGCCGTTTTGCACACAGTATTTCAGCCTATAATCCCTCTCAGACTTTAGGCCTACATTGACATCCTGTATCTGTAATAAGTGGCAAACGGAAAAAAGTTTATGCAAGATACTTTACTGGTCCCTCTAGGCTTACACATTAAAGGTCCTCTGTATTCTGCAAGTCCGTGGCATATCTGTTCATTTTATTCAGTGCTTTGTGTGTGTGTTTCATCACGCTGGCTGTGAAGAGAAGACCAAATCAGCTCATCTCCGCGAAGGAAAGAAAACTTGACTTTCCTGTCAGCAGTTTACTATCTCAGGCTGCATCTTCTGTTCCAGCACCTGCCAATAGGTGGTTTATTTAGATGTGAATGGAGTAACAGGTGTGTGGAGGGATGGATGACAGGCGGGGGTGTGTGGGGATTTATAATTGGAACAAAACAGAAAGGGTGAAAACTCTGATTGTGCTCTTGTTAAACCGTCTCTCTTCTCTGTAATCCTGCCTTTGTAGGGGCGAGACTACTGTTCGGAGGAAGAAGAAGAAGAAGATGGGACATAGCACATAGGCCCTCAAAAACCATCCCTGCAGAGAGACTCACTGAGTGTGCAAGAGTGTGTGTGTGTGAGTGTGTGTTCATGAGCGTGCCTGAAAGAGAAAGCAAGTTTAATCAGTGTTTTACCGATGGGGGCGGCGTTTCGACGGGACACTGTATGGTGTGGGTGAAGTTTTTTTTTTTTTTTTTTAACATATGGCATAAATTGTTCTTTAAGTGCAAGTGAAAGAGAGAGAGAGAGAGAGAATGGGATAAAGAAAACTTTCTTCCGAGCCTACAGCCCTCCTCTCTCAGCGTCTCAGCCCCTTCAGGCCTATGAGCAGACAGATGGAGGTGCTGAAGCGATGAACAGACTGACAGATGAAAAGGAAGGAGACATGGAGGCGAGATGACGGGTGCAGACACTTCTTCGCAGGCAGAGTGAAGGACCTGTCGCCGTCAGGCCAAACAGAGCCGTTTCCTTGTGTGGAGCACCTTTGCGACCCTCCATCTGCCCCCCGGTCCTGTCTCTCTGTCTCCTCTGTGGCCTGACGCTGATGAATATATAACCCCTGCAGTCGGACAAAGGATTTCTAAAGTGTGGAGGCCCGGTGGAGATCAGCGTCTTGGTGGAAAAGAATCAGCAGCGGAGTCGCCTACCTCTGCTTGGATCCTCACTGAACATTTTTGGCCTAACCACCTAATCAGGTGACAAAGGACTGAAAGAGTGAGCGAGGGAGGAGGAAAAAAGGGGGGGAAATGTGGGATATTTTATTAAGAAAGAGCAGGAAGTGAGCTGGTATTTTAGAAACTCTAAACTCCTCCTGCCTTCTGAAGTCAAGAACCTTGTTTTATTTTTATTTTTTTAACTTTGTGCCACAGCCACTCGTTCATTTTCATTTTCCCCTTTTTATAAAGTTCTTTTCCAGCTTGTTTTATTCTTGACTTCCATCGTTGTGTACCGCCACCATCATCATCATGTCATTTTGATTGTCGTCATTACTGCGAGCAAACGGAAGCTCCCACAGTTCAGAGGGTCTGTGTCTCAACCCAACTCATTCTCCCTCACGGTATTCTCTCCGACACACACACACACATCAAGGACTATTTTATTACAGCGACGTGTTTTCCTTTTTCTGACCCATTTTATTTTTCAAAACGGGCATCCTGGCGGCTTATACGTACACACCATGCAAACACACGCACTCTATGAAATCTTGTTTGTTTCACCAGCAGACTGTCATGTGCAGCAATCAGAAGTATTCCTGAAAGCTCTGTTTCTGTTTTTATTAAGTGTTCACACACACACATAAATAGATATATACACACACACATTCATAAACACTAAAGCTGCAAACTGGGATGAGCTTAAGGGGAGGATGAGGGGTTGCCGTGGAGACACAGACCGGGTAAATTTTCTCTTTTTTCATCTTTATTTGATACGTCCTGTTGTATTATTTTTGAGTAATTTTTTTGCTATTAAAAATAAAAAACCCAGAAGCTCTGCTTGTACATGGCGTCTTTATATATTTAAGTATATATATATGTATGTATATATACACACATATATATATATATATATATATATATATATACTTATACATGTGTGTTGCTGAGTAATGGAGTGCTGTGGCATGCTGCCTCAAACTGTGCAGGTTTCAAAACTGCATGGCCGTGTACTGACCCCAGCTGGTACAATATTAGTACAGCATTTCAGTAAATGCTAAATTTTCTTTAAAAAAAACAAAAAACTAGCAAGAAAAACAAAGCTATACTGATCTGCATCTTTCAACGACCTTTATGTAATATGAGAGCGTACGTCGTTGAGTGGGGTTATATAACGCATATGCTGCAAAAAAGAAAGGGAAAGTTGCTGACGTAAGCATTAAAAACAGCTTCTTACAAAAACCGTTTGCCAGTTTTAAATGACGCACAATGAGACATAAGGGTTTTGCGTTCTCCAGTGGCTTTTTTATTGCTCATTTCAGCTAACCTTTTTATTTTGAGCTAAATTACCTCAACAACTTTAACTCATGTTTTGATATAGTCTGCCCCTGGGCCACTTTTAACTACCAGTGTGAAAATAAAATCCAATACTTCACCTTTAACATACCAGACATTCATTTAAGTCTTAGCATTAACATAGCATGAGACTTGGTTGTAAAGAACTCAAGGATTATATATATATATATATATATATATATATATATATATATATATATATATATATATATATATATATATATATATATATATGTTGTTCTTTTATTCTTTTCTGCCTAAATTTACAACTCTCTGCCTTCCCACACAGTCAGTCACTGTGTCTGATTTTTCTATCCTGTGACTCATCAGTGCAGACATTTACTTTTTGTAAGAAAGCTTTAAAAAAAAAAGCAGTGAAGTTTTTGGTTTGAAATATTGCAAAAACAAAAAGCTATTTACCTAATGAAAGTATAAATAGGTGAATAATCTCTCTTAATTATGACAGTGTCCGTGTTTCTGGGACCAAAGGAATAAATTAAAAACCCAGCATTTCTTGAAGGAATGCATGTCGCCCGCCACCTTTCCTGCCAGAGTTATAATCAGATCGTCATACGATGAGAAGGAACGGAGTTGGAGCTGCTTTGATCAAACCTTAAACAGAATGCTACACAATGTCAAGGAATATTACAAGATCCTATAAGATTTAACGCTCTGAGTATGTGAGGAGGATGACTCTCAGCTACTACCACATTGAACTTTACCTCAATATCTCTAACAGTGACTGAGTTAGAGCCATTTTTGTTGGTGGCCATCTTGAATTGGGTTGACTCCAAAAGGTAATCAGCTGTAGATGTAGATCCATTGATCACTTTCTGAGAGCTTCATTAAAACAAGTCCAGTGGTTCGTGGGATATTTTGCTAACACAACAGAAAGCCATTCGAACAGGCACGGGCAAAAACATTGTCACCCCTTTGCCTTCGTGCATCCAACATGGCAAAAACTTCTAGTTATTTTGATCACCATCTGCCACGAATTTGTTGAATCAAGCCATATTTTAGCTATACTTTTTGCTTCTTCTTATAAACAGCTATATGGTGTGGTAATATAAGGAAAGTCGAAGTGCTGGATCAATATCTGCTCCACGGTCTATAATGTGCACCCGTGAGACTGGATCTCATAATGCTTTCAGTGAGTAAAAGGGCTGATCTCCACCTGAGTGTTTCTGTAATAGCTGCACCCTGCTGTCTCTGCGTGACATTTAACGCGCACCAATCCCTTTCCTTACCTCTCCCAACTCACAGGCCGGGGCCACATGAGGTTAGAACCAGCAGCCTATGAGCACATCAGCAGCGTGAAAGGGTCCCTGTGCGCCTGTGCCCGCTGTGGTGATCTCCCACACAGAGAAATAAAAGTGCTGGAGGGAGACGCAGCGACAGGGAGGTAAAGGGGCGAGAAATCAACACGAGGCATTTGGGAGAGTGAGGAAGAGACGGATGTTGCCTGTTAACCTCAGACAGGAATATGGGCAAGAAAATGTTCTTTCCACCTTGACGCAACTACCAATAAAACCTCTCTCCTCCTTACTTTGTGTGTGTGTGTGAGAGAGAGAGGCTTTATGGAGGCACAACATGTTCTTGGCTGCTATACGATTGGCTAAAGCCTTAGAAAGAACTGAGCTAAATTTTCATCCATAAATGAAAACAGGGACAATCAGCAGTTCATGTTGGAATTAATGGTTTGTTTTGAAACAGCAATAGTATCAAGAAGACATTTTAGAGAGGCTGAATCTCTCAGAAGTAAAGATGGGCAGAGGTTCACCAGTCTGCAAAAAACTGGAGAAATCTGTGAGCTCAAAGGACAAGGCTGAAAGTCAGTACTAGACGTGATCTTCAGACCTTCAGGTGGTACTGCGTTTAAAACGGGTCTGATTCTGTTGTGAACGTCACTGCATGAACTCAGGAAAACGTCCACCAATCACTGTCTGTAAACACAGTTTACAGCCATCCACAACGGCTGGTTGAAGCTCTGTCATACAAACAGGAAGCCACAAATGAACCTCATCCATCTTCTCTGGGCCAAAGCTCTTTTAAAATGTCAAAAGTCTGACAATACAGACATCATTAAGAAATGTAGACTTTTCTGTTGTCACAGAGCTGAATAAGGGCACATATTGAAGGAGCTGCCTTCCAATATAAACAAATTTTTCTATTTAGAAAAACCAGCTTTCTCAGATTAAGGGAATTTTGGAGCTAATTCCAGGCAACAGAACCTGATACTTTAAATATATATTTTGTCATTACACCAACAGCATCAACGTGGCAATTTGCAATTTTTGATCAAGACTGTTTATATATAGAATAACTAGCAGTTGTCCTGAGGTCGATCCGTATGGAACATCCTTCATTATGATCCTGTAACACGCAGACACTTTGGACTTTATGCACTAACTTCTCCCAAGCTGATAATTATCCCACAGTTGGACTAAAAATGAAATGTCTGACTATGGATATGAACCTACAACTCTGTCTTTAGGCAAGGAAACGAGGAAAGCTTCATTTTGCATAGCAGCTGGATTCTGAGGAGATTTGTGGGGTTTGTTACGTGACGCATTAAAATAATAAATGAGCTGAACCAAATCAATTCCCTGAAGGAAACCCTCATAAAAGCTGATTTTTATTACACCATAAGCTGAAAATACCCAGTTTCCTTATAAAATAATAAAATAAATTTAGGAAACTGTGAGATGCTGTGGAAGGGTGAGTCCATGTGACAATCCAGATAAAAAATGTGCATTTAATATACAAACAATATTACTATAGCATAAGAATATAAAGAAAATAAAGTAAACACTGTAGTCTGCTATTTTGTTGCTTTTAGTAGATTTGAATTTGTAAAGTTTAAGTTAAAGAACGTAGGTTATAAATACTGTTTTCTTTAACAAAAAATAGTAATAATTGAACTGGAATAAGCACTAATAACCCAGATTTTGTGCTTGCAAAGACATTTTTCCTAAAATATGATTCCTTTATTTTTGTTCTTTTACATTAGATGGATGCTAAAGTTAAAATATGGTCATAATTGACTTTGGTCCTGATAAATAGTTGCTCTTTCTGGATTTTTAAGGCGCTCAACATATGAGCATAAAATCTTCAAAATTTGTTCTTGTTAGAATGTGCCGAGGGAGAGGGAGAAAAAAAAAAGCATCTGCAGACATCTTTCTTTATTTTTATTACCAAAGTGGGAGCGTGTCACGTGTTTGTGTGCGTACACGCAGACTTTGCCCACAAAGACATTATGAGTCAACGATGAGAGGCAAAGGGATGGCTTCCTGCCTGGATGCCCAGCAGGCCTTTTGCTCCGTGTCTCAACTGTCTCCAGCAGTTCCTGGCAGCCTAAACCTCACTTTACAATCTCTCCACCCGCCATCTAAATGGACTGTCAGCCTCGTTTTAATGAAGAACTGTCAATTTTCCATCCATTTACAACAAGATCCCCATACAAAGGCAACGTTCTGCTCTTTCTCACCCTCATTCATTTATATGTAAAACCTCCTAAAGCAGATCCATACTCCACTGGATTAAATTGGCAGAGCAGCACACACGAGGGGGAGGCATACGGTGGAATTAGATGTTGCTCACCCACAAGGAGTGACCTACTTAAATCCAAGGAAGCTAATTGTTGAGCGTGCACATGAACAATTAAGCAACCATCTGCATGCATGACGTCAACGTCACAGTTTGAGGGATCAGCTGCAATGAAGAGGGTTTTATTTTTTTATTTCTTTAAATTCTTCGCGTCACTGGATCAAATGATCAAAGACTGGACTGAAGTAGCCACAGTGCCTGACAGGCTTGTTGCTTGTGCACTTGTGTTGCGTTTCGCTGCAGTCTGCCAAAAGCACACGAGCTGAGTAAGCAGCCGGAGCCCGGAGCAAGGGTTCTGACTCGATCCTGGTGGTGCTGAGGAGACCGGGTGTCAGGAGCTGTTTTACATCACACGCTGGGAGACTTTTCAACACTCCCAGTTGTCTGACCACAGCGAGCGGTTTCGTCTGAACTTGGTTCCGTGGAGATAATTGCAGCATTTAATTGTGTGTGTATGTGTGGGAGAGAGAGAGAACGAGAGAGAGAGGGATTGCACATGAATAAAACGAGAGCACCATCTGCTGGTTTGGGCTTCAACCCCCCCGTCACCCCCCCAAGTTATTTAACGCCCCTGCAGAACTCCTCCTTCAGGTAACTTGTTGCATCATCTGGAGATGAAGAGAGATAGAGAAGCCCTTGTAACTTTTGGTCAATTTGACCCGAAGGCCGCAGGAGGGTTAAAGTTGTACGTCATGCTGACAGCAAGGCGAGTAAGTCCTGAACCACCCGCTTATCAACACACACACACACACACACACACACATGCAGATAAATCAGCTCATTGGAAGTGGAAGCTCTTCCTCTGAGCTGTACTTTAATCATCTCCTTAGGCTGCAGCAAAACCACAAAATACTATTACAGTAGAAGAATTACAGGCCTGGCATTCCTCGAAGGAATGCATATCACCCGCTGCCTTTCATGCCCCAGTTTGAAACTCATCCAGTGATGAGAAGCAAAGGAGGTACAGCCGTTTGGGTCAAACCGTGTGGATAATGCTATGGGGAAATCTCACACAAAATCTCACACGTTAGCTCTGAGTATGTGTTGAGGATGATTCTCAGCTACTATCACATTGTGTTGTATCTTTTAAAACTGCCTGAGTCATAGACATGTCTGTGTTCTCTAAGGTCACTTAGCTATGTTGATCCAAGCTTGTACTTCCAACAATTACTTTCAGAAAGTTTCATTTAAATCCTTCCAGTGGTTCATCACATACTTTAGTGACATACCAAATAAACAAAGACACACACACACACAGACACATGCAAAAGCAACAAAAAGCAGAATTCAGTCTTCATTTTGTCTCCCATAAACCTTGTAAGAACATGTTGCATTGTTTAAGCATTCTTGTACAAAAATATTGCTACATGCTGAATTTATCCTCGGGTTTTCTCCGTGTCTGCAGCCTCGTTCGTAAAGGATTTGCCCAGATATTAAAACCCGGAGCAGAAAAAAAAAAAGCCTAGTTATTTCAGCTCTGTTTTCTCCACAGTTTAACATACCAAGGCCTTGGCAGCTCTTGGAACGTGCATTTATCCCAAACATGGCTAAAACAAACGGGACAGTTCCTCTCCTTTTGTCATCCGCGGATCGGTTTAACAAAGACAAATGGCCGTGTGTCGAGGGCACCACCAAAATTATAAGGCAGATGTTCTGCAGTGACAGATGAGGGAGTTTAAACCAAGCAAACAAACAAAAAACGTTAAAGCAGCCTCGGTGCTGAAGTTTGACACTGATCCAACAGGGTGAGTGTGTTTCCACTGAACAGAGCAGCAGTGACTAATAAGAGCTAGAATACACTTATTTGCAGTTTCTCCTTTGCGCTTGAAAAACTAAACATTCACGGTCCGGTTTGACCAGAGTTTGAGCCCAGATGTCGCTGCTGTTTACATGCTCCTGAGCAAGTCGCAACACGGGTAGCTTCCAGTCAGAACCACTCATCCAGACGGCTGAGCTGTGTTTTACAACAGCTGGGAGAAAGAGGAAAAACAGCAGGACTAGAGAGGGCAAACGTCTGAAGACATGTTGGGGACATGGGCCGTGTGTCTTGATGTATCTTCCTGCGTTCTTCTTTTGCACTGATGTCTTTGGGAGAGCACTAGAGGGAGCTGAGTGATTACAGAGAACATGGCAAAACATTCTCATGACCTCATTACCACGTGGCAGAGGTCCCAACTTAAATAAACACAAAGACGTCAAGACGGCAGCTAAAGTAAGCCGGCTTTGCCCGTCTGTCTGCGCCTGTTGTTGGCGCGCTATAATTTAAAAGTGGGTTACTGTAATCATATAAACGCACACAATAAACTCTTATAATAATATGCACTGATGACAGGTTTTGGAGCAGGAGATACAGGTTAAAGGACAGATATCAAAACAGAAATAAAAAAAGTGAATTTTTTGTCTGTTTTGTTTTGCTGCAATTATGTTAGTTTAGATTAAGACCTGTCACCCACCATTTATGGCGCTCCTGTATTTATAAAGCATTTTTTTCCCAGCTTTATTTTTTACTAAATTTGTCCTCTGATCTCAATTTGTTTGCTGTTTCTTATTATATTACCTGTTTCTGGTGTTTAATTCTTGTCACGCTTGGTATAAACAACCTAACTGGTTGTATTTTTTACAGAACCTGACAGGTTGCAGTTCCTTTCTGTAAATAAGGAATTCCTAGATTTAAGGGAAATAAGAACTATTCAATGAAAACTAAAATAGTGGCCTTGTTTTTAGGTTTGTGAAAATGCAACAAGTGTCTTAAAGCAAGTTTTAAATCACTGATTTAAGTCTGTTCTAATATTCTGTTCATTAATCCCTAATTTTGATTATAAAGAATTGTTTGAGGTTTTACATCACTAATTTGTGAAAGGATCTAACTAAAATCCAACTTTGAGAGTATTTCCCCTAAAAGATTAAAATTTCCTACTGAAACTTAAATTGACAAACTTTCTGAAGCAGCCAATTTAACAATTTCTGCTTCAATCACCATTTATTCTTCCTACAACATCAGATTAATTACTTTTTTGACACAGTCTTTCTGCCTGAACTTCCATCGCTGTAAATAGATTGAGCTGTAAAATTAAAGGTTTATTTCTTGTTCATTCTTTTGTTTACATGCATGCATCTGCAGCTTTGGGTTTCCCTAAAATCACACCTTCCTTGATTTGATCACCTGATGGAGCCCAAATCTTTTTAAAAACTGTACCCTACTACTCTCATTTCTTGAGATTTCCCTTCCAAGCAGCTAGATTTACTTGTAACCCTTTAAAGTGATCTTAATCAACAGTTCTTGGGGTTTTCTTAAAGTCCCTCAATATTTCATTTTCCTTCTTTCTTTTTTTTCATTTTACTAATTTTCAGTCACAGTCTTGACCATTTTTTGGTGTTTTGGGCATAAAAAGGGTCCTTAAAGTCAAAGGATGAACCAAATGATCAAATAATAAAAATTTCAAACACAATTTATTCCTGTTTCTACTTGGATCCATGCAAAATGACAAAGTTAGAACAGTCTGACACAGAAAATAACATTTTAGCTCCAACAATGTGGTTCTGATATTGGCTGAAAACTCATGAATCTTGCAAGTCTCGTGTCAGGTTTTTGCTGGACTCTTTTTCCCTATTTCCTTAAGATAAGTTTTTGTTGTTGCTTTAAGTTGGACACTTCTTCTTTTAGCCTCTGTGCACTTCACTCATCTTTCAGCACAGTGCACCATAGATAAACTGCACAATGTGCTGTCCTATAGTCAGGGACGAGAACTGGGCAGAAAAAGTGGAAAAACAGCCAAAGTCAACTTTGAACGCCTTTCAGGAAGACTACATGCAGCTGTGATGGATGAGATGTGTTGGTGCATGGGAAACGGGGATGCAGCAGCCTGGAAAGTAATGTCAGAGTTGATGACTTCATGGTCTCCAGTTCTGCAGCATCCAAACAGCTGCACAGAGAGCCAGGGCGAGGAGAAGGAAAGAAATGATCAGAAAGCTCCTGGGAGGAGGGAAGGGAGGTTAAAGAGTCGACAACCAGGACTTCATTCAGGATGAAATGAGTGCATTTCAGTTTGTATCATAAATAGGTGATGGTTATTAGTAACAGGATGAATGGTGCACAGGCTGCACAGGAGCAGCCAGCAGGGGTGTAGGAGGGGTAAAGAGAGGTGGGAGAGCCCTATGCCCACCCTGCCCTCCCCTCCTCTCCTCTCCTCTCCAGGCAGCGTGGCTCCTTCCCTCCTCTCCCTCCTCTCCCTCTTTCAGTCTGAAGGACTCCGGGCTGCGGGTCACGCCGGAATCTGGGGAGCACAAGATGCGGGCTGTCGGGGCCGCGGGAGTCGGTGTGCTGTGGGCGGCGCTGGTGGCTCTGGCGCCCGGCGGCGCGTCGGAGCTGGTGACGGTGGCGCACGAGCAGGTGAAGCCCGAGTCCCAGCTGCTGCCGCCGAAGGTCATGGTCGCGATCTTGGCTCGCAACGCGGCGCACAGCCTGCCGCACTACCTGGGCTGCGTCGAGCGGCTGGAGTACCCGAAGGAGCGCACAGCCATCTGGTGAGAGCCGGGGACGCAGCTGGAGCTCTGCTCCTGCTAGAAAAAAAAAAAAAAAAACATAAAGAAAAGTTTTTGTTGCGTGCGCGCGGCGGTGGGAAAGCAGCGTGCGTCCGCCTGTTAAACCCCAGCAGCAGATTGTCGGTGAGCTGCCTTTTTTTTTTTACCACCTCGCGTGTCTGCTGGCGTCCAAATTGCACAGTGTGCGAGAAGATGAAAGAGCTGCTGTGCGCGTAAAGGTTAGCCCTAACCCTTAATCACTGCTCTGATTCAGCGTAAAACCGGCCTTTAAAACAGCAGGACTGCCAGGTATCAGAGGGAGGAAAGGGGAGGGGGGGGTGTGGGCTCCATCCCCGTGTGGGCTCCATCCCCCACCCTCCCCTCCACAGGTGAGGTCCTGCAGAGGAGAAGGCTGAGCAGATAGAAAGCCTGCAGGTGGAGGGATGAAAGAGGACGCCGAGTTGGTCTGACAGCAGGAGTGTGTGTGTTCTGGGAAGTCATGTGTGAAGTGTCTGTGGCTGGAGGTTTATACAGGTTTTGGACTTCACATTAAAGGGAAATCCAGCCGAACCAGGGAGATTTGTGACTGCAGGAATGTCGATTAGCTGATGAGACGTGAACACTGTCAGTGAATGTTTGCATGCTTTCTTTCCCCCACCCTTCCTCTGGTGGATGGCTTTGTTTGCATGAGCCCCTAGGAGCTCAGACAGGGAGGGGTGGGCTTTTACTTTACAGCAAAGTGCTAAAGGGACTGAGCTTAAATGGTTTAACCAACAGAGGAAGGGCCCCATCATCAGGCACGAGTGGCATCTCTCTCCTTGAAGCAGAAAAAACAAAACTCTCTGTGGTCAGTCCTTGTGTTTGTTCCACTAAGGAATAAGAACACACATAAACACAAACATTTCACTAATTTGCTTCGAACATGATACTGTTTGGGATGTACGTTTGTTCTGATCAGTTCATGCTGACATCCTTTTTTAACAGCATTTGTTTAAATGTCGTACGATAATAATCTCCCGTCATCAAACGGTGAGGGGCAGGCGATAATGTTTTTGTCTGTGTCTGTGTGTGCACGCTCCTCTGTTAATTAGCAAAATATCAGTTAAACCACTGGATGAATTGTAGTCACTTTTAATTCGTCAAGATGTGTCAGTGCTGATAGGGATGAGGGTTGTGCATCTCTGCTTTGATACACTGACAACAATTTGACACATTAGCAGCAAAACTTGATATAATGCACGATAAAATTCCCCTTTTAATCACAATTCAGTTTGATACTGAAGTCTGATACTATTCAATGAGATACAATATGTCCGCATTGCACAGTTATTTACAGAAATAGAGGTAGCAGTAGTTACCTGTAGCCCTTGCTGCAAGGATGCTATAATATTCCTGATGGAATATCCATTCAGTGTGAAACTGGTGGCTGTGAGAAGGTTTTAAGATATGATTCTCATGACCTGCTTTGAAGCCTTTGAAATTGAAGTTGCTTTAATTTGGCAACAGTGCATTTTGGTCCTGGCGCCGCTCAGATTAGTTGTTAGTGTGTCGATCCAGTCAGACCATCTACAGCAGGTAAGATACTGATTGTTCATAGCTTTTCCACAGACCTAAAAAACACATGAACTATCTCTTTAATCTTGAAATTCCCAGTAGAAATCCTGCTTAATGGAAATATACATCTATATATTCAGCTAAACACAAAACTGCTAAAATTATTGCAGAAAAGGTAAGATTTTAGACATATTTAATGCAATATTTTTCTACTTTTTAAAGTTTTATTGGCTTTTTGTGGTTAAACTGATTAAGAAAATGACATGTTTAGCTGAATATAACTCCGCTGCTTTGCTGACATCGTCACATGCTCAGCTACAAAACGCCAGACCACCCAATAAAAGTCAGATGTCTATAAAGACATGTCGAAGTAGCATGTTTACAGTTTGTTGCTACAGAAAATTAATGCACCATAAGAGTAAAAAACACTCGTTTAAAGCTTTAACGATGTGTGAAGCTCCTCAGATCATTGCAAGTCGACATTTTAAATGAATATTAAAAGCTCTTCCTTTGACTTGGCTGCTGTTTTGTTGTAGTTTTACGTTTTATTTGACAGGACAAAAGAGACAGTTAGACGTGCACAGCTCTTCACCCAGCAGCCACTTCACTCTTGTTCAGTCTTGTTTGTGATGGTTATTAGCCGACTAATAAAGAAGCGCTTCATCTGGTTTGTTACTGACAAGAAATGAGACATAGGAAGAAGTGTTTCATAGACCCTGCACACCCTCTCCACCCTGATGGTCTCTTTATCTGTCTTCTTGTTTTACGGCACTTTGGCTGCGATCAAAGGAAGGAAAGCCTGTGAGGATGTCGCTCTAAGAATGGTGAAGGTTAGAGGGAAGAATCTATACTCTGGGAACATAAAACTTGAAGCATATTGTGGTTCAGATCATCTAAATTTGCACATCTAAGGTGTCTGGTTGCTTTTATGTGCAGCAAGATTAATTTAGAGATGGTGATTTTCTTTGGGTTTCTTTAAGTTTCACTTTCATTTGAGGTCAACAGGCGTTTTATGGAGGCCATATAATGCTCATGTGTGTCACAGATCATCTATTCCGACTTATATACTTGTGAATGTGTCATACATGAAGTGGCACCAAAATGCCCGTTTCCAAAGCCACATTTAGAGGCTGGAAGGACAAAACGAGTCCTGTTTGCGGTCACAGGATAATTGGATCGTCCCGGTCTGATCTCCTCCATCTTGTCTCGTCAGTCTGCCTTTAGACGGAGGTTTTCTCTTAAAAGTGGGTGCAGATTTACAGGATAGTCACAGAGGAACGAGAAAACCTCTCACACTGTTGTTAGCGAACAAAAGAATGCGAGGCATTAGAAAGAAGGGAGGGGTAGAGAGAAGGTGGCCAACATTAGGAACTACCCAAAGGGCATAGCAGGTTGGTTAATCCGCATTCCCACACGAGCTCAACTAAATCTGCCCTCCTCCTGACCTGAGGTTCTTCCATTTTAACAGAGCTACGGGGAAATAATACAAACAGACAACTTTTACTGATGTTTAGTGAGCATAAATGTCAGTTTTGTCTCCTCCGTCCTGCTTGGTGGTTAGTGTTTGTTAAAGACAGGGTAATAATGTAAATAATGCAAAGATAATGCAAAGTAAAACTCATCAGAAAATATCAGGTACTGGAGAGATAGCTCACAACATTTGGAAAATAATAAAGGATTAAGTTGGTAGTTTAACAGCTTTAATCCTTTACTGACTTACAGGAGGATTTTTATAAAACTTTTAAGCATAATCCTGACAAAATGCTGTCAAATGTCAGTCAGGGACACTATTAGTTTTCTCCTCCCTCCTCTCGTTTGTGTGATTGCCTGCTGGCTGTGTTCATGTCGAGCTGCAGCACTTCTCCAGGTGCTGAGCTTCAGGTCGAAATGATTTGTGGACATGTCAAAGTTGGACTTCATCTAAAAATATGAGCGCTGACGTCACTGATCTTCCCCCGAAGATTTGCTTTCTCTCTTTTTTTTTGCGTTATATTGCCTGTTTACTTGCCTTTTATAAAGTCTCTCAGACCGTTTTTCTTCCTTCTGCCACCTAACTCAGACACAATGAGGTTTCTGGTTGAATTTTTCATGCTGTTTCACTTGATGAACAGTTTTTCTCGTTATGTTTTGTCGTTCAAAATGATATACAGATACGGAGAAGCTGACAAACTCCGACCAGCAGCATGTGGCTGTTATTTTGGTCTGAACTGAAAAGAGTGATGATTTACTCAGACGTCCGAGGCATAAGATGACTGCATAGGTTAGGAATTTTTCATTGTTGCTCAAATATGTACTTTAAGCCTCGCTGAGAGATGTGACATATGTAGCAGCTTTTGTCACACAAAAGGAAGAAGTTTATGCATTTGTATCCTGGAGATATTATATTGTACCCCAAGGAGAGTTGATTCATGTCAAATGAAGCAACATGTTATAGAAATATTTCTACGTTATTTTGACAAGTGTTAGAGCATTATGCAGTTATAAATGGACCATAACAAATGGCAGCTGAATGCTGTGGAAAGGACATATGAGTTATGCTGTCTGTAGAGTTCTGCTTTATGGTGGTTTGGTTTGACAAGAAGAAAGTTTCCAGTTCAGTTCAACGGTTTATCGACTTCAGCAGCTTGTGTATTGTCGCCAGAAAGCGCATTTTGTAGGACAGAGGCCAAACCAAAGAGTGCCTTCACACCTCCAGTATAAGAGGTGCTAAAACCAGTATCTCATCAGGCTACGGCTGTCAGCGGCTAGTTGTCGAACAAGATCCGTGAGGGAGTCTTCAAAATGTCTTGGAACAACCGCACAGTGCTCTCCATAAGTCGCAAAGGCTGGCAGTCTTGTCACTTGATGTTTGAACATGCGCCTAAAATTTGTTTGAGAGATTTTCTGTAAAAATAGTCCCAAAGTTGTTGCGAGTGTCTCAAACCTGTCTAAGAATGACACTAGCAGTCAAAATACAGTCCTGAATGTCTAGGTATAAAAACACATAATATTGAAATATTAGAAAGCTGGTCCAAATCTGCTTATCTTTATTTCAAGTGTACCCCAATATATTAAATTATATGAACATGGGGGTAGCTGCTGAGGTGAGTACAAAACACGTCAAGGTGGGTACGATGTGGGTGGAGATTCACAAAGAAATAATGTGCACACCCTAGAATACAGTTTTGCAAGCCATGCAAATAATAATAGGTCGTAACTTTCACATAGAACATGACCACACGGCTTGGTGGTTGCAAACAATCAGAATTAATTGAGATGGCAGCTGAAGTTTTGACTATTTTCCGCACTACTTTCTTGTAGTTTTGAGTCTCCAACATTAAGATACTGGCTTAACAGCTGCCGGGGCTGCAGCCTCTCCTCGAAGGATATAGCAGCAATTTTAATCGACAGAAACTTTACACTTGGGGATAAGAAACAGCTAAAACTGAATTGTAACTTGTTGGTACTATGTGCAAGCTAGCAGCGTAGCTAGTCCCTGCAGGACGCTTGATTCCCATGAGCTCCAGCTTCAAAAGTAAAGTAAAAACTCACAGTGTTGTTTTATGATGTCTTGATTGATTTCCACGTGGCCATCAGTTAGGCAGATAATAAATGTAGACATTGTGCTCTATAGTTGTCAAGACTGGAACATTTCAGCATTTGCTCAGAACTTTGCTTCATGTTTGGTGAATATTGGTTCGTTCCATTATTCTTGTACTTAGAAGTTGGAATTTCTGAGGCCCAAGTTGGAAAAATCAGCTGGAACGCCCCTCGAAGTCGCAATTTCAATTTAGAAAGTAAGAAATTCCTGACCAACATGGCTGCGACATATAAAAATTGCTGATAACTATAATGAAAAACCGTCTATTTTTACCTCTGTTGGTTTGCATCCAATTAAATCAGTCACACACATAATATCATACTGCTTCTACCGTTCTACTGTTCAGATTTCTGTGATAAATACACGTTTTGACACCAGTTCCTCTGGCAATGACTGGCAAGTGTTTAATCAGGAGATAAAACTTTCTGTAAGCAAACGATGAACAGTTTGAGCTTTATAGAGCCCTTTTGAGAGGACTAAAAATGGTCTTGATGTTGTCGTGCAAAGGCTTTAGCTGTTTTTTGGACAATACTTGGTTCAAGAGTAAGGAATAAATTATCAGGATGAAGTGGGCTGTTGTGTGTTATGTGGTACATACAATATGGGCATTTGTGAATGATTAGCGTTGAGCAGTTTTGGCATTTTGTCAGTGCTTGTTGGATCACAGCTTTGGCAGTAAGGGATGAAAAGCACTTGTTTAATTGTCTAAGATGTTCTGTTTCAACGATAAACAAGCCAGCTTTTGTAGCTCATGTGTTTGTGTTTATTAGATGTGTGTTCAGTCGCACACGTGTTCTCCTCCGCTGTTCTGGCTCAGCCCCTGTTTTTCCATTCAGTCTTCAATCGCTCCGGAGTAAAAGGCAGAACTGTGTCAACCAACAGGACAGTCATCTCTGACCGTCCAGGCAGCATGGGCGCTCCAAATCACTGTCACATTCAATCTTTGAGAAAAGTTAACGGTTCTGGAACATATGCATAAAATTTTGTTTGCAAAACTCCAAAGATTTGAGGTGAAATTTTCCAGATAAGCAACTGAAACAAATTTACTGAAACAAATGGAGATGTGTCCTACCACCCCCTGCCCCCCAGCTGTAACCTCCGTTTCATAGACTTTAATTTAAATATAGTTTACCAATACAACTGCTTACACTCTTTTTAATCTCACATTAGTTCAAGTGAGAAAGATCAGGCAGGGTTTTGCTGCCATCCTTAAGTGAGAAAGTTAACCTGAACAGATTGAAGAGTGAATTAATGAATCCCTTTTTGAAATATTGGCATTTTTATGAAAGAGTTATAAATGCTGCAGTGGTGGCTTCCTGCCTAAGAATATGGGTTGGTGATAAGGTTGAGAGTTCAATTCCCATCCCTGCCAAGATGCCAATCCCCTAACCTTTGACCCTGTTTGGCCTCTGAGTAAGGTCCCATCTGCTCCAGGGTCAGTGTTGCCTGGCCGACCTGCTGCTCTGACCCCCACCTGCATAACCTGCTTCCATTCAACAGTTTACTTTATTGCACCAATCAAAAGTTAAAAACAGCGTGAAGCATTATGGAAACGCTGGGATGAATCTGGAACTAAAAAGAAGGATTTTAACTTTGATTATAAAATCTCACAGTGAGTCCACACAGGAGAAACATGGTGTCTCTTTGCAGAAGCAGTCAGTACTCTGGCTGCAGTGTTTTGGGTCAACTACACAGGGGCCATTTGGACACCCTGCTCAGTTTGTGTTGCAGTAGTTCAGTCTAGGTGCCGTGAATGTCTGAGCGAGTGTTTAAGGTTAACTTTGGGACAATATGTTCCTAATTGTATTATTATTATAGAGAGAAAAAGAATCCACTAATCTAAAGTGTCAACAGTGACAAATTTCCCCACCAAGGCACTGGAAGCCAAGGTAGGGTCCTCCACGGAAACTTTATAATCAGAGAATGGGATTAAATGTTTAAGGACCAAAGACAATGACTTTATAGGTCTTAAAGTAACTTTCAACAAACATAGGTATCTTTAGCAACACAAAACTCTGCATTTTACACCTAAAAAAGACTGCATTTTATTTAAATTGGTGGACATTTTGATTTTATTGCCATGCTCCTAAAATGGGAGCAAACAGTGTATTTACAGAAAGCATTTATAATTTAATTTTGACGTCATATACGCAGAAAATGAAACGTGTTTGTGTTTGTTGCAGTAAAGAGACATTGCGTGATGTGTGGTTTAATTATGCTGGCATTGACTCTTAACCTGAGATGTTTTGAGGCACATTTTTTTTACTGTTGCCGCAGGGTATCTTTCACACCTGAGGATCGGGTGTTATTTTGGAAAGATTACTATGTGGCCGTTTTTGAAACTGCTGTAATTTCAGGGCCTAATATTCACCAGCCTGTTATGAAGCTAAGAGGATGCACCAGAAGATAAACCTAAAAACAGTTTGAGCCTTTTCTCTTTGTCCTGGTTAGAAAGTTTTCATGGGAAGGTTTTCTCAGCCAGCGTGGCATATCTTCTCAGTCATGTGTCATAAACAAAGACAGTAGACTTTCCAAGCTGCAGGCCTCTTTGAAACTTGCTTTGTGTCTCTCCCCTGAAGTGGAAATGGTTCGTCACGTGCTTGGTTTTAGATTAGCAAATTCTTGTTTAGATGCCTCAGGTGTTTCAGCGCACTTTCAGGGGTATTGACAGATCTTGGCAGTGCATCCCGGCAACCACTGAAACACTCTGGCATTTTGGTCATCGGCGTTTTCACCCAGAGAAGAGAAAAGACCTGGATATATCAGATTAGAAAAGGTGGAGGCGCCGAGGCAAAGAGAAGGAAAGATGTTAACAGTGAATGCTTCTTTAGAGAAATCACTGAAGAAACTTTACCACCATTAACGTGTTTGTATCAATAATTTACCGACCTAACACAATGTTTCTTCTCCTTATTTCCTGACCTAAAATCAATGCAGATATTCAGCAAACTGTAAAAACGGAGGTCTGAATGGTGTCTGGCTGTGTAAAATATTTAACTTCAGCATTAAAGGCCAGCCTTCACGTCACGTCTGGACCCTCTTCTTTTAACATTTGAGCAGGATCATTTGTTTCTGCTTTTGAATATGAATGCTGAACATCACACTTCGGTGCAACTCTGCCGGCTTCTGAAACTCTTGTTGACCCTCGGAGCTGTGAGGAATTTCAATCAGGAGGTTCCGTCCACCCAAACGCCTCCTCCCTCCTGTTCCTCCTCTCCTCCTTTTTTCCCCCCTTCATCTCTCGACCCATCAGCCCCCACCTCGTTCTCCTTTGCCCTCTTAGGACATTAAAAAGAAAAACAACAGCCCCGACAGCCAAGAAACCATACGACAAGGTTGGCAAAGAGACACCCAAACACAAGCACAGTTATTAAGTGTTAAAGGCATCAGTGGTTGGGTCTGAAAGAGGTATTCTTGCTCCGTGATTGCATGCGGCACACAGTCATTCTTGGCGATGATATTAGATGGTTTGTTGAATCAAGTCAGCTGACACTGGCCTGCTGGGTCCTGTCAGACCTGTGTTTACCCAAAGGGGCCAGTTTCTGAGACAAGCCTCTGTGTTTAAGGTTAGATTATCTGACACCATTTTCTGGAGTGGATAATTACAGAGGGAGAGTAATGAAGAATTACTGATAGCCAGGTGAGAGTATATAATAGGTCCAGTGTATTTCTACACTTTCCTGTAGGTTTCTGCACTGCCATCAGATCCAAACCTTGTGGTAAAGACTGCAATCTGTTGCTCTGTGTATAAGTATTTAAAATTAAACCCACAATCATTAAAATTAAACAACACTAGTCACCTTCATGTGATGCCTTTCACATTATTTGACTGGACAGATTAAAGAAATTACTCCCTTGAAGCCTTCGTAACTGAAGAGAGGAAGAGAAGCCTTTGTAAGTTTGAGTCCATTTGACCCAAAGGCCACAGGAGGTTTACACATCTATGAGATCTACACGAACAAGTCCAGTACTTTATCCTCACCCTGCAACCCGCAGGACGCCACGGATCTGTCACCCACATCCTGGTGCCAAACCTCACATTGCACCTCCAAAGATCCTGTGTGTACGCCTGTGTGTGGCTGAACAAGGAAAAAACAGACAATATAAGGCAGGTGGTGTCTTATACCAGCTGCTGACTTTTGTACAAGTTAGGAAAATATGCAAGGTTAAAAACCAGGGAGCCACCTGGAGGTTTTGTTATATCTCAGAATGCATCTTATCTGTTCCTTAAATTGTGATAATAACCCCTAGACGTGTGAGATAAGGTAACAAGGAAAGAATATTTCTCTGAAGGGACGCGAGAGGGAGCGGTGGGTGTGTAGGTGAGGGCTCAGGACGCATGTGTTGTCCAGATGCTTCTCGTAAATTTAAAAGGGAGAGGAAGTCCGATCCCAGAGCTGCAGGCGACAGAATAATGAGTCTGCTGCTTACTGTAAACTTCAAAAAAGTAAAGAGGGAAACGGCATGAGGCAGGACAAGGGGAGAGACAGCTATGCAAAAAAGAAAAGAGGGAATTTAGGCTAACAGTACTTATTCTTGCACACTGCTGTGATGCACAGTGCTGTGTCATCGTTTCTCTCTCTGATTAGCGTGGAAAGGTGTGCACCGACTTTGATTTTACTTCCTAATGACAGATGAACAAAGCCCTCCAGTGGGTTTAAAGGAAGCTGCAGATTCTTTGATTTTTGCACAGATAAGTCTTGAATAAGTGTGCCTCAGCTGCAGCGGCTGGATTTTGCCTGGCTAAAGAAAGACGAGTAGGGGCACATACCAGGACCTGAATGAGAATGGATCAGCAAACCCTGAACGAGGTGGAGAAAATTATCCATAAAAGTGAAGGAGAGCAAAATAAAGAAAAAAAAAATACACGAGTTATCCTTAGAATATATGGTCCATAATCCCATGACTGAGACAGTTTGGCAGTCGTTTTTTCTCCCTCTGTTTCACATGTATGCACAGTAATCATATATTTGGTGTATGCATGATTTAATTTCACATATCCAGAAAAGACAGAGCACAAAAAAATCACACAATGTTCTTAACCTTTCCTGTTTAACCCTCCTGAAGCCCTCCTAACTGAAGAGAGGAAGAGAAGCTCTTGTAACTTCAGGTCCATTTGACCCAAAGGCCACGTGAGGGTTAAAGCATCTAAGCAGTGCGTGGAATTTACAGAGGGGACATGAACGGACAAGAAAGTCAGGAGTCTCACCACTATGAAATGATGAGAGTGTTAAAATATGTGTTGTGTCTTTGTTTTAAATTACTAAAACACAGAAATTACTCGTTAGAAGAAAGCAAAGCTAGTTCTGTATTAGTAAATTGTCTTTTTATCGCCAGCCACCATGAAAGGTAGGTGACCATGTGAGCCTCTGTAATTAATTATTTGTGTGTTAGCAAAATATCTAATGAACCAGTGGACGGATTTTCATGAAACCTTCAGAAAGTGATAACTGGGTGTACAGTATATCTACAGCTGATTTAAGATGGCTGCTACGGCTAATCAGCCTTAGCAAACAGGAAAAATGTCTATGACTCAGTCAGTTTTACAGATGTTGAGCTAAAAATCTTGTGTAGTAGTAAATGAGCATCATCTCTATCCCATACTCAGAGTGCTAAAAGATTGCATACAATCTTAATTTAAAACTTTGGGCGACATGCATTGATCTTTACATTCTGACAGTGTTTTAACAAGATCTGTGGAGTCTTTTTGGAAGTTTATAATTAAGATTATTCTTCTTAATTCGAAATGTGAATCAGAAATGTTTCGGGGAAAACTGCAGATATCCAGTTTGTATTTACCTGTTGTGTTCCCACGTATGTTGTCGTGTTACGTCGGCTCCTGCAGTTAAGGCTGCAGTTTGCGAACGACATGTCGCAGCACATTTATTTTCTTCTAGTAAAACATGTTGATGTGTGGGTGTGCGCATCTTCTCATTACCAGAGGCAGGAGTTTCAGTGTGTACCCAACCTGTGATAAACAAAAGCAGCAGTTGTGCAGTTATTCGCTCATACAGGTCTTACTTTTGACTCACTGGTCTTTTTAAACACTCACTTCAAGCTCTAAACTCGCACTGTTGCAACCCGTAAAATAACAGGTCACATTGCTGTAAAAACATTCCCAGGACACAAGAATTATTCTCGGGCTTTGCCATAAATCTGCTCATTGCCGCACACACAAAGACGTGCTATTAGTCACAAGACTAGCTACTAACTAAACTGCATTTTCTGCAAACGTGCATTGTGATAACTAAGTGATGAAGGATTTTGCTGAAATTTGTTGAAGGAACTGAAATTGTATTGTGAAACATTGAACAAGCAGAACAGAACTAAAATGAGTAAAGCTGTACCTAAAAGCTAAAATGTGTAAAATCTTAGCTAAAAGACAAAATTAGCAATGCTGTCAGAATAAACAAGCAGAAACATCACTCAAAGTAAAAAGCAAAACACACTTGAAGCCAAAAAGTAACTAAATGGTAACTAAAAACTAAAAGAAGCAGAAGGAAACAAAAATAGAGCATGCATGCTGGAACATATAAAGAGAGCAATGTTTTGAATGAATTGATGAAATTTCAATGTATTTCTATAAAATGTATAAAGGTTACAAAAACCAAAAGTCAAAGCACACTGTTCTGGATCTAGCCGAACCTTTTGATTTATGAATGGTTATAAAAAGCACAAATTATAAAAGAGTGTTGTGACTGCAAAGAAAAAAATGAAGAAACTATAAACAGGAAAACAATAAATGTGTAAATGCCGACTCATTTATTGTGTTTTTTGCCCCTCGGCTGCTTAACATGGATCAAGATTTTTTTATTTTCAGGCTGTAATTTCAAAAGCAGGAGATATCTGTGTTTTCAAGCTTAGGCGGTGCATTTCTGCCTCTGTCTGTCCCGTCTTAAAGTGGCTGGGATTTTGCAGACAGTGCAGCAAGGAATATTACAGCAGGCAGTGGAAAAGTCCAAAACACTGCCTGTGTGTGTGTGTTTATGTTTGCATGAACACACTCAGGCTTTTTTGCCTCCCATCCTGTTGACATCTTGTCTTTAAAAGACGTTGTCTAACTGTGACGAGTGGAAGGGACAAGTGACGATTTATTTTCGGGACGCCTGCGAAACGTGGCCTCACGACGGGCATTACAGGGGCTTGTTTTGGGTTTTTGTTCCTCCGTCATAATTTTATCATTACCGCGTTTACTCGCTCACAGAGCGGTCACAGTGTCCCCTTTGAGTCAACTGTGTCAGGATCTGTGCAGAGAAACAGAAACGCAGAGTGAAAACCCCAGCATCTTTTTTTTTCATTTTTGACAGGTTTAGGCGTCTGAATGGAAATGGGGTGTTTTTGTTTGTTTTGCAACGGTTAAAAATTGGTTTCTGCACCAATTCGCATTTCACATTTTAAAGCTCCAAAATACCCGCAGGATCTTTTTTAGCCAACTTTCCTCTGTCAACAAACAAAAGTAGCAGCCGTTCTGTACAGAAGGGTCAGAGTGAGCCTGCACCTGTCTCCTTATTTTCTACCCTGAGAGACGCTTCTGTTTGCACTGTGGTTCTTCTGAATTTGTCCACACTGCAGCAGTGCAGCAATGTAGGCAGCGAGGAAACTTTGCAACACTGAGGCTTCCTTTCGGGGCCTCGGACTGTACTGTAGTTAGACACGGTTTCAGCACGTCCTGGTTTGTGCTGTCAGTGACTGTCCATATCGTCTGTGATGGTATTCTAGGGTAGCGACAGACCATAATGTGGACAACACCACTGCCATGTTGAGAGAATGGCTGAAGAAAGCCCAGCGTGTCTATCACTACGTGGAGTGGAGACCGATGGAGGAGCCGAGGTGAGTTCCAAATAATCAGTGTGCTCTTGTATTATTTCTTTTTTAATATAATTTAATCTGTAATATATTGCTGAAGTCTGGATACCGAAAGCGACTCTTTGCATTTTTGCATTAGGTCCTACACAGATGAGTGGGGCCCGAAACACTGGCCTCCTTCCAGATTTAACCATGTTATGAAGCTGAGACAAGCGGCTCTGAAGGCTGCGCAGGAACGATGGGCCGACTATATCCTGGTAACACATTTCAACATATTAGTATCAGATTAGTTATAAGGAGTTAAATGTTACAGTATATTCCTGGTGTAGCATGAATGTATGAAAAGGATCAGCTATACACAAGTGATTAATTATGTTTTCCTTTATATTTACAATAGATCTTCATTTGCAGGTGAATTGATGCTCTGATTAGAACTCAATTAATGTACAACATCCAAAATCATCAATCTAATCATGAAAGACTGTTTATGTTACATGCACCAAAAGAGCTGCCAGAATGTGTATATCTGTTCAGTTTAACTTCATGTGTCTTGATTTTTTACATTTTTGTTCCAGTTATTATTAAAAGAATAGTTAAGATATTTTGAATTTGGGTCCTGTGGCAAGATCATAATAGCCCACAGGTGTGGTTTGGGATTAAACAATTAATAACTAAATACATGGTAAGGACTCTTAATAAAGAATCTGTGTTCCTGAGAGCCTGTTCCCTTTTTAGTTTGTTGACAGTGACAACCTGCTGACCAACCCTCGAGTGCTGAACCTGCTGATGGCCGAGAACTTGACCCTGGTGGCTCCCATGTTGGAGTCTCGCTCGCTCTACTCCAACTTCTGGTGTGGCATCACCCCACAGGTGCAGTTTGGGCTGAAATCCATCCGTCTGTCCGTCTACTCTGATGTTTTTGGTGAACCCTGGCTTTCTAAAACCCCTTCCCTCTCAGGGTTACTACAAGCGAACCCCAGACTACCAGCCCATCAGGGAGTGGAAGCGGCTCGGCTGCTTCCCCGTTCCCATGATTCACAGCACCTTCCTGTTGGACCTGCGCCGCGAATCCAGCCGGGACCTGGCCTTCTACCCTCCTCACCCGGACTACAGCTGGGCGTTCGATGACATCATGGTGTTTGCCTTCTCTGCACGTCAAGCGGGTCAGTTTGAAACCCTCAACAAAAACACGAAACAAAGATACAAGCTCATTTGTGGTTGTTTGCAGTTATTCCTCTTACGCAGGTTAGTATTGTTACGTACATCTGTCAGAATAAAGAATGCAAAGCTTTGTTTAATTAAAGGGGACTTATTATGCTGCATTAAACAAGTTATAAGTCTGTGGGCTATACAAAACATGTTCATTACATTTAATACACAAAATCATTCTCTGATATTGAGATTTCACCTGATCAGTTTTGCCTGTTTTGAGTTTATTTCAGCGGGTTTAGGGTTTTGTCACTATTATGCAAATAAGCTGCTGCTGGCCACGCTCTCCCAACACCCGACACCCCACTAACGCACAACGTTAACAAACATAAAAACTCACTGAAGGATTAAACACTGACGCACATTTATATCGTTATTAATTCAAACTCTGAGACACTTAGCAGTTCTGATCTGATATTTGTCGAGTCAGACAGCGGCAATCAGCAGGTCCAAACCCAAAAAATGTCCAGACGGCCACCTGGCAAAAATCAGTTTTATGGGTTTTTTTTTCCCAACTTTTCTTCTCTTTTATTGACATAGTTCTAATGTTAGTTCAGAAAAACCTGCTGTTAGTTTAACAGAGACGTGTTGAGCTGTTCAAACTACAACTTTCTTTGGGGATATGCCATCCCCTGCCACTGCCATCAAAAATAAAATGAACGCAGCTCCGTTCTCCGTGACTGGGAAGCATGTCAACAGAACATTTTCCTTTTCCAGCAGACATTGTTCAGCAGTAAAACCAACAGAACTAATGTGATGATCTTCTTGTAATGAAGTGGGTGGAGCTCCACTTAGGCTAGGTGCCAGGTGAGGGACTGGGCTTGGTTTTTGAAACAGGTCGTTTTGCAGACACCAGGAAACATTTACTTATTGCCAAAAAATGGCTGGGTGTTTTTTATTTATTTATTTTTGCGCTTTGACTGTTTCTAGAAGCAGTTGATACCCAAATCGACGTGCAAAAACACATAATAGGTCACCTTTAAGCATTTGCATGTTTATGAGCATCGGTAAATATAAATTTCTGTGCTTGATTTGGATAATTATCAGCGGGCATCACAAAGGATCATTATGCTTTCCCATTAGTCAGCAGCACAGAGTCTGGCATGTACTTGAAAACCAAATAAACACATTCAAACACTGAAATAAACATAAACAGATGGACACTAACAGATTTGTTTGAGCATTGCATAAATCAAACGCAATTACTCTGAATTTTAGGGTTTTTTTTCTGCTTCAACAGCCCACCACCGAGTCCTAACACCTGTTTTCTTGACCTTTCCTCCACCCTGGAGATTTTTGCCCATTGGCTCTTTTTTTCTGAACCGAGGAATTTAGTCAGCACACTTTTTATGTGAAAGTATATCTCTGAGCGTTTGAAGGGTCAGCACAAATTCATCATTAATATTCTTGTTTAAGGTTTGTTTTTAAGTGTTGGGTTAGAGTTTGAGGGAAAATGTTAAAACAGGTTGCAAAAATTTATTGTCTCACAATTGTTACCACATGTTTAGTAAGACAGTATTTGCCCATAAAGGTAACATTTAACTCACATGTCTGATAACATGAATTATGGGCTGTTTTATGCTTAGAAGAAGAATTAAAGTGTTCTCTGCTTCAAAAATGCTTAAAAACCTCTTTCCAAATTTCTTATATGTGACCTTTTGTTTTATTTTCTGGTTAGTTTTTCACAACTTGTACCAGGTTTAGTATATTCAGATATTTACCTTTGCCTGTGAATTAATTGAGGCAAACCAGCTAATAAATCTGGACATTTTAAAACTTTACTTTAAATTTTCTGAACATTTGTAAGACAGAACAAACCTAATTATAAAATACACTCTTTTTAAAATTATAACTGAAATATTTGAGATTGTTAATATATGTATTTTGTATATTACAAAGTTTATAAAAGTGTAAAAATGTGCATTTACGTTAAACGGTTGAGTTGTAGATGGAAGTAAATTCCCAATTTGTGCAAATGTGAGTCGAGGTTTGAGCAACAAGTGTTGGTCAGATTTCTCTTTGTTTGAAATGTTTGGGTTAAGAGATTATATTTACAGAACTCTGTGTGTGGGTGTGTGTGTGTGTGCATGTGTGTGTGGGGGTGTTAGGTGTGCAGATGTATGTGTGTAACAGAGAACACTACGGTTTCCTTCCGGTTCCTCTCAAGCCTCAACAAAATGTGGAGGATGAAAGCGAGAGTTTCATACACACCATTACAGAAGCTCTGAGTGAGTACACACACACACACACACACACTCTGAATGTTTTGACTCCACCATCTGATTGTGGCTGTGACTGCTTCACCTCTCAGGATTGTTTTTTCACACTCTTGACCTCAACGACCCTCTTTTATTAAATCATGTTAGCCCTCTCCTCCTCCTCCTCCTCCTCCTGGTCTTCCTCCTCTATATTTCTTGTCCTCCTCTTAAGGCTCTGGGTATTGAGATGATTTCTGACTACAAGGACCATCTCATTTGTTCTTTTCCTGCTCCTCTCTCTGCTCTGCGTTTGACTAAGCTAAAGGAAATTCAGTCATTGTTTAACTGCGGCGCGTTTTTTTTTTTTCCTGTTAACACTTCTCCTCTTTTCTCTTTCTGTCTACAGTTGACCACGACATCGACCCCTCAGAGTTTGTCTACTCATCTCTCTCACCGCCGTCTAAGATGGGCTTTGATGAAGTGAGTTAAGAGTGTTTAATTTTATTTATTGTTTTTTTAGCTAAAGCCACTTCCTGTTTAGGGTTAGGGTTGCCTTTTCTCTCCTGAAACAATATTTAAAAGTATAAAAATTTGCGTTTAAAGCCAGTTTTCCTGTTTCTCTTTCTTTTTCTTCTGTTGTTCAGATTTACCTGATTAATCTGAAACGCCGGCTGGACAGAAGAACCAGGATGTTGAAAACAATGGCCTCTCTGGGCCTTCATGCCACGCTGATGGATGCAGTGGACGGCAAGTAGGTCACAGTTCTACTTGTACCTAAACAATCAGCACGAAGGATATGGGATACACCTTTGCTTGAATAGTGCTCGAGCTCATTTTACCTTTTCTGTGCCTACTTCAAGTGGTTTCAAACCTTTGCACAGTACTCTAACTCAGCTCTGTAATGTGTTTCTTGATATATATCATTTTCTCCTGTCCTCATCTGTA
Source organism: Kryptolebias marmoratus (assembly GCF_001649575.2). NCBI lineage: Eukaryota > Metazoa > Chordata > Actinopteri > Cyprinodontiformes > Rivulidae > Kryptolebias > Kryptolebias marmoratus. The sequence continues at coordinate 13,622,499 of NC_051453.1, read as the reverse complement.
TCCATAAATGTCTCCTGTCCTTCGCTTAGGGCTCTGAATACATCCCAGCTGCAGGCTCTGGGTATTGAGATGATGCCGGACTACAAGGATCCATACTCTGGTCGTGTCCTCACCAGGGGGGAAATCGGCTGCTTCCTGAGCCATCACTCCATATGGACACAGGTGAGAGCTGGAGGGTAGGGAATATTTATTCTGGATGAAAGCCGGTGTGGTAATCTGCTCATTTCATTTTAACCAGTAAAGTTGATGCTTAAAAACTCTAAAGTGCAGATCTGTGGATATCAGTAGTCAGTATCTTACGTGCAGCAGAAATAATTTAGAGCAAAGTCAGTTTGGAATATCAGTGGGAGAAAGCAGATTTCTATCTTCTTAAAACAACTCCAGACTCATCAGTTTCACAAAAAAGATATTATTTTGTAGACTTTTGCATTTCTGTCACCTTTGCATTAGACTGTTAGTTATAGACAGCCTGCGTGTTTGTTACCTGTGTGAAACATTTTGCAAAACAAAATGTGTCAGAGGTGCTGACTGATAGAAAATAATAGTAGTTTAAGAAAGCGACTCTCACATAAACTTAACTTAAGTTGCCGTCTTCCTCCTGGTATTTCACTTTGATCACTTTGAAATACTGAACAATCTCAGTTCTTTTCTTGTTCAAATATACATGTGATGTAAAAATACTGCAGATGCAGATCACTGTCATGTTCAGTGCTTCATGCATCACATGGAGGGTAGGATAAAATGCAGGCAGCTTCCATTCCTGTTTGATTAGTCAGAAGAACAGGCAGCGATCAACTAAAATCAAAAAAAGAAAAAAAAAGAAATCTGAACACGTGTCCAACCCGCAGCTGTTTCACTTTTACTTGTTTATGTTCTCTGACGATCAGGTGGTGGAGCGCGGCCTCCAGAAGGTTCTAGTTTTGGAGGATGACGTGAGGTTTGAGCCCAGGTTTAAACGGAGGCTTCAGGCCATCATGGATGACGTAGACAGAACCCAGCTGGACTGGGACCTCATGTAAGAATTCCGCTTTATTTTTACCTGAATATCTGTGCCCGGGTTAGGTTTTAAGATCGCAAACATGTCTTTTTAAGTGTTTTTTTATTTGATGTCTTATGTGCAGTAACATGCTCCGTCTTTCTTATTCTGCCTTCAAGCTACGTGGGGCGTAAACGAATGCAGGTGCAGCACCCGGAGCAGTCAGTGGAGGGTGTAAACAACCTGGTTGAGGCCGACTACTCGTACTGGACCCTCGCCTACGCGCTGTCGCAGCAAGGGGCCAGGAAGTTACTGGCTGCTCAGCCTTTTGCCAAGATGCTGCCCGTCGACGAATTTCTACCCGTCATGTTTAACAAACACCCTAAGTCAGTCTCTGCTTCACTTTCCTTTAATAGAATATTACAAAGCAAATGTGGGGGAAAAAAACATTTAAATCTTCTCAGATTTTGGTTTTGTTAGCAGCAGTACTGGAGGATGTTCACAAACACATTTTCAGACATTCTGGTTTCCGAACAGAGTGGCAAATATTAGGAGATAGGTGATTGCAGGTGCATTTTGGACAAGTTCAAAATAATCAAAAATGTCAAATGTAAAGTAAGAAATGCACTAATTCATCAAAATTCATACCCAAAGAGACAAGAAAAGAACTACTGAATGAGCTGCAGTCCAGTTCTTATCTATGCATAGACACAATCATGTATGTTTCTGACCTTATGTGACTTTTTAGGCTGCGGGACATCGTGTAACATTCATGTTTGTGGTGAACCACAGCCTCCGTCCTGCCCAGCTCCTACTAACGTCCTTCTTGAGTTTCCCCGTCTCTCCAGCACCGCCTCCCTCTTCTTCTCCCCTCACAAACAGGGCTGGGATTGTTCTGATGGCTCACTGGGTACGGTGCCTCACGCGGGACAAACAGTGGCCCCCTTTTTTTCTTGGACGTGGGGTTTCCACTCGTGCCCAGCTCCCATTTCTGGCTCTTGTGTCTTTCGCGATGCGTGTCTCGGCTCTTTGAAGTCGTCCTTTACTTCACTCCTCAACAGAAGTTGCTTCTTTCGCCCATGCCCGTGTCACCCTCTTCTCCTCCCCCTTCCTCCTCCCTCTCGCTCTCTCTTTGAGGAATGTGGACCAGCATGGCTCTTCCTGCTGGTTGGTGAAAGGGGACAGGATTCCCATTGATAGAGCTCTGAGCGTGGGGGTGGGTTTAAGATGAACACTCCGTGTGTGTGTGTGTGTGTGTGTGGTACTTTATAAATACCTGGAGATGTGTGTCCAGTGTACATGGATTACTAAATACACCGTGTGTGCTCACCTTAAGGAGAAAGTATGTTGAAAAGGTAATAAAACGTCTAATAGCGTGTGGGAATAATTATGACAATTGTGTTACCACAAATGTATTCTTGTTGTTTGCTCAAAAAAATGCACGGAAACAGGAGAGAGAAGAAAACAGTGAGTTGGGTATAAAAGGATTCATTGTCTAGAAGGATGCGTGTGTGTGTGTGTGTGTGTTATTGTAGCTCAGGTCCTCTAGGTTTTAATAAAGATGGAGGGTTTTACTGAGCAGGGCAGTGTTGTCAGGATGACGTGTCGCTACCTGAACAGCCTCCAGTCCTCCCCTTGGCTCAGCTGCAGGCGGCCAGTGACACCAGAACTCAGTGAAGCTTATTGATAAATGTCCAGATGAGGTCGATCTGAAAGGGATGAAAATGCCTCTGAGAGTCTACATAATTCAGGTCTTTGCACTTCATTTTAAAGGCATCAATTTAGCCGTGATGGACTTTAGTTGTTTCTTTCCTTATTAGCACCTGTTGCCATGAAAGGCAGGCGATCGTGTAACTGCCTGTGTATGTCTATTTGTTAGCAAAATATCTCATGAACCAGTGGACTTTTTTATTCATTGGGTGTACAGCAACAACTGATTAACTTTTGGAGTCAACCAATTCAAGATGGCTGCCCTAGCTAAAAAAACAAAACAGAAATATGACCTAAAAAGTCAGACTTTTTTTTTTTTACAGCTTTATAAATAATTTCTGATTAAAGAGTTTGACGTTTTTTTCCAGGAAAAACTAAAAGATGTCACATTTATGCTTTATGCACTAAATTTTAGCTCAATGTCTGTACAAATCACTGAGTTATGGGCCTTTTTGTGTTTGCTAAGGTCAGTTACGTACAGTGGCCATCTTCAATTGGGTTGACTCCAAAAGTTATTCGATTATAGATGTACATTTAATGATTGTTGTCTGAGAGTATTATTACAATTAGTTCAGTGTTTCATGAGATATTTTGCTAACAGACAAACGAGCACACACACACACACACACACACACACACACAAACAATTTACATGATTGCCAAATTTTACTCTGACTGCATGTTTTAAAATGTGAAAAAACTTTTTTTTCTTGTCAAATACTACAAGCTACACCATGTATTTCTTACACTTGTTTCCCTCTCGCGCCTTTCCTCAGTGTTCAGTACATGTCCCACTTCGAGCGCCGGGACCTGAGGGCCTTCTCCGTCGAGCCGCTGCTCATCTACCCCACCCACTACACCGGAGAGCCGGGCTACATCAGCGACACGGAGACCTCCACCATCTGGGACGACGAGGCCGTGGCCACAGACTGGGACCGGCAGCACGCCCGCAAGACCGCCCAGCAGGGGCGCATCCGGCCCATGGCGCAGAACAGCGTCACCGGAGACTCGCCTCCTCCTGCGGCCCGAGCGTCACGAGATGAACTCTGACGCCGGACACACACACTCACACTCACGCACACACACCGCGAACGTCCTTGCACTTCAAAAGAGACTCGAGCTGACGTTCTGCGCAGACATTCACACCCGCAGAAGCAGGTGGATGTAGGCAGGAAAGGAGACGCCCGTCCTATCTGCTGCCTGAGGAAGGGGCAGTCAGGAAACAGATGATGAGCTGAATCTGGGACAAAAGCAAGCAGAGCTTTATTTATTCCCCATGTGTCTCCTGGGTGCATGTGGACTCGATCACGGCCTGAAGACAACTAACATCATTTACAGAATGTAAAAAAAAAAAAAAAAAAGAAAATAATTCTCACAAGAATGGATGTTCAAGTTGCCTAAAAGATGATAATGATTTAAACAGAACAGGTGTGTTTCTAACAGACAGCTGTAGAATATTAATAATAATAAAAAAAACTTTTCCATGAAGCTGTGCATCAACATTTCTGCTGTATTTGAGTGTGCGGGCGTGCACGTGTGCATGCTCATGTGCTTATGAAACTGTGCATGTGTGGGAGGAGAACGGCTGACGTTTTTTTTTTCTTTTTTTTTTTTTTTTTGTACCCAGGGGTGTCACTTCTTCAGATGAAGTCATGCAAAACACACACACACTAAAAGAAGTGCAGATATTTCTTGCCAAGCAGCAGGGCAGAAACAGATGCTCCGACACACCAGAGTTTCTGGTTTTGCAGAAAGAGGACAAACTTTTCAAAAGGAAGAAAAAAAACAACTTCTTTTTTTAAAAAAAAGGTGGGCTGGTCCCGCTGGTTCAGAGCATCATATGTAGCCAATAAGATGAAAAATATGCAGTTTGAGATTCTGGAAAAGCTTTTGGATTCTCTGAGTTTTCTCATTCTTAACACATGCTCCTTTTTTTGTTCAGTTGTGCTGCTACAGGCCGAAGCAATAAAACAACTTCTCAGTTTGTGTGTTTTCACTCTGCAGACTGAACTGACAGATGTTATCTACACTTTAATAGTAAATTGGAAGTTTCTGGTGTTATTTTGGCCAAATTGTGAGATATGTGAGATAAAAATAGGCATAAAGTTGTGCTTATTATTGTTTAACAAGTTGCATAAATTTCCTCTGTCTGTTCTCATGACCTCCTGATGCACAAGTTATACTGAATGTTAATGTGACTGCATCAGATAAATACAAGTAAAACAGAATAAGTTGTAAATAGGAGGTTTTGAGCAGTGATCATCTTGTAGTGTTTTGGCTCCTGCTGTTCCCCACTTCTGCTCACAGTTTTATGCTTCCTGTCTGCTGAGGGATCTAACAGAGTTGTAGCAGGAGGAAATAGGAGGCCAGGGATTAGGATTTGGGGAACAAGAGTAAGTGGAAAGTCCACGAGATCCAGAATGTGAACAGGAATTTTAAAAAAAGGACAATGGTAGCTGATTTTACTGCACTTGGCTTCCAGCTGAATTAAGATACAGGAGACAAAAATTCAGTCTGATTTCAATATCAGGTCTTTGTGTTAAAAATTTGAGTGTGAAAATCACCATTCAAACAACATTAGACAGACCTCGTTCAAAATGAAGTTTGACGTTTTGAAGTTAGTTTTTCTTCTGCTCCTGTTTCATTTTTTTTTTTTTGTCCCCACAGTGCTGCATTGAAAGGAGAGCTTTGCTGCCACCTGCTGGCCATTTGTGAGTTCTGACAAACCGCTGATCATCAGGAAATGGATGATCACACATCTTTCCCAGTTCTCTTTTCAGGTCTAATGATCATATTTTATGCAGGGTTCCTGCTCCTCTTTCACTGATAACAGACTAAAATACTTTATTTTTTGTGAGCCAACAGAGGTTGCTCAACTGTATTTTATTCCTCTGGGAACATGTAAATTTGGTGCTTCAGCTATTGATGCTTTGGCTAATCTTTTCTTCATATTTATGTCCTTCTTTGTCTTTTTAGACAACAACAACAACAAAAAAAAAAAGAAACTTGCTGTCATTTAGCTACTGTTAAAATTACGTCTCTGCTCATCCTAAACCTGCTTTCATGACAATAAAACAGTGCTGGATTGGACTTGGATGTATTTTATGTGTTTAACTGCAGATCCAGAGTGTTTATCACCCACCTGTTTACCAGCAATCACCACCACACAGTCCCTGAATGATTTTTTTTATAATCTTTTAGTCATGTGTCTGTATGCTGTAAATGGCTGTAACCAACTGTACTTTTATGGTGTTTTCTGTTCATGCAGGCCACTTACACAACACTAATCCACATTCATGCAGCACCTCTCAGTCTACAGGCTGCCAGATGAGGCAGTGCAGTTCTCTGTCATGCACTTGCTTGCATTTGGACACGGGATCCTCTGAGCAAACACCCTGAAACGTAGCTGTATCCACAAATAAACTGCATTTCTGTAAAACAGTTTGTGTCAGCCAGGAGTAAACTGAAGAAACAAAGACATTAAAGTCCGGACAAATGGGCTGTGTTTTGATTTTGCCGACTCATCTGTTTCTGGCACCTTGTTTATAGCTTGATTACGCTGCATCAGCATCTACATGGGTAGGTTTTGCACCCCATCACACTGAAAAAGCCTGTCTAATGTTACGGCACCGCTCGTTGATTCAAATGTCTCTGAAAGTCCAGTATTATCCTGCAGTAACATACAAAATTAGATGACAGCTGTGTTTTAGGTACTGCAGTTTATTTTGTTGCAAGCACACCAGCTTCATCTTTAAGTGTATTTATGAATCTATATTTGCTATAAGAGCAGCAGCTCTGATTCATTTTCCTGCTGTGTCCACTGACTCCACCTGATACTATCAGTAAAGTTTAAATATCTTTAATAAAACTGGACACAGTTCAGGATTTGATCATTTTTCTTGGGAGTCGTCTTGACTTTAGTTTGTTTTCCGTGGGATTATGTCGAAGTTTCCAGTGGGGGAAGCCTAAATTTGACATCTGGCTGCAGATGGTTTATCTTTCACGCCCTGAGATTCAGAAACCCGACGATACACACTCAAGCGTTTGTTTCTCTCTGTAGCACGTTTAACCAAATAAAACTTTAAAGTCCTGCTTCCTCCCAGAAAGCGTCTGTGTTTCTAGTTCATATATTTTCTCTAAACGTTATATTTAAAGCCTTTATTTCACCTGCTAAGCTCGTCTATGAACTTGGGCTGGATTGAAAGAAACAAGTGGACGAAAAAAGCAACAAAAATCAGAATCTAGATGGAAGAGTTGCTGTGACTTCAGAAGGACATCATCTGCTTACAGGGATTATTGAAGTGTTTGTAAAGCATCCCTTTGCTGTCAGAGAGTAACACACGAAGACAGACAAAACCCATCTTTGTTTTTGAAGACATTCAGAACAACTGCACTCACATGAAAAGACTTTTTATGGACATTAAATGTCAAATTTTGGTTTATTTTGCATATTTGTTTGATGCATTTGAAATGCAAAAAGCATGAAAAGGCAGGGTTGTTAGTCACGACAGAGAGCAGCTGGTGATCTTTCGGGTTTACTGACAAGATGGTGATTCTTAATAAAACAAACTGACATTGTTGCATAAGTGGGAGAAGTGACTCAATGGCGCTTTGCTCAAGACGCTGGTGACGAACGGCTCTGTTGTAACATCGTGTCCTTTGGCCCGTCAATGAACTCCCACTTATGCACAATTATGTATGAACGGAATACAAAAACAGACTTTATTTAAACATAATTTGGAAACATAAAGGAAAGGGAACGGGAGCAAAAAGGTTCTTGATACGTCCACGTTGCCACGAGCTCTTCAGTCGGCGGAGTAAAGGCCTAGTGTAATCATATTTATTGTGTGAATGCTGAGTCAGCATTTACACTATTGTTTTCCGGTTTTTGCATTCTAACTTCTCCATACTTTTTGCCATTTTAGCCATTCATATAACAAAAAGTTCATTCATGAGATGAGTACAATGGCTTCTGGTTTGTGTAACCCTTCATAGTTTTTAAAATATTTAACTTTATGCACAAATAAGTTCCCCACATAAATGCAAAGAAATATCTTCAATTCCTTCAAAAACATCTTTTTAGCCAGTTATTCTTTTGATACATTTATTGAACATTTTGATATTTTGCTGCATAAAGCTAGCATTTTGCAACCTTTAGCTCTTAGTTAGCCTTTTGTTACTTTTAGTTATTAGCTACCCTTGTGCTACCTTGGCTTTTAGCTGACGTTCTGCTTCTTTTAGCTTCACAACTCAGTTTCAGCTTCTTCAGCAAGCTTCAGCAGTCCCTGAGCACCCAGTATTTACTCTTCATGTATGCAGAAAATGCTATTTCTAGTTACAATTGTTGATGTTGTAACTTGGCACACGTTTCTCCTTTGTTTCTTTCTTTTCTTTTCTTTCTCTGACAGTAATCAGGAGAAAATTTGTTTTCTTCCTCTTATAATAAGTTACTGTTCAGTGTAAACAGTCCTTCTGCCATTAGGTGTGGGTTTGTGAGTGTGTGTGAGAGACAAAGGAAGAAATATCAACAGAAGGGAGGAGTCAATGGCAAGGCACAAAGTAAATTATAATATGAACAATAAATAAACTCAGCAGGTGATATTATTAGGCTTCATGACAATCTGTGGCAAGGACTGAAGAGGACATTTATACCAGTTCCTGTAAATTATTTCTGTTTTTGTTGAGTTTTGTTGTGAACCACCAGAGAGCAGTGCTGAGATGTCAAATACGGGAAAAGCTCAATTAATGAAAAATATGTTTCATTATATAATCTGAGACATTAAACTGAGATGTCCTATCATCATCGTATTTGTTTTCGGCTATTACTGACAAGTTTGAATTTTTTTCCCTTTTCTGCTGCACATATAATTGGCAAATGTACTTTATACTTTTTCATTCTTCTGCAGTTGCTGTAGTTTCTTCACAAATTGAAGAGATGTTTAAAAAAATACCTAATCGGCTTCTCCCTGAGTAACAAAACACTTGATTGTTGGTAGAATTAGAACTTCTTTAAATAGTATTTAAAGAAGAATTAAACATAATAGTGACGTGCTTATTTCCACAACGGTCTTTGTTTCTTACATAAGCTTCTCTTTACTCAGACACACGGCATTTATTACTGGATTCAGCTGAGACGTCCCCCTTTGTGAGCCACTGTTTGAGGCAGAAAGAGAGGGAAAGAAACAGAGATGTTGTTTGTCTTGAGCAGAGCGGAGGAAAGCCCGACTGTGTAATGTGTATAAAAGAGTGTGTGTGGAGAGCTTTGGCTTCCCAGCTGAGTAAACCGATGCTGACCACACTGAGACTGTGTCAACACACACACACACACACACACACATGTTGGCAGGGAAAATGACTAAGACAAGCTCGGGAACACAGAGAAGTCAAATCTGAGAAGTGTAGGTGGATGTGGAGGATAAGAGACTGAAAAGAAAGTAGACAGTTTCCTAATCTCACTGTTTCATTTTTAATGAAATCCGACTTGTTATCTGTCAGTTCGTTAAGGACCAGTGCACGGGGTTAGAGTGAAGTTAGAAGAGTTGGAGGTTTATCAAGAAATGAACAGGAAATGAGGAAGTTTTGTGTGTGTGCGTGTGAAGGGGGGGGGGGGGTAACAGATCCAGGATGCAGTTTCACTGGAAGTTCATCCAGACCACAAGAGGAAAAGGCAACATGTTTACTCACTCTTCCTGCCTGCCGTGTTCTTTTCCCCCTCCCAGCCCTCGCAGGCACACAGAGCCATGGACAAATGACTTTGCCTCCTCCGTCACACACTTCAGTCAAGCTCAAATTTATCTGGTTTGATTAGAGAGGCATTTTAATGTTTTATGTTTCCTCATCCCCAAGCCCCGTCCGTGAATCACCTCCTAAATATAAACACGGTTTAGGTCGAGCCTCGTTATATTTCTGAGTAATCAGTGTGCAAAGGAATGTTGTCACAGTGAAGGTGTGAGTCACGGCTGAGCTGAGGGAGCTCGATGTCGCCTTTGTGCCGGGAATTACATGTCAAACCTAAAAATGTATTGCACCTTTAATTTAAAAGGTGGCGTCTTTCACGTAACATCCAACATAATAAACCAGAGCAGTAGTTACGTACCATAAAAAGTCCTGAACTTTGACAGTGTTTTCCAAAAATGCTGGGTTTTTGAAATGCTTTACATAAAGATACTGAAAAGACAACATAAATAATATTGAATTAATAAGTTAGGACCAATATCTCCCCCCAAAAAACAACAAAAAATGTGACAAATGTGAGCCCTTAAACCCTTAAACTATTAAAATACCTGTACCAGTATCATCAAACATGCTTGTGGGGGAAAAACCTGACTGTCAAAAATAAAATAAAAAACATTCCTTTTTAAATTTCCAAACACTTAAACAGAATGCCCTTGTAAAAGTGTTTAAATTATGCATTTATTATAGTAAAATGTTGAAATGTTTAGTAAATCAGTGCATGAATCTGACATTTTACACAACATTTAAAGTTATAATTTAGAAACAGCTCTACTGAAGTTATTTCTAAATAATTCACAATAAACCTAACAACAAAATGGACATTGTTCCTGTTTACGTGTCCAGATTATTGAATGATTCAGTGGGATGTAAAAGTTATATATTCCCTTTAGTTTTATTGAACCTTATACTCGACACAAACTGTAGCTTAACTTCTTTGTTCCTTTGAGTTTAAGGCTACTAAAACAAGAGACTAAGGTTTAAAAAACATTCCGGAAAGCTGAAATAAATTGAGCTCAGCATTTCTAAATGAGATCCTTGCAGTAAATATTTGACTTTTTAGTCTATTCAAGCCAAACTATTATTGGAATGACCAACTCAGATATTTTCATCTGTGAAACTGACCTAAACACAACCCAAAATACTGAGAATTACAGGTTTATTTTAGTAACAACTGCTTTTTTAAAAAAAAAACAAAACAAACTGGCTCACAGCATGATTTTGGTGCCAAATCCATAAAAAGATTGATCAAATAATGTGGAATTAAACACACGTCTGAAACGCCACAAGGAGAAACAAAGACAAGGAGTTTTGCTCCACAATGTGTGTGTGTGTGTGTGTGTGTGTGTGTGTGTGATCAGCTACAGAGCAGAAACAAGAGTCAGTCATGTGTGAAACACAGAGAAGAGGATTATCTGGGACCAGGCAGAGCTCTGACTCTCTCTCATACACACACACACACACTAAAACACACCGTAGATTCAGTAGTTAATGTTGAACAAGGTGTTATGAAAGCTGCTTCCTACAGTTAGAAATTCAGCATAAAGTCAAACTTCGCATCCGGTTTTCTGTGGTGAATAAACAGCCACCAGAAAAACACTGACACCTGTCATCAAGCATCTGGTGAAGTTACTCCATAGACAAACTCTCTCTCACACACACACACACACACACTGGACTGAAATCAGCTAAACCTCAACCATGTCTCAGACTTTATCTTAAATCCAAACTAGGACCACAGAGAAGACATTAGCATTGTTCTTATGAAGTATCTAAAACACACACACACACCAGACGTGTGTTTTGTCTCCCTGCTCGTGAGTGTTGCACATTTCGGGTGGTTTAACCTTTGTGCCACAAAAAGCCTCCAAGCCTCCAAGCCGTGCTGCGGATCAGGGACTGAATTGCGACGTCATTTCACATTTAAACACCTGCACGTTTCAGGTAAAATACTTTCTGAAGCATCGCAAAACCTAAAAAGTGATCGGGAGAGTGATAAAATTGCAAATCATGTTTGAAATCTCTCCTTGAGAGTTTAATGTTTCTTTGAAAGGGAGCTGAAAACAAAAAAAACTGGGCCATCTATCTTTGAAAATAGTTGCCATTGTTAGTCATTCTTAGAAGTTTTCCCGCAACATCCTCCTCTCTATATCAGCTTTCCTGTCATTCTTTCCCTTCTCTTCACATTCAGACTCTCTTTGGTCAGCAGAAAGGTTGTTTTGTTTTTAATGAGGGGGTTGGGCCACCAAGTTATAACTCCTCCCCCTTCATGTGATGAATGTTAGAGGTGAGGAGAGACAATAGACTGATTAAAGAGGAGGAGGAGAGCTGCTGGTAGGCTAAGCTCTACGAGTGCTGAAAGAAAAAAAAAATCAAGAACAGAAGAAGGCAAAACAGAAACAGAAGTGGGAAGGAGATGAAAAAAAGAGGAAGAGAGAGGGCAGACAACTCAAGAGGACACTTGTCATTCACCCACAACAACACTGAATAAAATATCTGACAAGAAGCCAGTTTGCCCTCAGGAAAAACTTGCATCTTCATCACCAGCAAGACCAAAGCTTCTTTGTAAACCCTGCTGCTGAAGACGTCTCGTTCCACTCTGCCATCCAGACTGGAGTATGTCCTGCCATCCTTGTCATCCCTGCCGCTGATGCAGGTGGTCAGCATGATGTCCCAGTACCCTCTGACCAACTTCCTGTCTTCACCTGCGAGCGCCCACTGCCCCGACCTGGACTTCACCTTGCTGCTGGAGGGGGAGGGAGGTGTGACCCTGCAGAGGTACCAGCCTCGCTCCCCGGAGAGCAGCACACACCACTGGGTCAGTACAGCACGTGTCGCTCAAGGCAGAGTTATTGTGACTACTGAAATCTGTTTTCATTCCTCAGGGAAACACAGGTACTTCCAGCTTCCTTAAACAGTCTGGCAGATGTTGGCCCTGCGTGGCCTTCCTTTTTGGGTGTTTGGGATGTATGGGGGTGTTGCACTGTTGTCGGGCGTCTCGTGCCCAAGCTGCTCTGTGGCGGGTTTGACACAGAGGGGGGGGGGGATTTGTGAGAAAATGGGCTTGGAATTGTAAGCATTTAAAGATACGCAGCGAAGCTCGGTGATAGGAGTGGTGTTTGTGGCTCCTCCAAGGTCTGTTTGCTAGATGTGATTCAGAGAATGTGAAGGAGAGCAACGGGACGGGAAAAAATAGATTTGCTCTTGTGTGAACTTGCAAAAGGAAAGGCATTTGGCTAAATAAAAACTGTAAAATCAGGAACTTGTGGCCTCGCTGCTTGAACAAAGCTCCAAAAAGTCCATCTATTTTCCACAGCATGCACCAAAAAAAGAACAAAATCTTTGAGAAATCAGCCAGAGTTTAATTTGTTGTTTATCTCATGATTTGCTCGTTTTTTAATTTCCTCGTTTAAATTTAAAGCAATAAGTCAACACGTCACTAGGCAATAACTCAAACTGGACAATAAACATTGGGCAGAGGCTGAAAAACAGCTGACGTCTTATTAAAGCCAGTAACTCATACTCATTATAACTACTGCTTACTGGATTTACTGTTTATTCGTGTGTGGTGTGTGTGTGTGTAGTTATGTCCTGCTGACTGATCGGCGCTCACAGAAACGCCTTAACTCGAGTTATTTCAGCATCCTTTTAACATGACATTGATAAGTGTCAGCCAAATGAAGAAAACAATTTTAAAAATGCTGCTCGTTTTGTGTTATAATACATGCAATCCACTTTATTTGCTTCTGATTTATTAGGTGATTACACGCATGCCAATGAAGCTAAAATTATAATCTTTTGGTATGTTTTAATAGATTTTTTTGTAGATGCCACAACTGAAGCTTGCTTTGGGAATGTGGCTGCTGAAGCGTCCTTGAACAATACCTTACATGCAACAGAGGTGATAAATTACAGCAAAAAGGGGCAAAAAACATTAATTTAGTTATTTTTCTTTTCTAAACATTCATATTGTTAGAATCAACCAGAATCAGGATCCTCACTGATTTGATGCATCAAAGATTGTTCCAGAGCTCTACATATTGTGTAAAACTAACAATAAATGGTGTTTGAGGCTTCAGTGGTTAGTTCCACAAAGTCTGAAAAAGAGCAGAGATTGATGACTAGTTTAAAAAATGTGGGAGGGAGGATTTCTAGAGAAATGATCTCCAAATAAATGTGAATCCAGACATGAGCAACGAGCCGGACTGAGCAGTGAGTTGGGTTTGGATGCATAATCGTGTTGCTACAACATTCAAGTTATACACATCGTCACAAAAAGAACCAGTTATTGTAAACATGTGGAGCCTTCAGGTTCTTTATGGAAGAACAGTTCAGTTTCCGGAAAAATGAATTAGTCATTTTACATTTCCGGAAAACCGCAATTATGCAACATGCGTTTGTTCCCCAGCTAAGGAAGCTCTGGGTCTCTGCAGTCAGGTGACCGTTTGTTTGTGAGGATTGCAAAGTACCATCCATCCATCCATCCATCCATTGGTCCCCATGTTGTCCTGTTTTGGGTAACAGGGGGCTTGGGGCCTTATTGGGTCACTGTGGGGGAAGGGGGTCAGCAGTCCAACTGAGAACAATGGGCCATATATGTGCATAGATGAGTTAACAAAGAAAGTGAAAACAAAGAACAAACGCCAGAGTAAAACCGCAATATTCAAGGAGAGAGAAACGGCTTCTTAGATGAGCTGAACTTGGATCTTTTACATGACCCACCCTCTCCTCTCAGCAGCAGCAGACACAATGCTCATCTATGGTAACACAGAAATAAGATTCATTAGCTGAACTTGATTGGACACCACTTCTAATCAGTTGATGCTATTAGTTATGACACCATTCCTAATGCAGTCATCTCTGCTCTGGCCTACTCATGGGACAGTAAACCCCAGCTGTTGCCATGCGTCAAGACGGCGGGAAGGAGGGCACTAACGTCCAATACCTTTATTGTGTGCTAATGCTTAGCACACTAAAACAAAATAATTGTCTTTGGTGTGGTCTGTCTTGGTGGACTGTAACTTTCATGGACATGCGTGGATGCCCTCTGGTCCCACTGATCCCAACACTGAGCCACCGTGACATCTGGGAGCCACATGCTGGGTTATTGAACAAAATGACCATTCGACCTCATGCAGACCAAATATGGGACACCTGTGTCCTCTGAGTCTGCTGAACCTTCTCTCACTTTTTGACCAACGATCAGACACTCTGGCAACTGCCAGATAACACTATCTTTTCACTTGTAATGCCCAGACTTATATCGTGTTGTGCCCATTCTAGACATGCCAGCTTCTTCCATATCCATCACTGTTCTGTATGTGAACCAAATTGTGCTTGAATTATTTCTTTGACCCTGAGTGTGTCATTATCACACTCTTAAGAGCTCAAGCTAACTGTTTGGCATGAAAAGCTACATTTTGGGTAAACTGCAACAGGTTTTGACAAGAAAATTGTTCGGAAACAAACTGACAGTTTGATAATGCAGCATTGCTGAATCAGTACAGTGATGAATTAGCAGTAATAGCTTTTTTCTTTTTGAAGATAACATCCATTTCCATGAGATCACTTGTTGCAGTGTGGTGCTTGTATGTATGTTTTGAGTTTGGTCGGTCATCCTCCTCGCTGCCTATCTGACATCCTGTCCGAAGTGTCGCCCCATCTCACAGCCCGGTTTCCTCCAATTGTTCCAGGGGCTGACGAGAGTGAAGGTTAGCTTACAGAGCACTCTCTGAACTCTCAGATTACTTGCATAAGCTCTGGTCGTCTGAGGCTCATCCTTGTGACTGGTTTTTACAGCGTCGACCTATTATTGCCCTCTCAGCTGGAACAGAGCACGACAAGATGATTATATAGAGGGGTAAATACTTTCCGCAAAGTTAGGTAACGATGAACAGAGCTGTCAGTTTTGTAACAACACAACCGTCAAATGCTTTGGCTTTATGTTCAGCAGCATCTAAAACTATCCTCTTGTCAAAAAAATCTTGCAAGTTCATACAGTCTTGTGATAAGACGCACAAAAAAAGGAAAAATTCGAAGACAATTAGCTTCAGTCTGTGTTCTGTGCTGACAGTGGATTTAGCCTTTACAGGTGTCAGGTGTTTCACACCATCCTTTCAATTTACCTTTGACTACTTGTATGAGGTTATGAACTAACTGGAACTGATTTATTCTCTGTAATCTCCCCGTCGTGCTGTTATAGGCCACTTTAAGGTCCACAGTTCAGGTCAAAGACAAAGGCGGAGCGCCGAGGTGTCGTTTGTTGTCAGCAGCACACTGAGAACAAGGAGACAAGAAGCTCATTCACAGAAGTACAAGACAGACTGACGAGCAGGAAAACTTGCATGGAATTGGTTTTTAACAGAAACAGAAACAGTCTTGGCAATAAAATGCATGTTTTGAACATAAGGACTTGTGAAGAAATATAGATATGACTGTGTTTCCTGCAACCACAGCACAGACGTAAAGGACAACTAGGCACATCATTGAGTGTTTTCTTGGAACATAATACAGCTCTAAGTTCATTTTAAACTCTCTGATGTCCTTTTTATACCATCATGTCTCTCCTAATGATAGGACAATGTAATTAGGCTGTAGGCAGATCAATAAAAACTCCAATCAGAGAGAATATTAACTATCCCCACACACCCGTTCGGGTATAAAACCCAGCAGGGGAGTTCAATAACCTCAACTGGCCAGTCGTCAGAAACAGAAGTTACTTTAAGCACGAAAAAAAGGAGAAAAGAGAAAGGGGGGTGAATGGAGAATTTTGATGATGCTGAGTTTTCCTTTGAAAGAAATTCAGAAAGCTGAGTTAGCGCTCCTTCTTCCCCTTTCCTTGCCTTTTCGAACAGAGAACTTCACGTTTCTGATGCTTTGTGACGTCTCAGTGTTTCCACTTCGAATGTTTTGACTCCTCTTGCTTGTCATGAGTTTTGATGACTTGACTACGATTTCAACACACTTCATTCATCCAGCTGAGACTAGTTGCTGTTAACCTTTGACCTGAATGATATCTAGTTTACGTGACCAAGACAAACTGCTGCTTTTGAACGGCACAGTAAGAACTTCAGTCAGCTCTTTCTCGTGTCTCAGATATCCCTTTGCACAAAGTACGGTGCGTCTGTTCTGCCATCACTTTATTCAGTCAAACACTTCAGATGGTGTTTGCTGTCTTGTGTGACCCCCTGCTCGTCGAGTTGTCCGCTTGCCTGCAGCTCTGCAGGGGTTGTGATCTTGGACCTAATTAGTTCAGATAATAGGACTGCTGTGAAAAGTCAATACCGCGGGGATTGTTTGTGTCACCCACATGTCCATCACAGAGCCGCAACACCACCGAATCAGCTCGCTCAACTGGGGCAGAAACTCATCACACCATATGGCAGTGGAAGTGCACTCGATGGTGGCACGCGTGTGTGTGTTTCTTGTTTTATGGTTTAGCAGCTATGTGAGGAGATCTGTTTGGGTGGGAGGCTGTGAGGTAAGGTGTCTCCTCCCAAAATACACATACACACACACATGCACACACTTAATTCTCTTTTTCCCTCTCAGGCGGCACATGCAGCATTAGCCAGGACGCATGACTGGGATCAAGCTGGCATTGTGTTATGTGTGTGACTCTGTGTGTGTGTGTGTGTGTGTGTGTGTGTGTGTGTGTGTGAGGTCTTACTGGGCAAAGCTCTAGATAGCTGTTGTGCATTTTTGAATGTGAATGGTTGACCCTCGCCGTCCTTGTGTTGGCAGATTTTGCAGGTTTTGCTGCGTTAGGTTGTGTTAACCGTGTTTGTGCATTACAGCACAATCTGTGCCTTTTTTGTGCATCACTTGTGCAGTTTCGTTTCCCCCATGTGCTTTAAATTCAAGAAAACACAAACTGTGCTGAGATCTGCACCCAAATCTAACTAAGATCTAAAATAAACACCAGCTAAAATAGCACGTTGGTTAAAAAAAACAAACATGATTTTGCACATTCTGATGTGCAGAACTGGTGGGTGACTTTAGGTTTGATCCTTTTCAGTCTTTATTTTTGGGGGTTTTAGTGAGGCTGCAGTTTGTGTGTTGTTTTGTTGGGTGTGTGACAACTTTTGGGGTTGCGTGTATTTGCTGTGCAACAGATGGTCCAGCTCTCATTAGCTGACGAGGTCAGACAGACACTCGAGCCAGTTCAGACCGATTCATTCCAGGCTTAACGGGGCTTAGATCCAGAGGGCTTGAGGCCAAATGCGGGGGAGGGTGCTGGGACTTCTCACTGTTCTAAACGCAAACCCCCCCCCACCAAAAATCATCTCTTCAAGCAGAATTTTAGCATCAGACTTACATTTAAGCAAAGTTACACATCATTTTATATATAAACTGATGTATCCTATGGTGCTGTTAACCTGATGGTGATAATGAAACACCTGGACTTAACTTATTTCCTTTAAGACTGCTTAAATGTGTTGCACTGGGGAGGAGGAGGGGTGCCCCGTTTGCAGCCCTGGACTTTACTGGAAATGAATGATGTCACCCAAGCAGAGAGAGGGAGAGCGAGAAAGAGGGAGCTCAACAACAGCCAGGACAAAAGATCTGAGGGGAGCAGAGACATGAGAGACATAAGAGAGGAGGTAGAGTGGAAACAAAAGGTTTAATGAACAAAAGGTTCAGCTGACCGAAGATGAAACAAAAACTGAAAGAAAAGAGCTGAAAGAGGCTGTTTATTTCTATTAGAAATGATCTAAAATGCAGTTCCAGCAAATTCTGCTGCTCATTGTCTCATCTGCTGGTCCGCAGCATCAATAAGTATCATTAAAACGTGTGCTCTTCCCGAATGCATGACTAGCTGCTCTTAAATGGCCCATTAAAACTTTAATTGTCTTGTTTGTACGCTTTTATTGAGTTATAGCAGCTCATCATGACCCTCCACTATAAATCTAATGCTTTTTTTTGTTGTTTTCTCTTACTGGCCTGGTCTCACAAAAATCTCTGCTGACTCTGGATAAACACAGTGGTTTATGAACTCTGCCCTCTACTGGTAGGCATGCCGCACAAACACAAATCCATCAACCGCACATTAACATTAAGCCAGAGAGAAAAAGCTGAACGCATATGTATCCCTGTACAGACAGACTCAAAAACAAGAATCATTCAACAGGACAAAAGAAAAAGAAAAGAGAGAGACATCTGGTTTGGATCTGTCAGCAGAAAACATACTCTTGTTTAATAATTTTACAGAACTGGTTCCGGTCACTGACACTTTTGGCTTCGCTTTCCGGTCTGAAATGAGGAAATTAGTTCTTTTTTTCTTCTTGTCAACACCAGTCTGTCCAGTTGCGTCACACTTGACTTTCTGTCAATATGGATCTTCTCAGTTTCATGGTGAGCTGTGAACTTCCCTTCAGTCTTTCCCACTCATATCCGAGATAATGTCCTCTCAAGTTGATCTCAACAGTGCGGTACGTTTTCTCCGACTCATAACCTTCTTATCTTGTAAATAAACACGCAGACATCACGCATGCAACAAACAAAGATTCTCCAGGCATATGTTTAGGGTTTATTTCTAAGTCAGCATCTTCATGCATCTCATTTTTGTCAGCATCACCTGATTTCTGGTTACTCCAAGTGTCCTCTCCTTGCTTCTCACTTACTGGCCTGCTTTTATGACCTTGCTGCAGGCCTGCAGAAGGGCTCCCCAGCCAGTCAGGTATGAGGACAGCAGCCTCGCTGGAGTCAGAAGGCTGGAGGCAGGAAGCGGGAGATTTCCTGGAATGTGCATTTTTTTCCCCCACTGTGGTGCAATAACAGAGCTAGCAGCGCTCCTCCTGTTTTTATCCCCTTTCTGTTTGTGGCTCGCTGTTTTAAAACACAGATGAGAGCCCTTGACAGTCTCGACAAAGGTGTCCACCCTGGTGAAAGGCTTTCCTGAGTGTAACTACGTCACTAGACTTCCAGAGAAATGAAAGATGGGCCTGGGATACAATGGGTCACAATGCAGGATATGGTCGATATGCTTTTAAAATACATTGCCACAGTAAACTTTTACATCCAAGCTGCTGAGAGTGTGATGCGATGGAGTGTACTTACGTCATCAGGACATGGTGCTTGGATTACATTTTACATAAACAGAAACTTAAAAAGAGAAAATTATAATGGGAATATAATAGTTTGTATTTTTACAGTTAATACTTTATTGGAAGAAGTGTTTCAATGTTTGGCTCAAAAGAAAATTATAAAACAGAGTTTCAAAATGGCAGTTTACACCACCATCTCTTTGCATTACATGTTTAATCTGGCAGCTATGGTATGATGTCCGTCCCAGGAGTCCTCCAGGCTGCACCAGCTACAGCTAGCTGCTGCTGCTTCTATTTGCGCATGAATAATCAGAGAATTCTTTGCAAAAAAACAAACAAAAACAAAGCACGTTTTAAGAAAGTGATGGCAGTGTAAAGGTCTATGAAACACTGTTTGTATGAACCGCTATTAAAGTTTTGAGATTGGAGTTGTTTTAAGATGACAGTAACTTTAGTCTTAGTTCAGATCAAACCACTGTTAACTCATCAAACCAGTCAGAATCAAAGTGTTTCTCCAAACTGAAGCTGTTCAAAGAGCTATCTACAACAGATGAGATATTGTTTGTTCATAACCTTTCCACAGAACTCCACTTCAAAAGGGCAAAAATATCCCTTTAAGCAGCAATGCAAAAACACTATCAGACTGACAGGTTTTGAATTTTTGTTGCTAGTTTAGTAAAACAATAACAATAATAATAAAAAAGATAAAATAAATAAATCCAAAAAGGCAAAATTGCACTGGAGCACTCAGTTAAACTCACAGGAAAATGTTGGTATTGTGTGCAGGAGTTTGTTTCTTGAGAGTTAAGGTAAAATTAGGAAAAGGCGGCAATAAAATGCACTGAACTTAAGGAGCATATTTTATAAAACTTTCGATCAAAAATATTTAAAAGAAAAGCATCATTTAATGTGTGCAATACATTTAAACTGAGGTCAATATGCTAAATAAATACATTTACACTGGTGACAAAAGCTGAAAAATGAATGGCTCAGAATTGAAAAGCAGTGCTACATGTTAAAGCCATTAGTTCACTCAGCTGCTCAGACTCTCACTGAAGAAGAGAGATGTCTACACTCATATAGTTATCCATCAGACAGAACCACGGTCGTCACATTTGTCCCAGGTTTTTGTTTTCTTGGATACGTGACATCAGCCCCTCCCTGTGAGACCGACACTCCGATCCCCTCGAGACTCAGCTGGAGTTCTTGTGAGGTCGAGACCTTCCCACTGCCCCTCTGGGCTTCCCAGAGTCCTTCAGACCCATGTGGACGCCGAGGCAAGTTGTCCTGGGAACTGGAAAGCAGCCAGATATGCAGCACGAAGAAAAACTGACACTGGACGACTCCTCACAAGGAGAATGGGGAGGCTGTGCAGTAATCCCTGAACTCTCGGTGCCCTCTTTGGGAGCAGCGATGGGCACTCTGTGTGTGCGAGTGAATTCTGATTGATTGTGTGACGGCCGGTGACGCTGGGTGTGACGTTTCAGTCGTGTGCTGAACTCAGAGAGGCCGTAGAAGTGACTACTGTATATCAAACGTGGGAAGACCGACCCCGGTGACAAAACAGCATCCTAACATCCTCCACCTGACAGCCCTTGTGACTCTGAATCAGGAGTTGCTACTTGCTCAGATTTCTTTTATGCATTTCGGATACAAAAAGACCCCTCACAGAGTCGACGCTCGATTCACATTTTCCCCGTTTATTCACACAAGTGGGCTGTTTGAATACATGTGGAGACACATTCACAGTGGAACAGTGCTGCTCATTCTGACACAGAAAACCCATTCTCCTCTCCTGCCTCTAATAATACACAATGCTGGTGACGACATCCACGGCTTTCCTTGTATTGTCCCACACTGGGAGCATAGGGCCACAGCTGTTTGGTATAAAAGAGGCCGATAATAATCTATATGTAAGGAAAATCTGCTTGACAAATAGCTTTTTTTTAGTAGATTGACTGTCTGGTTGACATTTCTGACTTGATTTATTGTTGTTCCTCTCATAGCTGGTACTATTTTCAGTGAAAAGCACCAAAAATTGATTGTGCATTCAGCTCAAAACAGACAGGGTATCAGTATGAATTCTTGCAAAGGAGTGTGGCAGAATAAAGTCAGAAGAAAGCTTTATGTTCTAAATAATTTCAGCTGTTAGTTTGCCAAATTTAATACAACTAAAACCAAATGTATCCAAGTTAAAGCCATGCAATGAAACAATCTGCTCCTGCAGTTTTAATCATAATCAGGATGGAAAGCATTACATTCAGCAACTCTCTTAAAAATATGAATACATTTGGAGGTAATGTAAGCTTAAAACTTATAAGTCCAAAGTTGAATTGTACTGATTGTGACTGAAGTTTACTTATTTTAGAAAAAAATAGAGATTTTATTTGTTATTTCTTGTATTATTTAATCAAATCTGAGCTGTTGTCAGGCTCTGTCTCACATTGTTTCAGGTTTAAGTTCTTAATTAAACCCATCAATATTTATGTGTATAATATTAAACTGTGAAGCATTCTGTTTTCTGAAATAACTTTTATTACGACTACAGATTAAACAACACAGAAAAGTTTAATAAGAACAACAAAAACATAAACATAAGGCCTGCTTTTTATGAAACATAAAAGCATTTCTTGTTTAAAACGAATAGTAGCAGGTGTTTTTCTTTAAGTCGTATTATTTTCTCTGGGTTTTGAGGAAACATGTTGACGTTTTTTAGTGAATTTGACGAGTTGCGCAAACAGAAATCACAACTCTACGTATGAGTGCGCACATTGTTGTCAGTATGTTGAAAGTCTGAACAGAAAGAGACGAAAAAAAGAGGAGGAGGAGGAGTTTAAAGAGGGCTGTTGTGAGTGAGAGGAGGAGGAGGAGTTCAGTCATTCAGTGGAAGAAGAAAAAGGCTGCTGACAGAGGCGCAGGATCTGGACTTTCCACAGAACCATTGGATCCAAGCGTGAAGAAGCCGAATACTTTTATCTAGTTTTTTCTTTCTTTTTTTATTAATTATATATATATATATATATATATATATATATATATATATATATATATATATATATATATATATATATATATATATAT
>NC_051453.1:13594408-13599799 GCF_001649575.2 Kryptolebias marmoratus | reverse complement strand
GTGGGGGGGGACGTGGGAGACAGGGGGAGGGGGAGTGCCTGGGAAAGCAGTGGATAACTGGGGGAGAAGGGCGGTCTGATCTTCCATTTGTTTACCCCACATCTGCTGCGTAAAGGTGCTGCGTAAAAACAAAGCTAAACATTGTCGCTCCTCTCTGTTGATGAAAACTTGTTGTTTGTTGTGGGACACAGAGACAGAGGGAGGTGATTTATTTATTTATTTTTATTTTTGGTGGGGGTGGTGGTGTTATCATTGGCGAAGCCCCCGGGGCCATCTCGGTCAGTCTCTCCACGGGGCCCCAGCTGGGCCCTGGAAAGAACAACAACAGATCAGCGCCACAGATTTAACTCCTCTGTTGTGGTTTTCTTGGGGGGGGGGGCTGGTTGTATTGTTTCACACCATCTGATAAAGCTGGTTAGAGCAGCTGGGTCCTGAATGTCCACTTTTTTGGGGGCATCTTCTATGGAAAGAAGCAAGCTACAGCAGAGCAAACAGCTCCTCTCCTGTTCAATCACTTGTGCTCCATCTCTCCCACTCCCCTCTTTTTTTCTTTGGATAGGACTTCTTAGATAAATGGAAATTTTTTTTCTGCTTTTGGTTTCCATTTGCATGCACGCTCATGAAGCCTCATCACAAAAAGAGCCCCCCTAACTTGCTGCGGAGCTCTGTGGCTCCCAGAGAACA
Organism: Kryptolebias marmoratus; assembly: GCF_001649575.2. Lineage (NCBI taxonomy): Eukaryota > Metazoa > Chordata > Actinopteri > Cyprinodontiformes > Rivulidae > Kryptolebias > Kryptolebias marmoratus. The sequence goes on along the minus strand of NC_051453.1, from coordinate 13,599,115 downwards.
GGCAGAGTGTGCAGACTGTGATCTCAGCAGCCCGGGTCCACCGACACAGAGACCTCCTGCTATTGTTTTGGGAGTGTGTGGACTGTGTGACTCACCCACTGATGTATTTATCTGTCCCTGCGCCAGGCGGCTGGGCAGCTGGGCAGCCAGCGGCAGAAACAGATGTTGCTAAATGCTAGAAAAGATGCATGAGATGATGCAAAGCAATGCAGCTTTTCATGTGTAGAAACACCTGTTAGGAAATCCCTTTGCACTTCTTTCTCTTTCTTTTTGTCACTATCTTCTGCCATCCTAAGTTTCTATTCAACCCCAAACTCGGCCCAGTCATGGCTGAGTGCCGGTGGCCTCCTCGACCAGCTATTGAGCTTGTTAATGGCGACTTTGACCCTTGATCTCTTCTCCGGCGGGCCTTCTGTTTGGACTTTGCCACCGAGTTGTGTAATTGAGAGTGGGAACGAGCGAAAAATGATCTTGGCCAAACTTCTGCGTGCCCGATGTTTATATGTGTGGCCAGTTCTCCTTTTTAATCGCCTGCCTTGCCTCTGTTTTTGATGTCTCAGCAGACCTCGGCTTCAGCCTACACACACAAACACACACTCTCTGAGCAGAGTTATTACTCCAGTCTGCTCTCTCTCCCTCTGTTTGTTGATGCACTCTGCAGTTTGGTAGTGATTTACAACCAGAGACAGATACGGGGCGATGTGAGTGCTTGGCTGCAAGATGAGAACAAATCCATGCGGTCCTGGTGCTCGCTTGTTGTGGAACTGATTTGAAATCAAGCTCCTTTGGCTCAAACAGATACAAATATTGACACGGAGAGGAAAAGTGACTACGTAGGTGTTTGTTTAGGGGGGGATTTATCCGTTCTGCCTCTTATCTGCTGTCTGTCTGAGCTCTGGGAAAGTAGTCCAAATCTGACTTCAGCTCGGGAAGAGGCAGAGTGAAAGAGATGGAATAAAAGAGGGAGTAAAGCAGGAGGGAGGGAGGCCTGGCAGGCTGCTGCACTGGTGGGGGTTGGGGATTTAGTCACTCTTGATGTTTTATTGCACTTCTCTCCTTACTTTGCCTGAATAAGGCTGTGTGTTTCTCGTTGCTGTTCCACCTCTTGCTTTCTTTCTCGTGTGCCACGCTCATCCGTTGCAATGACACTTGTGGATGTTTGCTCTGCAAGGAGTCAGCCGCTCGCAGGAAGTTGTTTCGCATTTTAGGCCTCGGCGCGAGTAGGTCTTGATGAATGTTTTCTCTCGCCTCCCAGAGCTCGGTGCAGGACTGGGGGGAGGAAGTCGAGGAAGGAGCCATCTACAACGTGACGCTGAAGAGGGTTCAGATTCAGCAGGCGGCCAACAAGGGAGCGAGATGGCTGGGGGTGAGTCTGACGAGACAGAAGCGCAGCAGCAAACTCAGCAATTCACGGAGGATGCATGATGTCTTTGCCGATCTACTGCTGTGAAAAATGCAAAACTCAGATATTTATCGTTCGATACCATCAATCGTGTGTGTATTATTGTTTGCAAAAATATCTCATGAGCCACTGATCAGATTTCAATGAAACTCTCAGAAAATTATTACTGGTTGTACTCCTACAACTGATTCATTGCTGGTGTCACCTCAACTCAAGATGGCCACCACAGACTAGACAGAAATTGCTATAAGTCAGTCTATTTTACAGATATACAGCTTCAGTTTGCTGTGGTAAAAGCTGAGAGTCGTCTCCCCAAACGTACATCAAGCTCTAATAGATTGTTTAAGATCTTTGTTTAAAACTTTAGCTTTAACTGTTGGAGCTCACTTTGTGTCTGTTAGCAAAATATCCCATGAGCCACGTGACAGATTCAAATGAAACTCTCAGAAAGTGACCACTGGCTGAACATCTACAACTGGGTAACTTTTGGAGGTAACTTGTTTCAAGATGACAGCCACAGATCTGTTTAAAACGCAAAAAAAATGGCTATAATTTAGTCCCTTTTACAGATATTGAGCTAAAGTTTGGTGTGTTAGTAGCTGGAAGTCATCACATATTCTGAGTGCTAACAGATTGGACAGAGTTTAAAACTCTGGCACGCAAGGCGGCGGATGATATGCATTCCTTGCACGAAGGCTCAGTCTTTCATTTTGAACAGGCTTTGCCTTGGATTGTGCAGCGTTATTGTTTTACCATCTGAGCCAGTTTACACAACACATTTTAGCAGGAAAAAAAAACCTAACAGTTTCCCTAGACTGATTGCTCATAGCATGTGATTTCCTGAGTTTTCCAGCTGCTAGTAAAGCTGCTGGTTTCCGTGTAGGGCAGCAGTGTGTTTTTCGAAATGCTGCTATGACAAAAACAGAGTATTAAGAGCTTTTCCAGTGAATACGTGGCCGTACTGGTTCCTCTTTTGGCCTGTTTCTAACCACATATTATAATTAGATGTTGTGCCTTGCATTATTACACAGCACAGAGGCACCAATTACAGGCATTAACTTTGTGAGTTTTTCTCAGTAGAAACAAAAGAATTTTCATTTGTTTTAGGGACAAATCGGGATCTTGTATTTGAGTCTCTGTATAAGGGGGGCTTTGGGATGTGGCACAGACAGAGAAAAGCGATTACAGCTCTGAGGGAATATAAGGCTGTATTGATGTATTGACAGTGGCATCAGCTGCCAACTATATAATAGAGCTAATCAAAATAAAGCGAGCGATTCGTGCAAGGCCAACTACTGTGCGAAGGGAAAGTGGAGAAAAGCCCAAATGACACATCAGTAAATTTGTCACAGACCCTTTATTGTCGATGGATTAAAGCAGTTACAGTCCGAGCTGTTGTGTTTACGCTCATTAGAGGGTTTGGTTGTTAATTTTCACATTTGAGCCTCTATGTGTGTGTGACCGTACAGCGGATCACCTCGCAGAGATAAAAATCAGACTTGTGTAAGTCCTTATCAGAGGGGAGTGGTGGGATAAGTCTGCTCTGCAGCTGTCCTCTGCGTCTGGACGGGGTGGAGGAGGAGGAGGAGGAGGAGGAGGAGTTGGGGGGGGGGCTCGCTGTGATTAAAAGCAGATTGGAGTGTTTCCTGTTGCTGCGTGCTGACTTCACCAAGTTCTCTCCCTCTCCGCACGCCCGTGCCACCCTCCTCTAGGCTCTCTCTCGGTTTCCCCGTAGACACAATAGTCAGACACATCTGGAGAAATCAGGATTAGGTCAGAAATGACACTGCTCTCACTGACACTCAGGGACAGTTTTAGAGTTTGCATTTTTTTTTCTGCTAGTTTTTTTTTTTTTCTGCAATCTGTTAATCTATGTACAATGTTTCTTTTTTACATGGTAGAAGGCATAAGTAAAATCTAGATTCACTGCTCTCCACAAAATGCAATGTTAGAGCTACATATAAGGCAACTTAAAGGGACAGTTCAAATCTTCTGAAGTGGTGTCTGTGGAAAGGTTATGAACAGCTGATGTCTTACTGGTAGGTAGTAGATAGCTTTTTAAGTTTAATTCTGACCAAAGTGATATTGTGTAATGCTAAACTGATGGCAATATGAAGGTTTATAAAATAGTATACCTTAAAAAAAACTTTTCAGCTTGGAGTTATTTTAATTCAGCTGCAGTTCTTTGCCCTGCTCAAACTGGCTGTTAGTTCTTCAGTCCGGACTAATTTAAACTCTGTTTCCCCTTACTGAGGCCGCTCAAGCTATCTACAGCAGGTAAGATATTAATTATTCAGAACCTTTCCACAGAACCCCACTTCAAAAGGGTTGAACTGTCGCCTCAAAAAGCTGTTTTTTTTTCTTCAAGCAAAATACATGAAAAAGTAAAATCTGAATCGTTTGTGTGTTCAGGCGGAGGGCGACCGCCTACCTCCTGGCCACACGGTGAGCCAGCTGGAAACCTGCAAAATCCGAAGCATTCGTGCTGGAACTCTGGAGCGCCTGGTGGAGACGTTGTTGATGGCATTTGGAGACAACGATCTCACCTACACCTCCATCTTCCTCTCCACCTACAGAGCCTTCGCCAGCACACAGACTGTACTGCAGCTTCTGCTAGACAGGTAGGCAGGAATAAGGTGTTTATTTTTTAATTTTTACACCTATTCCACATATAGATACAGTACAGTAACAGAACAGAATGTGACTGCGAGCTGTCGTGACTTTAAATGCAATCTCTGGTGAATTTCTGTGTCAGGTACGGAAGTGTGGGGGAAAACGAACAGGAAGGCTCTGAAAGCGGTGAAGCCGTCAGAAAGTGAGATACAGTTTTTAAAGACTGTTACTCTCAGCAGTGTCATTGACTGAGTGCTCCGTTTATATTTGCTGACTCTATTAAAGTTTGCCTGCTGTCCCCTTCAGTGCCTTGGCGTCGATCCTGCGCGCCTGGCTGGACCAGTGCCCTGAAGACTTCCAGGAGCCTTCAGGCTACCCCTGTCTCCACAGGCTGATGGACTACCTGCGCAAAGCCCTGCCTGGGTCAGAGGCTCTTAGACGGGCCGAGAGTCTGCTGGAGCAGCTGCAGGGTCAGGCCGGCATGGATGAGACTGACGGTATTGTTTTCAAACCCATTCTTTATGCATAATTAGATTATGTTATCAGACCGCCAAGGTCCCCGCCTTCGGCCACTACCCATCCCACATTGCACCCAACCCCTTTGGCCCCTCCCATAGGTGGTGAGCCCATGGGAAGGGGGACCCATGTATCCTCTTCGGGCTGTGCCCGGCCGGGCTCCATGGGTGAAAGCC
>NC_051453.1:13346074-13591731 GCF_001649575.2 Kryptolebias marmoratus | reverse complement strand
GAAGTCTGGGTCTCCCTGCTTAGGCTGCTGCCCCCGCGACCCGACCCCGGATAAGCGGAAGAGAATGGATGGATGGATGGATAGATTATGTTACTCAAAAGTTTGTATTACCTAATTTATTTTAACTGCTTTGCCTTTAGTTGGCTTCCATGGCAACAGTTCGTTCAGCCTCGGGGAGGAAGAAGAGGTGGAGATTGAGGTCCAGGATGACTTCCTGTCGTTTGATGCCGACCTGGTGGCCGAGCAGCTCACCTACATGGATGCGGTAAATGGAGAAAAATGAGGGGGAATAACAACAAAGTTATATATATTATATTTATTGTTTTCTGCAGCGTCTTTACACTATTTTATTGTTTTTTTTTCCCCCCAGCTGCTGTTTAAAAAGGTTGTACCCCACCACTGTCTGGGCTCCATCTGGTCTCAGAGGGACAAGAAAGACTGCAAGCACACCGCTCCCACCATCCGGGCCACCATCACTCAGTTCAACGCCGTTGCCGCCTGCGTGGTCAGCACCGTGCTGAAGCACAGGCAGCTCAGGCCGCACGTCAGGGCGCGGGTCATCCAGCGCTGGATCGACATCGCTCAGGTCGGGAATGGACACAAGATCCCGGGTAGATTAAATCTGCTGCGCCGAGTCAAGTTGTGACTGACTTTGTGCTCCCTTTTTACCAACAGGAGTGCCGAATACGCAAAAACTTCTCGTCTCTGCGAGCCATTGTGTCGGCGCTGCAGTCCAATCCTCTGTACAGACTGAAGAGAGTATGGGCCTGCGTGCACAAGTAAGCCTCCGGTCTCTCAAATATGTAGATAAACTCAATGGGTTTTCTCAAATGATCAGCCTTTTGGTAGATCTTGTTACTCCATAATCTCATCATCCGAAATGAATCTGTGTTTGGCGTAGAGACAGTATGCAGACGTTCGAGGAGCTCTCAGACATTTTCTCAGACCACAACAACTACCTGACCAGCAGGGAACTGCTCATGAGGGTGAGTCCTGATAGTGCCGCTGCAGTTCATGTGGACATGTTAGGCTCCCTCAGATTAAATATGCGTAGTCCTGAGAGCATTTCTTCATTCGCCGGTTTGGATCTTGAGGACAAAAGCTGGTTTTGTTTGCCTTCCAGGAAGGTACTTCAAAGTTTGCCAGCCTGGAGAGCTGTGCCAAGGAGCACCAGAAGCGCACGCACAAGAGGCTACAGCTGCAGAAGGAAATGGTGAGACAATCATAACCAGGATCTTACAAACAAAGACTAGCTGAATGGGTTTATTCAAGCTGAGATGACATGAAATGATTTTAAACACATTCCTCCCAAGTAGAGCCCTGTTAGGAGCATTCTTGCCTCTCCGGGATAATAAAGCCACATGCTTAGCTTTGTTTGTTCAGTTCACAGTGTGCTGTGCTCACATTAAGCCCGAGCTGTAATTTACAAGCCCGCCTCGCCATCTGTGAAGCCCACAGAGTAAATTAAAGCCGCAAGCAGCAATATGGAGTTTTAGTACGTCGGGCTACGTCAGAGAGAGAGCTGTAGATGGGAGCTGTTGCTGTTGACATACCGTATGTTACGGAAAAGGAGCAAGAAATGACTTCCCGTGTTTGCTGTGAGCCTTTAGACCATCGATCATCAACTTGTGGCTCCTGGAACAAATTTGGCCCTCAAGCTCTCTCCATCCAGTCCAATAATGTATCAATAAACCGAGCAGCGAAATGTTTGGTTGTTGATTTGCTGAATAAACCAGAAAATGTTTGTAACCACTTCAGCAAAGCAAGCCACGCTGCCACTTTTCAACATGTATTTTGACTAAAACTTCTCTTAAAACAACCTAAAAGGTTAATATCCGCACACAAACGCCCAACTTTCTGTTTGTTTTAGTTGATAGATTATAAAAATACAGTATCAGTGCAGCTCACACCCATGCTCAGGACCCATAAAATATTGTTTTCTCAATCCTTGTGAGAGGTGTATAAACCTTAAGGAGTTTTTGTGCACGCTAAAGTTTGTGATCTGGTCCTACACGTTATTTGATGAATAATAAAACAACTGCCTCTCCACAGGGAGCAATGCAGGGAACAATACCGTACCTGGGGACTTTTCTAACCGACCTGACCATGTTGGACACAGCCCTGCCAGACTTAGTAGAGGTAAAAAAAAAAAAAAAATTTAAATCACCTGCTAATTGTTTATGCTGTAACATTTGAAAGCATTGGATTCAAGATTGATTCAGATCTGAAAGCGTACATTTCCGTGAGTGCATGTTGGTCCGTTTTTGGAGTGGTTCGCCTTATTCTGTTTGTCTAACATCCGCCCTGGTATGTGATGTCTCGGCTCTGACAGTATGCTCTTTGTCTCTTCTGCAGGGAGGTTTGATCAACTTTGAGAAGAGACGCAGGGTGAGTGTTTCCTCCGTGACCATACCATGACATTACTGCACACGCACAGTCCGAATCACATGTTTGATGCTACTTGTTCTCTCTGCAGGAGTTTGAGGTCATAGCTCAGATTAAGCTGCTCCAGTCGGCCTGTAACAGCTACTGCCTGACTCCGGACTCGGCTTTCCTGCGCTGGTTTAAGAGCCAGCCTCAGCTCAGTGAGGAGGAGAGGTACCACTCCTTTTATTTAAACTCAGTTTCTTCTCTCCTTACTGCATCGTTACATGTTAGATTAGAAGCAAATTAGTGCATGTGTCATGCTCTGTTGGATCCATTGTCCATCGCCTCGCCCTGCCATGTCTTTACTCCCCACTGATCCATTGTGCTTCTAGTTTTAATGATGTGAGCTCCTTTCGTGAGCGCTCGCTGACTTTTCTGTTCTTTCGCTTTACTGAGAGTGCAGTTCTCAAAAAACCAATGTGGTAATGTTTTTATGATGTACTTTGCGATGTCTTGCAGCTACGCCTTGTCCTGCGAGATTGAAGGTCTTGGTGACAGCAGCCCAACTTTACCCAAAACGAGAAAAAGCATGGTGAAGAGACTCAGCCTGTGAGTATGCTCAGAAAAAAGGCTGAATTTAGGCGTAGAGTGCAGGATTTTATTGCCTGCCGCCCATTGGATGAAAGAAAACGATTAATGTTTCAGTGTGGTTGAGTGTGCAAGTGTTTCTGTGTCTGTTTGTTACCAAAATATCCTTTGAAACACAGGACAAGTTTTAATGGAACTTGCAGAAAGTAATTATTGAGTGGAAATCTACGACCAATTTAAGTTTTGGATTCAGCCCAATTTAAGATGGCTGCCACAGCCAACTGACCTTAAAAAACACATTTAATTCAGTTTGTTTCACAGATATTGGGCTAAAATTTGTTGTAGTTGTAGCTGAGAGCCATTCACAGTGCTTAAAACTTTACACTCATAAGAGAATCTTAAACTAAAATTAAAACTTGGGTGAAATGCATTGCTTTTAGGGCTGCTAGGCCTTTAGTTTTTTTTAAATTTTCGTGTTACATTGATCTTGGCCTGCTTTCTCGTGCTCTGCACAACTGGAATCTCTTTATTTTGTTAACCTGTACCTCCCCTCCTCCACTGTCCAGGCTGTTTCTTGGAACAGACAGTAACTCAGCCAGTTCTCCGGTCAGAGAGACGCCACGCTCGCCCCCTACTGGCAGCTCGGGGGAGAGCATGGACTCGGTCAGCGTGTCGTCCAGCGACTCCGGCAGCCCGTCAGACAGCGAGGGACACACGACACCAACTCACACCTCTGAGTCACAACTCTCCCAACAAAACAAGGTGAAAAGGCTGTAAAAGAACATTTAAAGACAGAACATCTAAATTTAACACTATAAAAGTTCAATTTAAACCATATGTCTTTTTGTAGGAATTACACAACAGTTTTGCAAAAATCTATGTAACTTTATCCATGCCAAAATGACAAATTGTCTATATTTTAATGCTTTCTAACAGGGATATGTCTTTGTCACAATGAGACAATGTTTTTCATTTTTTTGACATTTTTATCTTTTAAATTATCTTAATATTTTATGAACATTCAACATATAGAGCAGGAATGACCAACAAGTTCGTGAACCACAATGGATAATAATGAAAATTGGCAAAAAGGCAGTCTTTCATAAATAAATAAAGAATGAATTTTATCACTCTGCTAAATCTGCAGTCACTGTTTCTTAAATAGCTGCAGAAAAATACATGTATACATGAAAATAATCTTATTTTTCTGACTTCCGTCAGCTATCAGAGTCGTCCTCCTGCACTTCGCTCCACTCCATGGACACCAACTCGTCGACGGCCAGTGTCTCCGTGACCCCCGCCTCCCCCTCCCTTGCCGCGTCCTCCTGCACCCACAGGCGCTGCGTCTCCCTCATGCCCCTGTCCCCCTGCTCCCCGAGTCAAACCCCCGCCTACAACACCCAAGCCCAGGACGCGTGCATCATAAGAGTCAGCCTGGAGAACGGCAACGGCAACCTGTACAAGAGCATCCTGGTAAATAAACGCACACGATTGCTGGTTTTCTTATTGGGTGGGAAGATGCGTTTTGGCTGAGACGTCTGTTTCCTTCAACAGCTGACCAGTCAAGACAAGACTCCAGCTGTGATTTCTAGAGCTATGGCGAAGCACAACCTGGAGATGGAGCCAGAGGAAGGATACGAACTGGTGCAAGTCATCTCGGAGGAAAAAGGTAAAACATGGTTGTGCTTTTAAATTGAGTCTCAATCAATTCAACTGTATCTTCTTAGCCGTGTCTCACCTTTTGATTATGCTAAAAGTAGGTTATTTAATCTCGGTGGTATGCTTGATCTGAGTAAAACTTAAAGACATAGTAACCGTAACATATTGCCTTTTAGGCCAAGATCACCTTATGTTTTGAAATGACTTTATTGCTCTTCTTTCGCCTTCAGTCGCTTCGTCAGACAACATCCCTAACAACGATTCTTCGTATCTTTCAGAGCTGGTGATCCCCGACAACGCCAACGTCTTCTACGCCATGAACACCTCGGCTAACTTTGACTTCCTGTTGCGCGCGCGAGGCTCAGCGTGCCGGCCGGTACAGCTGCGGAGCCGCTGCAGCACCACTCTCCCCCAGACTCAGTACCGCTCGAGCCTCTCGATCAGACTCAGCAAAGTCACGCTGTGACCCGCCGGTCTGCCTTTTCACCCCACTGACCCGGGGCCCTGCTAGGCCACAGCAGTGGATGGATTGATAACAAAGCAAAGGATGATTTAGGGCGGAGCTGCTGCATTTCAGAGCGCTTTCAAACTCCGAGCCTCATCCTGAACTGTGCCATTTGCCTGCCCAGCCTTAACGTGGAACGGTGCAACAGTGACGCCTGCTGGCCTCTGCTCTTTACAACAGATTTTTGCACATGTGGGAGCAGCCCAACTCCCGACCTCCAACAGTATTCTGATATTGAATCAGCTCCTTTGTGATGCTTGTGTAGCTGAAGCTTTACTTTGCTCCTAACAGGACTGCGGTGAATAGTGGACCGAGTGTTCAGACCTGTTGTTGATGGATGAATGGACCTCTGACAGTATTCTGAAAGATATTAACTGACTGAAAGAAGCTATGATGTCAGTATTTCCCCCAGTCAGGCATCTTTAGCAGCTCCTGACTGGCTTGTGCACAGTGTGCACAGTGTGCGTGTGTGGGTGTGTTCTGCCCCTTTCATATTGAGAACTGTGTGACGGATGCACCGCATTCTGATTGGTTCCAGTACTTGGTTTTATCAAGTCCTCGATGAATACTTAAATGGCCTTAGCTGCCCTAGCTTCAGGGTGTAGAGATGCAATCTGAACTACAGAAAGATTTTCCCTCACATCTGCTGTTTTTTTTTTGGTAGGAGGTGGAGGACCAGAAAATACAGAAAATGAATTCTTAGCATCCTACTGAAATTTTAAATGAAGTGTCTTAAATATTTGTACCTCTTAACTCAGTATATGAACTTTAGAGTTGCACTTGTCGGTCGGTCGAAGAGGGCGTGAACACGAAGAATGAATCCCTCTTCACTAAACAAGTTACTGTTTTGTTTGTGAGTGTTGCTTTTTTTTTTTTACTTTTAACAGAATCCAGGCCAGAAATGGGCTGATGTATTTGAGAGTGCCAAAAGCTTTAAAATAAATAACAGTAATAAACTCAGATTGTCACAAAAGACGACCGATTTTACTGTGATAAATTTGGAGGGACATTTAATTTTTTTTCTTGTCGCACAGCATCAGATAAACATTCAGAGACCTACAGCCGGCTCATACTTGATGTCAGTCTGACCTGTTCATGTTCCTCAGCTAATATTACGTCCCTCCAGGGAGAACACTTTAGACTCACGTTAATGTCCCACTTGTATCTTCATTATTTGTGTTGTTGTTTTTTTTTTTTAAATCATTGTCATTTCCTGTTCTACACTGCCAAAGACTCATGCTCTCCATAAATAAATTATTTCCATAATTATGAAGGCTGGTTTGTGTGTTTGATTCCAGTATTTGAACAGGTAGTCTCTGGAGCAGCTCTGTCTCCATGTTCTCATGTTCTCTCCGACCCGACGGGCGGGCGCGCTCGCTTCTGTTCGGGCCTGACGGTCCTTGGACCTGAGGCCGTTTTGGAAACAGCCCAAGTTATTTTGCTGAGTGGAAGACATTTTTGCTGACTTGAATGAAGCAGTCGCGACCTTTCCTTTCCCGAAACTGACTTTGTTCTGATCAGCCTGACTCCAAGCAAGGTCTCTCTGAAACGCTGTGGCAATGAACTAACCACAACAGTGATTGTTATTCAGACTGAATGACACTTTAGTTGCAGTTTTCCAGGCTTCCACAGCCTCGCTCTGAAGGCAGCCGTCTCTGCTCTGGTGTTAACAGCAGCCTACACGTGGGCTGGTGAACCCGCCGCTCCGCTGAAGCCAGTCACTGAAACACGGTGTGAAACGTGCTGGTACCTATGGCTGTGTGGGATTTTGTAAAGAGTCCAAAACGTGCACGTGGACGGCAGGTGCAGACGTCATGTGTTCGGTGCACGATACAACGAGCCTGCAGGACCTCGGTGTGGTCTGTCTCGGGCCGACTGGAACCTTCACACCACCACCACCCAGCCTCATACAAACCCCCAATATGGCTCCTATCAAACTCAGCCTCTGTCACTCCCCGTTTTGACAGATATTCAGAAACTCCAGGAACTGCCTGATAACACTGCCCCTCTACTCGAGGTGCAACCATTTATGTTCTGCGTTGCAAATCAATGAATCTGAATATCCACGACTGGTCTGAGGACCCAATCATGTTCAAACTGGTCTGTTTTTTTCTGAGTTATACACTTTATTCTTGTCAGTAAATTAAAACTGAAGAACACTTTGAAAATAGCTACCAATCGACATCACATTAGATTAAGTAAAATTAACAACTAATGAAAACAGATTCATAAACAGTTTTAAGAAATTTTTTGGTCAAACAACTTCAAATGTGAAGTTCTGACTATTTAATTCTATGGAAATTTGCATTAAATATTCTAAAACTCATTCATGTGAACCGATCATTGGTAGGGAGGAATGGAAGGGGGTGGGGACATTAGTCTGTACAGGCTGGGATCGCTGACACATAAATACGATGTGTTTGGATGGAGCAGATTTCGGTGCTGACATTTGAAGGAAGCAGCTCTGTCCTTGCGTGCTCGCTGAGCGGATCCAAGCAGAAACACCAGAACCAGCAGAGCTGAGAGGCTATCAGACGTAATGCACGGGGTCACCGGATGCTGCGGCAGGAATGACAATGATGGAAGACTGATTACACGCCGGATATAGGAGAAAACACTGAACACACTGGAAACCAATCACACCAGTGCAGAATCATTAGTGAGCAGGTATGAATGTAATATCCTCGAGGAGAATATTGCACTTTACGCGTCACGCTAGGGAAAGTTTAATATCGTAAACAGCATTTAGGCTGATAAGGCAGCAGGCAGATTATCTCCATTACAGGTCAGTGAAGAATGGAGGATAATCAGAATCACGCTGCTTCCCTTCTTATCCGTTCGGTCAGCTTTGGGTTAAATAATTTGTTTCGGTGAACCAAACTGATAGGGCGAAATCGTCACCGTTCAGCCGCCAGATTACCGGAGCCTCTCCTTCTCGTTGCGTTGCAGAATCCTCTGACGCATTTGGAGGGCAGGATCTCCGAGTTCACGGCTGTGTTCAAAGCGTGGCGATTGTGTCAGATGAGCCCTCACTAAACTCTGCCTTCCTGCCGCAGCTGCGCTTAATCCGTAAGAGCATCAGAGCGAGACGCCAGACTGTTTATGTAGCCTACTGAAAAAAAAAAAAAAAAAAAAAAGAAGATTGACCGCAAGCTTACAATCCATCTGTCTCGGTTTCCCACAATTCTACAGGGTGGCAGACAAAATAAAAGCATCTGAAATCTTCTTAAAATAATAAAAAAAAAGCCATCATTCTCATCATTCATTTCTGATTATGTTTTATTGACTTCTTTTCTTTAACTCTTAGGGGGGGAAAAAAAGGACAATTATTTTTTAAAGACTAAAAAACAGATGTCAGTATAATAAACAAAAGGTAGAAAGTCTGTTAACGTGACACTTGCATCTCACAAGAAATCCAAACTTTTTCCTTTAAATGCCGTTTTTCACGAGTCTTCTTGAAGCTCCCCAGTCACTCTCTCATCAGCTCACACTTTCCAACACAAACAGCTTTGTCAAGGAAAACTCCCGCTTAAATTAAACGAAACTGCTTAAAAATAAGAATATTCAAATAACTCAATGCGTTCAATCGGTTTTTGTTTGTCGCTGAGGGGAGACGTCATGTGATAAATATATTAAACAAGCTAAAGAGTCAAAATGTAGTGGAAAAAATAGACAAAACAAAAAGGTCAAATAAATAAAATGGTACATAAGGAAATCAAAGGTGAACACTTTGCACTTGCCTGTGAACATAAACACGCTGCATAAAGCTCTGATAACGGTAAAACTTTGGTTCATTAACTTACAAGCTTGAAAAAATTGACAAATTATTTCAAAAAACTTATTAAGCAACCATAATTTAAGCTTTCAGCTAATAATTCGATCTCTCAGAGGTTAAGAGTCAAATGAATTGTGAGGTTAAAATAAAATAATGGAAATCAAAATATGTTTTCAAACATAAATACAAAAAAATTAATAATTTGGTTGGAGTTTGAAACTTTGGTGGCCTCGAAGACTTCTTATTTGAGTGCAGCCAAAACAAACAAAAACAAAACAAAGAAAATCAGCTTAAACAGACATTTAAAGCTCATCTCGATTCAGTGATGTCATGAAAGGAAAACGATCGGGAAAACAAAAGTCCAGGCTAAACGCTTCGGCAAACACATGACACGAATTGTAGGAAATCAAATAAATTATTAGGTTTTTAGAAGATTAAGAAGTTTGCTTCGACGCTGGGGTTTTAAGTCAAATAACACAGGCTTTATAGGTTGTTATAAAAATAAGGTAAATAGGGAAGAAACAACAAAATGTGTTTTCTTTCGAACCATCAGCTTCCTGCAAAATGCCCAGTTTGTTTTTAATAACGGCGAGAATGAATAATAGCAGAATATGAGGCCTGATGATAATTTTGACAGGATATTGACAAAAACAGAACCCTTTTATTTATTTATTTAAAAGTTGTTTTTTTATGTGTTGTTAACATGGACAGGAGTGAGAGTGAGTAGTATTTGTATCAAAAAGACTAAGGCCTTCGTAGATGTTAGTGTTGTCTCGGTTTCAGACGCTAATAAAACAGGAAGATCGTCCACAGCTGCATTCTGCCGCCGTGAGACAAAAAAAAAAGACAAAACAAACTCAGACATTTAACTCAACAGAAAAAAAACCCAGAGGGATTCGGCTACTGGTGTCCAAATGTTTCACGATGGCAGGAAGTTCAACGCCTCAAACTCTGTCTGATCTGTACCTTAGCTTGAACTATTACAGTTTAAAGACAGAAAAACAAACAGATATGGAGATGCTATCAGAAACATTTACTGTATATTGAAGAGTTTTCTGAGCTGACAGGCTCTAAAACAAAAACACACCTACCCCGATGTGTCGAACTGAGTTACCTGAGTAAAACATTTATTGGAGTAAAAACTAAACTGAAGGACTCATAATATAAACCCAGGTCCATGTACGCTAGATTTTCCTTTCCCCAGACATTCCAACCAGCCACCAGTTTTATTCCACTCCCACAGTACATAAGAAACACAAGATTAGACACATTCTCCAAAATAATGCAGTCCAACGCCACGCCAACCCACCAGAAACTACAGAACCACTACACTACGAACTCATCTGAAACTGGACTGGTTTTAACCTTCTTATCAGGTCTCCACTTGATTGTAGCTAATGTGTGTGTGTGTGTGTTACCAGTCAAGAAAATCACACAGAGCCACAAAATGTGAAATCAGAAACAGAAGAGACTTTTTTTCCATTTTTGTAGAAAACCAAAATACTCCCCCGTTTTAGAGCACGGACACTTCTCCGACAGAAGTGCTTCGAAGTTGTTCTGACAACTTCAGTCCGCAGATATTAAAGTCACGCACGTATAAGCAGCCTAGAAAAAACATCTGTGGTTTACCTCCATGATTTCTTATCACTTTTTTCAGATAGCTCGTCATGTTTTAGCATCAACAAAAGCCTTTTTCTTGTGGATGTCCTCCATGTTATTGCATGGTAAAGAGATGCACTTGGTGCGATGATCGGAAACAGTCGTTTATGCTCTTACGTTTCTGACGATGAGGAAACGTCTCGTCTCCTTCTTCCGGGATCCATTAAAGACCTGCGGTGGCGTCACTCCTGGACGTCGCGGTCAGCTGAGGGATGGTTTAGAAAATAGTCGGACATGATTCCTGGAGAGGTGGCGCTCTGAGCACCTCAGGGAGAAAAAAAAAACAAAAAACAAAAAGGCAGTCACGATGATGGTGGTAGTGGTGGTTCTGAAGGTCAGGCGTGTTGTACGGCCAGCTCCTGTCCTATGAAGCGCCGCAGACGGTCCAGATACTGGCTGTATAACTCGATGTCGTTGTGTCCCGCTCCCTCCACCCAGAGAGGCTCCACAGCCTTGGGGCAGCGCTCGTACAGGGCCAGGCCGTGCGAGAAGTCAATCACCTCGTCTTCTGTCCCGTGGATGATGAGCACCGGAGAAGTGATTTTGGACACTTTCTCGATGCTACAAATGGAAAAATAAGGAAAACAAAGACATTATTAATATATATATATATATATATATATGGGAAAAATAAGCTTTGAAGCACTCAGAAATAAAATGTCTTTTCAAATTAGGTTAGAAAAACAATAATCCCATGTGCTGATTTACAGAAGCCTCGGTTTTGGACACAAAGACACAAACAGACAGTCGTGGAGGGAGGCCAGCTGCTGCCCACTCTGAATCTGCACAACATGTGAGCGCTGGTGGCTTCCTCTGCTCGGCACACTCACAGAGATGAGGAGAGCGCTCACTTCCCACCACCTCTGCTCCTCACCCACTTCTGCCATCTGACACCAGACTCTGATTTAACGCCCGCACAGGCTGCCAAACTCCGCGACCAAACAAACAAAAAGGACAACACGAGGAGCGAAATTCAGCCTCGCTAATATTCGTCCTCTTTGTCTTACTAAAAAGGACAGGTTGGGTTATTTTAAACTGAGAATCAACTCCAGCCAGTTTTCCTTAAACCTAAATAAGGAGTAACCCAGTTTTGAAGACATTGTTTCATAGTGTTCCTGAAACATAACTCTCCTAAAATTTAAACAAAATTTATCCTTATATTATTACTCTGTCCCAGATTTGTTGCTGGTGTACAAAAAAAAAAATTCACAACATAATAATTAAAGCAAAAAAAGGAGATGAAAATATTTCATCTACAACACAGAAAGAGCTCTGCATTCTGCACTTCTGTTCGTATAGAAAAAAAAAAAAGACGCTTTCAAACAAGAAAATGGCAATTACACTTCTTTGTTGGCAGATTTGTAATTATGTGCAAACAGCATTATGTCAGCAAAGGCTTGTAATTTAAGTGTATTATGTCTGAATGAAAACTTATTGAGGGGGTTATTAGTTACACAAAAAGATAAGAACGACAGACAGAGTGCAAGTCTGAAGATTTCTTTGCTACTTAAAGAATGATTATTTATAATTGCTGTAGCCAATATTGCTTTAGTGTAGCATATCAAAACAACAATTTTCACATTCCTACTTTTTATCCCGACTTATAAAGAAAAAAAATCACACTCTGCAGAGACTTACTTGGGGAAAGCGTCGAAGCAGTAGGTTTTCTTTGTCTCGGGAAAGGCCACTCTCATGCCGGATGTTAAAGGCGAGTGAAGAACCACGGCGGCGCACTCGTACCGAGACGCCAGGTCCACCGTGGGAACTGTGCCGATGCTCTGTCCATACAGGATAATGTTCTCTGGGCTGATGCAATACCTGGGGAAAATGGAGAGAGAAACGCTTACAGCTAAAAGCCAAAGAGAGGAGAGTTATGGAGAGCTTAACCACTTTCAAACCACTTCCTTTAACGTGTCAAATATCCAGGTTTAGTTCAATTAGGGATTAAAGTGAACACAGGGGTCCAGATTGGAAAAGTAAAAGCAGAAACATTATGAGTAAGTTTTAAGTAGGATTACCAAACGGGCTCCACCACCTTTACAACACATTCACATTCTTCTTCAGTGGACAGTTTTGGACTTTGCTGATGCCCACGGTTAGATTTATTTCACATTTTGGCTCCGATGTGCCAAAGCTTGTCATCGTGTGGTCTACGTGGGCTCATCTAATTGGGCTACAGTCTGTCAGTCACGTATTGCAGAGGAATGGTTAATGGTGTTCCTCCTGCAAAGGCTGTTCCTAAAACAAACATCCACATGTTTATACTTCTGCTCTGTTCGTTGTTTTGTTAATTGATCTAGGCAGATGTGGAGTCAGCACATTCCTTCAGCTTGGTTAAGAATTCTTGCTCTGCACGCAGCTTTAAAGGGACTCCACGGCCTCTTACAAGGCTGGTGAAAACGATAAAATTTAGATCAAATTGGTCTGGTGCACAAGTAAAAACAGACCTGAATACAGCTGTATGAAGACATCACTGCTTCCACTGACTGACACTTTGTCTGCTTTTATTTAACTTTCTTCATAGTCACAAGCCTCACCGGCCTGATTCCACTTATCTCCACAAGCTAACAGTGAGAACAACTTCGCCCATCTTTATTCTCGTGGGCAGAACATGATAGCGAAAGAAACTCAGAGAGCCGTTTCATCCCAACGTACCGCGTGCGCAGGGCGTGCCAGGCGGCGTCGATGTCCGCATAGAGATTCTTCTCAGTGGGCTTTCCGGTGCTGACGCCGTAGCCCGAGTAGTCGTAGGAGAAGATGTTGCAGTTGATGCGAGTGCCGAGGCCGATGTAGAAACTACTCATCTGACCCAGGTCGACCGCATTCCCGTGGGAGAAAAGCAAGGTGAATCTGAGGGGATCAAAATTTGAAAGAAGCATGAGTAAAAGAGCAAAAACAAACTGATCATATTCTAGCACCAACGCATTAAATTTAGGTCATAGGTGAACATCTCCGTGCCTATATATCTGTCTAAACAGCTGCTCTCTGGAGGAGTCATTTCTAACAACAGGCTTATGTTAAAAAAACAACTTTTAGGCATTTTCTACTCAACTTAACTTAGTACGAACCTTCTATAAATAGCAGGTTTGTGCACATGCAAACTTTACTTTACAAAGCTTTGCTGATGGCCTTCCCACCAGACATGTTGCTAAAAAACAGTGCTCCAAAACCAAGAAGAAACCAGTCAGTCTTGTGTTTTAATTGATTTTGTAAGTTAATAAGTGACAGGACATATTAACATGGAAGTCAAACTGAAGCTAAAGTACTTTCATATCGCTTAAAACTTTGTTTAATGTTTAAACCGGTGTCATAAAGCAACATACCAATTGATATGAACCTTCAATGACACTAAACTGCAGGACAAAATAAATTGAGTCAGCCAAGTCAACAGGGACAAGAGGAAAGGAAGCAGCCCAGACAAGTAAGAAGGATGTTTTACTTTTCTGAGAAAATCAAAAGAGCTAAAATCTGGGAAACACCAGAAATTAGTCATGAAAAAAGAATAGAAGGTGGAAAACCTCTCCAAGGCCTCACCTGGCACTCGGTGCACAGCGAATGTACATGCAGCCGACTCTGTTGCCTCTGCTGGAGCGAGCGTAGAACACCTCTATCGTGTCCAGCTCCCTCTGAGTGTACTGGAACTCCGCTCGCTCCATCAGGTGAAGCTTCCACCTGCCCTCCACGGCCCCCGGCCCCGCACTTCCCGAGACCGACGCGCCGCTCCTGGAGCGCAGGCTGGACGTACCGGTGGAGCCCGGGGCAGCGGGCCCTGCCTCCGGGTCGGGCAGAAAGGTGTAGGTGGGTTCCGGAGGCAGGAAGGCGAGCTTGGCTGCGATGCGGCTCGGGCAAGGCGGGCAGCAGAACAGGCAGCAGAGCTCGCTGAGAGAGAGGTCGTTCATCCTTCACTGTGGAGGGAGGAAGACAACAGGATGATTGTGCTGAAGGACCTTCATCGTCACCAAACTAAACACAATGAGACACTTATTACACTGTGATGCACGAGGCAAGTATGAAGATGACTGTGGTGACGATGAGCATTTCTTTTGGCCTAGTGTGTGGTATGTTTTATAATAAAATATCTAAGACACAACATGTAAATTTCACAATATTCCTTTCAATACAAATTTTATACTTATTATTTAAAGATAGAACAAAACAGAGTGCTTTAAGTTTAATATTTCTCCTGCCACAATAAAAGTAGATTTCTTAAAACAGGTTTTGACTTGAAATATTCACCTACATGTGTTAATTTTTGATCTGATCAGAATGATGCATGTTCACAAACATATTTATATATAAAAACCAATCAGTTAATCCATGATAAAATTTTTAAAAAGTGCACATTTCTTTATGTTTAGTCTGCTATAAAATCTGTCATAATAAATAATAATTGTCCAGGTAGAGGCGCGTGTTTGGTTTGAGTCGATTCCACATAAAGAGAAGCTTAAAACATGAGCAGGACTTTAAATGTTCAGGAAGTCGCTACAAATAAAATACTCAGATGTTAGTAAATCATTCTTTAAAATCAAGAGTGAGCTGAATAAAAAGATTAAAGCTGAATTACACACAGATGAATATGTCTGAAAGCAGTATGAATGCCTAACTAAATTAATTTGCCTTTCTTTACAAAACTAAACAATGCAAAAAAAGATGGCAGCCTCTTCACTTAATAAATGTTTCTTTATATTTTAGGTATAAAACTACAGCATACAGGCCTTCCCTTGATGAAATAGTGAATTATAAGGCTTATAAGGATTTAAGTTGATGCAAATAACTCAATGAAAAGTAAATATTACTTATTTATTATACAGTAGATTGACCTACCTGTTGAGTTGAAGCTCTCGGTGTGTAAAAAATAGAATAAAAATGGAGAAACAAACAACCAGTAGGGAGGAATGAAATATAAACTTAAGGTTTTCTTCTACTTCAACAAACACCGGATGTTGTCAGGTGTCCTGTTAGCGAAACAAAGATAAGGTAGAGGAGCCTACCAGCTGACAAGGAAGTATTATTTACAAACTATCTGCGGTGTTTTCCAAAAGGTGACTGAAGTCCAGGTTCCAGCCATTCTGGATGTCCAAATACGATGCGTTTCTCCTTTTTAAAAAAGTGCGAAATTCTGGTTTTGTTGTCAGTAAAGATTAAGCCCTTTTCACCCCCAAACACACTCCCAGTTATTGAAATGTCCCCTCGTTTAAAAAAACAAAAACAAGAGGTAAATGAAGGAAGACAGCAGCGAGTTATATCCTCACCTCACGGAGAGGAGGTTTTGTCTGCGCACCAGCTAACCGAGGCTAACAGTCCTAGCAGCAGCCAGGAAGACGACATAAACACCGACCGAACACGACTCCTTCACGGAACAAATCCCGGGACCACACCGCTAACACCGAGTCCCCGCCGTCTCAATTTGTCCCCGCGAATCCATGTTGGACCGTACCGGGCTCTCCTCTGACCTCATGAACAGCGTCTGGCCATTTTTTTCTCCCTTCTTTTTTTTATTTATCTTTAATTAATCCGTGTACGTGTGGTGTTTCCCTTCGTCTTTGCCGTTTCACCGCATCCGGAAGCGACAGCTGGCCGGATATGACGCACCTGCTTATCGACGGGGGCGACAAAACGCCGGAGAAATGACGTGTTTTAAACTTTACTGCCCACGAATAAAGCACGATAAGGTTCACAATACTTCATATGAGCGGAGTCTCAATTAAAGTTCACGGCGGTAAACAACTTATCAAACAAACTAACCTCACCTTAATCAAGTGGTAGTATGGCAGGCCGTTGTATCATATAATTAAACCAAAGCCCCATCTCTAATTACTGTTTTAGACATAAATAATAGCGTTTCTCATTGACAAATTAACTTACTAGTAAGAATTAAGATTACAGATATCTAAAATGATATTTCTAAAGGTAAAAAAATATATATATTAGGATTTCCACCACTGAGATTGTATTGGAAAAATAACATCCAAAACTCTCTAGGTTTAAAAATTATCATTTTATAGCTAGACTGGACATGAATGGCAAATATCCTAATCATGATTTCCATTTTAACTATCCACAATTTTCATTTTAGATGGTAAGAAGGCACAGCCACTAATGATAGTGCTTATTTCAAACTATTGCATGGACATTACTATTTTTATGTGAAGTTTTGTCTTCATCAGATGATTAGTTTGTAATAATTCTAAAAACACTGAGAAAGGCTGCCAGAAATGCTCCTACAAGGTGATTATAAACCAGTATCTTTACCTGGATAAAGTTTCAGCTGGTTTAATACATGACAAGTATTTACACATTTCTACTCCTATTAGAAAATCTGTCAGTAACACAAGTTTAGTGTTTCCCTTTAAAGTGGCCGCAAACATATTTCAACAAGTTTCTATAAAAGTAAAGCGCTTTAGTCAAAAATCTTTAGTTGTATTCCAAAAATGCCTCAAAAGTTCCAGATTAAGGAGACTCACTTCTAAGAAGGAAGTCCAACTGAAACCCAGTGCGATGAGACAGACTAAATTCCAATCGATTTACAGATAACTGAGCCGCTTCCTCGTCTACAGCACACACCTTTGGGCTGTGGAAAAAAAATAAAAAATGCTGTGCAGAGAGCTGTGGCAACTAACCAGACAAGTTAAGAGAAAATGCGTGAGGGTAGCCTCCAGACTATAGTTACTTGACTTTGCATAGAGAAAAGGAAAGCATCGGCACAGCTGAAAATGAGGAAGTGAACTGACATAATGAAAACATGCTATTCAAAAAAATGTAATATTTAATTGAAATAGCTGCTGCTTTAAAACAACAACAACAAAAACTAATTAATTCAGAATGTTTATGTGTTTAATAACATCAGACAAATCTGTTTCAACAGGATGTATATAATTGATAAAGCTTGTCTAATTTTCACAGTAAAGTACTGAACAGGGAGCGTATTTCAGGGCTGACGTGGTGTCAGTGAACACTGGAGCACATTATAAGCGGCTGTATGGTACCATTTGTACCTACTGTTTTGGCGAGTCTGAGAACAATATATTCAATAGAAAACCAACGGGGGTCATTATAAACTAACAATCTGAGCAGCTAAGTCACCAATATTCATTATATTTTAATTAAAACAAGTTGTTCTGAGGGAGCTTGATGATTTAGGACTTGAATGAACACAAAAAACAAGAGTAATTTAAAATAAACTTTGTGATTTTATTGTTTTATACTTACTCATCATACAATCCTAACTCTTAAAAGAAAGAAAAAAAAAATCTGGTGGTGTTTCTGGGGGACTGGAGTGCCATGGGACAGGAACTATATTAAAGAGCACTGTAAATTTTTCTTCGATACTTTCTACATTTCGTCTCGAAGGACGGCGAACGACCTCGTCATTCCCACGTGTCCGTCTTTATTTCTGCTGTGAAACTAAACCTAAACCAGCCAGCGTAGCTCGCAGGGTTTCATCTCTGTGAATCCAAACCTTTGCACCTTAAAGACTTTTGATTATGAAAGACAGGGGGGGGGGACTTAAGACAGCAAAACATCATCAAGACACAGGAAGAAACGCGAGCGATCTAGATCTTCCTGTTTTTAAAAAGGTATGGTAGCCCCATTAGTCACAGTCAAAACATTTTTTATGTTGGAAAAACACCTGATCGACCATTCTCTGCCCGAAAATGACCAACGCGAGGAACGATTTGACAACTGACACCTCAAACGTGTTGCGCGGTTTACATTCAGACTGCTCACATTTATTAAGGGGAAAAAAAGCAGATCAAGTTGGGGCACCGATATGAGCAGTCATTAAAAACAAGTGCAAATCGTCAAAGCCCCGAGATTTACACGGCCGAGCGATCACCCCAAATACAAACACACTTTAAAGCAAAATTGGATGTTTTGAACGGAGTAAGAGTTTGTAACCCAGCGAGTCTGAGGACTCGTTAAATTTGCCCACGGCACTAAGCACAGGTCCCCACGAGGTGTGACAAATATGTGCCACCGTTTCAGATCTGAATTTCAATTTTCCACTAGATGGGAGATGAGGCGGTCTGGGGGTTTATGGATTCCAAACCCGTACCCTGGTAGATCGTTTTGATATCTGCAGGCCAAGTCGTCACCCTAGCCGCTCAGACCGGATTTCAAATTAAATTCACCTTTTCAACGCAAAGCATCACTCAAATCCAACACAGTCTGCGTCAGCTTAACTTGGATATACTCGCTTTACATTTCATCTGAAGCTTGTTTTTTTTTTTTCTTTTTCCCTATTGCTTTTTTATAAATATTTAATGAGGAAGATCAAGCAACATTTACAGGAAAACCTTAAATATTAGAAAGATAAAACCTCAACTGCCTCCCTGAATCTCACCATCATTATCTTCCGACGTCGGTCGGTAACGGGATGAAAGCACGACCGGGGTCATGCTCTAGTTGTGGAACGGCAGGTTTAAAAAGGACTTGTTAACAATCTGACTAGTTTTGTTAAAACAGACCAGGTGAAGATACAAGTTGTGGACCGGTTACTGAAAACACTGAATGTGATAACTTGTAAATAAAAAAGGGGGAAATAAGAAGGGGGATATATCAGTGCCAATTGAGGCACTTTACTTTTTTTTTTTTTTCCATTTTTCTTTTTTTTGTAGACAATTATGAAAAGCACTTTAATACACATAGTACTGTTCTTCACCTTAATCCTCCACCTTAATTAACTGCCAAAAGTCTACATTAAGATTATACTATATGAATTAGAGCATTATGTTATTTACATTTGGAGAAAAAAACAAACTGTAGAGTCCTGTGAACTTGAATCTCTAGGTTTCAGCCATGCATTGTGCTACTGCTGAGTGGCCTTTTAAACATTCGAGCTCCGTTTCAAACCGGGCGGTCCCAACGGAGTACTTCGTCTGCTCGACCGCACGCATGCACGACCGCTCAATCTTCCTGGAAGAAGCTAGCTAGAAGCGACCTTTGCGCTGGGGGCTCGCCTACATCTGAGCACAATGTAAAAAAAAAAAAAGCACGGCGCGGCGACAATCTGCACTGTAGCCGAGCGGAAACGTGTGCAACGCGTAGAGTAACTGCGACCCGGGTCAGTTTTCATTCAGCATGCGTCAGTGGTCTGCTGGTGGTTGGAAAGGAACACGGAGCTTCGCTCTCGACTCCGGAGAACGGGAAAGGCTTTTAAGAAAAGCACGTTACCTTACTTAAACGAAACATCTCGTCACTTGTACAAGGCATTTTTTTTACCCCTCTATAAAGCCTGCTAAACAGTTCAAACACAAACTGAAAAAAATGACCAAGATGCTGAACAAAACCAAGTAGGTGTAGCACAGAAAGTTTGTGCTCTGCAGTTGACACTCTGTTGTGCTTTGTCTCCAAAAACAAAACCTGGACGATTAACTGCACAATCTTGATTGCAACAGCTGAACTGGACTCTACTTTATGAGTGAGCTTTGTAATTATTATTATTTTTTTAATTCCATGGTTATATAATTAAGATGGAATTACTTAAATATAAATGAAGAGTGCAAATCTAAACGATCTGCTGACACATGCCGCCAATCCTCCAGCACAGACCAACCAAACAATATAAAATAAATAGAATGCAATCACACAATTCAAGCTAACTAGAATATATTAATATAGATCTTCTGATGTCATACGCTCATTAAAAACAAAAAGGAAATAAAAGAGAATTCAATCACGCGGTTAAGTCAAGGTTCTCAGCCTCCTCCGCCCTTCCCCTCCCCGATCAGAAAGTGTTCATGCACCGAATATCCATACAGGTCAATATAAAGAGAGACATCTGGAAAATGCTGAGCCTTTGGGGGTTCAATGTGTGATAACCCACAGAGTAAAAGAATAAAGAAGGAAAAAAAACCCAAAAACAATGTAATAGGAAGTTGACAGAATTTTTTTTCTGTCTAAGAAAGTTTCATAATCCAAAGCCCTTAAAAAGTCTAAAACATGAAATTTCTTTTTTCTAATTTAGACTCCTTGTATATTCCTGTCATTGTCGGGCTGCGGCACATTTCATGCCTAATTAATTTAAACTACCTACATGGATTGGTCAAAAATTTAACTCACACAATTCCTTTAAGTTGAGGGAAAAAAAAAAAAAAAGGGGGGGTCAAATAAAATGGCTTCCCTCCCCACAGCAACACAAATGTCCACCAGGCCTTTACTGCTTTCTCTCTGACTCTCAAACATGTTCACGCTCACACGCGCACACACACACACTCAGATTCACCTTCAGCCACTACTAGAGAGAGAGGGAGAAGCTAGTAAGGGAAGTGTCCTGACTTTTGCTGCGACCACATCATCCCACCCCGCCCGCCCGCCTCAGACTACCATGAACGAATGAAGCCATGATATCAGGTGTTTCCATCCAAGTCGCCACGCGTCAAATGCACAAAGTCAGAGAGACCTTTTATTGCACTTAGTCCTCATAACTTCTGAATTTTCTCAGCCACAACGATGGGGTTCTCCTTGCGTAAGCGTGCGGCCGCTGCACTCCGGTAATCATATGGACAGTCGTGTTTGTCAGAATAACGATGAATGGCACAGAACAGGTTACCGCAGCGACAGTCAAAACCTAAAGTAAGAACAAAAAAAAACCCACCTCAGTCAAACATCGAAGCTTCGTGAAAAGCAATTACATCGCTGCTCTCTACAGACTGAGATTTGTCAACTGCACCTGTAATAAATGCCTCATTTATTAAACAGTAAATATTTGATATTAATTAAAATAAACTGCAATAACAACAGGAAAAAAACTATGTATATTTTGATCGCTGCACAAAAGTGTGGTTGTGAAGAATAAAATACAACAAAACAAACAACATGACTACTTAAACATGAATATCCTAATATTTGTTAGGTGAAGGGTAAGGAGCAAACCAAAGCCGCGGTTCATACATCTGTGAACAACAGCGTCAGTTCACAGGAGCGCGATGATCAGCTTGAATGTGTTCGTAATATTTCCCGTGCTCACCAGTAAGGCCCACTTTCTTCCGGCAAGAAAAGCAGCGGTTCGTTTTCTTGTTTTTGTCGGGGGTTAGGTCACCATCAGAGGAAGCTTGTGCTCCCTCACCGACAGGCTCTGAGGTCAGAAAAGAAGTGTGATTATTTGTGAGAACAAAAAAAAATAAATAAAGTTAAAGATGAACAGGTCAAATTCAGGCTGGGTGCCAGAGGGAATACTGGAGGGGCGGGGTGACCTAACGTGCCTACTAAGGACCTAAAAGAGGCCTCGATCCAAGAGTTCCATCACTATCTCAGGCAGGGCTTTATTGGCACACCAAGGGAGGCTGGAGACATATATTTCAAAGTGGGCCATGATTCCAATGCTAGCACAGGTAAGAGAGCAACCATGTTATGGGCCACTTGTTGCTTACCTGTGTTGCTGGACGTACCCTCCTCTTCTCCTTCCGTAGGCTCTGCTCGATCCGAGTCCACGGTCCCCGAATCTTGGGAGATGCTCATGGCTGTCATCTGTTCAGTAACTGGGCTTGGAGAGCTGGGACTAAAAATAACAACAAACCTAAATGAATACACTGCAGAATACACGTACACAA
This sequence comes from Kryptolebias marmoratus, assembly GCF_001649575.2. Lineage (NCBI taxonomy): Eukaryota > Metazoa > Chordata > Actinopteri > Cyprinodontiformes > Rivulidae > Kryptolebias > Kryptolebias marmoratus. The sequence goes on along the minus strand of NC_051453.1, from coordinate 13,569,626 downwards.
ACAACTCAGGAAAAAACAAAACAATTTCAAAAAAACAACTTTCCTTTAGTTTGTAAATAAATAACTAGAGAGATGCATATATTTCCTCTTTTGTGGTTAGACTAAAAAACTAACGGACACAAAGTTTTAAATGAATGACAATTTGGAGACTTATCTTGATCAAATTACAGTTTTGCTTTGGTAAAACTAAATTTCTGACAATGATTTTATGACAATAAATCTGTGAAATCTCATGGAGCTGAGTAAATGCCCCCAGCAGCTCATCAGTGTACCTGGATGGTTGTTCCTCAGGTGGGGTTACTGCTACTTCTGTGCTGAGCTCGACGGTCGTGGCCTCCACGCTCACACTGGCCGATCCTGGCGATCCTGACGGTGATGTTGCAGCTGTGGGGCAAAAGAAAACCCAACCTGTCCTAAAACTGGGGAGACGTGACTACAGCACACTCATTGCTTGTGATGTTTTATTTTTTTCCACCTTAGAGAACCACATCAGGCAAACCCTCTGTTGTCTGTAACTTATTTATCCCCCCCAAGCATCCCACCTTTCTCTTCTGGAGGGCTGGACCGGCCCCCTCCCTGTTGTCTCTGCAGGTGTTCCTTGTAGCAGACCGAGCACATGCCATTGGTGCGGGGGTTTCCGTAGAAACCACAGCCCATAGTGCAAAGCATTGGCACTTGCGTCTGATTTGTCTCCTGAGCCATACTCTGTCAGAGGGGGAAGGGGACTGGGAGAGGGTGTTCCTGAAAATATAGCAGAAAGGGTTAACCAAAATGGTCATCAGCCCCTATATGAATACATTTTGTTTATTTATTTATCATATTTTACCAGATAAGAGAGCTTGGAGATCGGCAATATAGCATGAGGACAGAACTGAAGCAAATTCTGGGTTTATACGATAACTAATCGTGAACAATATACATATATTCCTTTTTTCTTACAGTAGTAAAATGTATGTAACAAACTAGTAATTCAACAACAAAACTGCAGCTACTGCTAACCTTAAAATACAGTTTTATCCATTTTCAAGGTATGAATTGACTTTTTAATCACAAACTGGTGCCAATCAAGCTGAGAAAAAGTGAGATCCTGTCGTGTTAAGGCAATGTGGAAGAAGTGTTCAAAGCAGTAAGCTGGGGATTAATCAAAAAATATAGGGTGTAGTAATAAAGCACAATAAAGTCGTAAACAATTGTACTAAGGGTGAAGTGACGGTATGCGAAAACACAAACTAGTCTAAGCTGATTACTTAGTTTCTTCCACCGCAAAGCAAGATGTTTTTGATCGGGGGGTGGAAAAAAAAGTTACCATAAAAGGAACAAAAGGCAGAAGACGCGTCTGCGCCCCGTAAAACAACAACAACAAAACCCTTACATTACAACAGGCTTAGCAAACACAAACAGGGGATTGTTTAAAAATGCAGCCGAACAACTTCCACCCGACCGAAGACAACAACCTCCGTCCTGAGCAAACACCAACGTTAGCAAACAGCCTCGGTGTCCGTTATATGTCTGACACCGCGTACCGACGCAAAGGAACCGGGACAAAACTCCACTGTTTGCCTCCCGTTGTGGCAAAAAAATACAAATAAAAATCACGGGAATAAAGACAACTGCGTCCCCGGCGACAAAACAGACCGGCAGACGTGCGCTTTTCTAGAAACCGAACAGGGCGCTAGCGTTAGCCGACTGACGTTAGCTCGCCGTGCTAGAAACGAGCCAGCCAACCCGAAACTAGCGCTCGTCGCGGCGAGTTTAAAACCAGAAACACGCGGCGAGGGTCTCCCCACGGCGATCTAGGACGAAGGCAGTACCTGAAATCCAAGCTACCGGTAGCTGTCAGCGACCTTGAGCTGCAGATTTGGACAAGTTGTGTCCCCAGCGGAGCGCGCGGCCTTCTACCCAGCTCGAGCTCCCGACATTCGAAACGACGACCATGACGTCATCCTCATCGATTCAGGGAGATGAACCAACAGACTGCTTTGAAAGAGGACTATGTCATGTTTACCAAGTTTTTATTATATATTTCGCCTTGTTTAAATTACAAATATTACTTTAAGAGACACCGTTTCCAGCATCTATAAAGGGATCAACTGGTCTTGGTTGTTACAAAGCAATTTAGGAATACCCAATCTAATATTATTAAATTAAACGTTCCCAGTCACGAGATATAAATAGCACTTTTCATATATTTATCTATATTTTCTTTTAAAAACACACAACAAAATGTCATCTCTCTGCTGGAGATATTGAAATCCTATACATTGTTAATTTGTTTATAATTAGTGGCAAATGCCACGTCCATACTATTCATTTTTGCACCAGAAACTCAATAAAATGGGGCCAATAAATTTTCCCAACATCAAACCAAACAACGTGAACAAAAAAACTGACGAAACAAACACTGTGCTCTGTTTGACGTTTATTGAATATAAGATCAGTGACAGCTCATTAAATTCTTCCTTAAACCCCTCAACATCCAGATACAAGATCATGAAATTATTACTCCAAATACTGAAACAAACAGGAAGTGCTACATCTTACTCAAGATGCTCTCATGTCCGTTTTTGGAATGATATGAATTCAAACAAAACTCACAGACATGGACTCATCTTTAAGAAATGTCATACTTTTAGTATAGCAGAGATTTATATTAAAAAAAAAAAAGTGCAAATATAGCAACTCTAAGGACACACTCAAATTTACCTGAAAAATGTCATTAAATACTGCATGATACATGTAATGGTGATATCTTATTTAAAGCAACAAAATTAATACTTGATTGCATAAACATGGTGTATTTTGTTGAAAAAAAAAAAGTAAAGACAAAAAAATAAAAAGTTATCAAAGAAAAACAGAACAGGTCTAGTTGTTTGGGTTAGTTTGCTCCATTTCCACATCTCCATCGTCTTTTTCAGATTTCTGGGCGACAAAAGGTCCAACCAGCCAGTTGAGAGGAGTGTTGTGTAGTAAATACTCCATGACACCATCCAGAGACTGCTGAACCTGAGACAGGTACACAACAATATCAACTAAATTGACTTACTACACTTATTTCGCTGTAATTAAAATAAATATTTAATCTCAAACGTATGCCAACTCTTTAGCTTTTGAAAAGATGTCTGGATTACTAGTATTAATAACAAAAGAGCTAATTGCGTTGAGTGATGGTAATGAACCAAATCTGAGTTTGCAACTATATTGTAGTACACTGACAAAGTAAAATAAAACGATCAACATAGACATCTTGGTGCACTCAGTACTTGATTTAAATGGTGCCGGCTTCGCTCCAGAAGGTGGGGCGTGATGGTGCTCGCGTTCCCCAGAGAGGACTGCAGTTCTTCAGCGGCCTGCCGCGCACTGGTCAGCTGGTCCTGGACCGTGGCGGGCAGACCCTGAGCGCTCGACACCACGTTGGAGCACGCCGACTTCAGCTGGTCGCTCAGACCACGCACCATAGAAAGGGCCCGCCATTCCAGCTGCTGCAAACGTGGAGTGAAAGCAAACAAACAAAAAAAGCAGGGGTAAAAAAAAAAAAAAAAGAAAAGTTAAATGGTGATTTGTTTAACTCTATATCATAGATTAGTGCAATTAAAAGTGGTTTTATGAGTTTTAGACTATAGTTGAGAAAACACAAAACATTAAAAATTTCCCACATCTCAATTTTAAAGACAGTATCTAAGAACCCAACTATCCCCTATGTGTTCTGTTCCGACCTCAGATTCATCTTTGGACCCATCTGGCTCGGACTCAGTCTGTCCAGCTCCTTCCTGTTTCTGCTTCCACTCGGTCCAGCGCTGCAGCAGCTGCTCGGAGGCTCCCGCTATCTGGTTACTGGCCGTACCCAGACTGGCACGGGTGCCCTCCAGCAGGTCCAAAGTGCTGGTAATCTGAGCCACTGAAGCATAGGTGGCATCCCGGGCTCTCCGGGCACGCACCAGGGATTGCTCCAGAGCTCGTTCCTGAACCTTGGCCGAGAGTTTCCCCAAACGGACGAAGTAGCTTGGGCTGGCTGAAGAGGCGGTCACCTCAGAGCTGACAGGTTCAGCCACAGCAGCTGCAAAAACAATGCACCATTCATTCACCACTTATACAAATACGTTATAGGTTTGATCTTTTCCTTCTTCTTAAACTGTGTGTGGAGACTCCAGCGTTTTGCTTATATCCATAGATGGAAACATTTATAGACTGAAACATAGCTAACACCTTTTGCACTCACGCAGCGTCTTAATCTTAATATTCTCACTGTGCTTCACAGTCAGGACATTCACCGCGTTAAGGTTCCTAATGAGATGTTTTTTTCCAAGGCTGCGTTAGCAGTACACTGTATTGTAGTTTCAAGAAAACAGCCACTGTGACTCCAATTATTGATGCTAGGGCTCGTTTTACACTTCCTGATAATTAGCTGCTTCACGCCCCCCCACACGGTTCTGATGTTCACAGGACCTTTTTATTACCAGTTTCACACGTTCAGGCTAATGGAAACTCAAACACATACTTAGCTAGGCTTCAGCTGTCACAGGTTTTCAAGTGTATTCACTTAAAAACCTGTGGTATTGTTAATTTTTCCCCTCTTTGGGGCCTGAATTTTTGCAGTTTTTCCTAATGCAGTTTTTGATTGTTCATTAAAAGGAAATGCTCTACTTGGAAATAATGACATATTATAGGTACTACATTTTTGTAAGACTTCAGGTTTACATGACATTGTTTAAAGTAAACATAAGCACAAAGAGGTGAACATAGTTTTTTCTTGGACTTTTGTTTTTTGCCATTATTTATTTTATAGTCTAGGGTCAGAATGCCCCTTTGGGCTTCATTGCTATTTTGGAGTATGACAGGTTTTCACAATAACATGACATCACTGTAGCAGGTGTCAAAGCTGTGAGTGTTGGAAATTGTAGGTGCTATTCAGGCCAAGTAAACAGAAGGCAAGTTCATTTTAACGTCCTGCCTTTCTCTCTATGAATAGCGCCTCGCCATTCATGTCTTCAACCTGGATCAGGGCGAGCTTCGTTTGTTTCATCACAGCCATTCTTTGACTTTTACTCGAAAAACTTTCAGAACACTCTTATCCATCTCTCAGGAGGAAACCCGCTGCCTGGTTTTCTAATTGACTGATGAGGATTTTTCTGATTTGGTACGTATACTGACCCAGCTCCCGCTCAGAGAGTGGCAGGTTCTGCTCAACCCAGTCCTCAGATCGGCTGAGGGCCAGACCCATCCCACTGCTGACCATCTGGCCCATCCTGGTGCTCATGACAGTGTTGATACCTCCGCTGACCGCCGCCCGGGTCAGCTCGACACCACCCATCACAGCCCCCACCATGGCGTCTTTGGCTCCTGCCACTGACTGGTACACCATACCCACAGTGTCTGACACCACCTGAGGAGGGGGGAAGGACAAGAAAATGAGTGCTGATGTTGTTTTTTTCCTTCCATGTAGTTCTTATTTTATTGTTAAAATGAGTCTTGTGGCAACAAGATTAATAACTGAAACCATGTTTACGGGTTTAATTAAGAGGGCTGCACCAAAAGTATATAATGCAATTTATTAATTTTACTTTAACATGCAGTAAAAAGGAAAACATAGTAACTAAAAAAAAAACGATTCAAAGGTTGCATTTGTTCTTCCTTAGCACACTGCAAAATAATGTATTTTGTTTGACCTTATCTGCTGGTTTGTGAAGAATTGGCAGCTTTTCCTCCATCTTATCCAGTCCTTTCAAGGCATACTCATTTACTGTGGCAACTGAAAGATTTAAAGCAGAAATACTCTTGAAATATTGAAAAAAAAAAAGACTCAATGAAAACACTGAAAAGATCATGTCTAATTGTGTGTACAATAAGACTTCTTAACATAAACAGTTTGTTTTGCATTTACAGCTCAGTTTCAAAGAAAAGTCTGGGAAATGATGTGCAAAGCTTATTCTACCATTCTTTTTTCTTACCCTGAGGTAACAAACAGACTTTATGCTCATTTCACACCTTTTTTTTTTTTTTTTTTTTTTAAATTTAGCACAGGATTGCAATTGACTTTAACAGGATGTTTCAGCACTGGACATTCATGTACTGCAATTGCACACATATTACATCACATTTTGCTGAGAGAAGAACCTACGCTGCGGTTCAATCATGTCCAGAATGGGCTTGGACCCCGTGCTGGCAGCGGCTCCTAGGGTTCGGACCCCACTCTCAGCTACATCCATCACTCCCTTCAGCAAAGGCACGTTGTCTTTGGTGCTGCTGTAGGCACTGGAAACCACCTCGCAGGCTGAACTGACCAATGGCAAGTTGCTCACCCGCGCAACAACAGTCTAGGACAAGAATGCAAGCATTATAATGACTTAAAAATGAAAACACAAGCATGTCTGCATGACGTCTTGCTCTTTTGAGGACCTAAATTAAGTTTAGATTCATTGCTCACTTTGGGTTTGATCAAAAATGAGAATTGTCCGAAGTGTCAAATGAGGTTATGATACGTATTATACGTGGGTGTCGGGCTTCTTCACCTGCTGCTCTCCATTAGTCGCTTCTGTCGCCGCAGCTCCAGTCTCATTAGTCTTCCTGCTGTCTGCCATTGTGACTGCCGGAATCAATCTCTAACATGAAACACAGCCAGTCAGAAATTGAGATTCACCCCACTTTTGCTTTGAGCGCATGATGAAACACAGCTTCCTCCCTGAAAGTCTTTGTTAAAATGTTAAAATGTACTTTATCTTGCAGGAATAGCTGGCCTGTCAGACGGTTTAACGTTCACAGAGAGGAAACTCGGCCATGTTAAATTCATTTGTCAACACTATGATGCAAGGAGGATGAAATTCATCTCAAACAACAAAACGGCGCTACCATGCAAAGTCTCAGTACGGGAACTGAAATATGTGGAATTTATTGCTTTTCTTGTAGACTTTGCACAGCTCTGTGTTTGTGTTTTAAAAACTACCGTACATCATTAAAATAGCCCAGAATCTAGAAAACAAAAGCTCGTGGCATAAAGGTTGGCAAATAAAGGGTGAAGGAAAAACATGTTAAATATTTTACACACAGAATGTCAGAATGATAACCTAACATATTAGCAACTATTCATCTGTTTAAAACAAGTTTTATGATCATTCTTTTGGCAGCTTCACATTTAAACTCATAAAAAAAAAAAGACTCAAGCTTTTCCATGTTGTATAAGAAAGTCGAAGACAAAAATCAGCCCGGGTCTGTTTCTTCCGCTCAGCTCAGCTTCTCACCTCCGTCATGGAACATCATGGCGATTAGTTTCTTACCCTCATAATCAAAAGCTTAGTAACTATGACTGAAACTTAAAATGAAGCGAGATGGGCGAAAAAAAAGAGAAAATCTTATGAATTGATTGCCTGCAGAAGATGGTTTAAATTCAAATTACAGGTTGGAGTCTGAGTAAAACCATGAATAATGGTAGGATCTGCAAACCTGCAGAGAATTATTGCTGATGATGGATTGTTCTCATGCTCTTGTGAAGTCGTGCAGACAAAGTGGACCTCTGATGTTATTCATCTACATATAAAGTAACACAATGTCATACTGCAGCAGTAAGATTTAAATAAAAACTAGAACAAAAGAATTACTTAAGTGGACAGCTGTGAGTAAAATGTAGCTTATTGCATTAATATAAAAGAACTATCCTCTTAAACAAAAGTGATTTTTTTTTTAATTCTTCCACCTACTTGTTGCATTTTCCCAGCATCTCAGATCTAAAAGTGTGTGAATGCATCCAGGGCACACCGAGGACACTCTGGGACCCCTGTTGCTCGATCCCCAGTCAGGAGTTTTCTGGAGTAAATATGGCCACATATTTTTTTTCCTCCTGTCGGTGTGAATAATCATGTGTTCTGGCCCAAACTGAAGGGGTTCCCATTCAACTGCTGAGCCTCCTACAAGTGAAAATCAACACCTTTGCCAGATTATTTTGTCTGAACGGTTACTTGCTTCGGACATCTTGATTAGGCTGTTGGTTGAATGCACAAGTAAAAAAAAATAATAATAATACAGCACCAACCTCAAGCGTGGATTGTGTTGCTTTTATTGCGTAGGAGCAGCATTTATTTTGCAAAAATATCAATAATTTAAGAGCATTTTGATCTATTTAATCCTATGATTAGTTTTAGATAGGATAGTAGGATCATTTATAGCAGTAATGAAGTACTGCTATGTTTAGGTTTGGAACCAAATCCACGATGCAATTATCAGTAGACTCGTCTTAAATGTTGGCTCAAAATCATGAGGACTAACTGTTAGAAATATTATGCATCTCTTAAGTCCCTTCCACGCCGAGACACGTTTTTCCTACAACAACGCCATGTGCGAAATGACCGAGGCAGAGCAGGAAGGCTGATGTTGATCCAGCATTGTTACACCTCTGAGTCAGAGAAAGGTGTCGAGTAGGTGTGAAACAGGCGGGCCCAGTAAATGCAGATCTCAGATGTTCTGACCAACGGCGCCGGTCCCAGCCGTCCTTCGTATGTGAAAGCACACTGGGACGTGAGAGTTGGCCACCTTGATCGGTTCACATTCCAATGTCTTAAAAAGAGGACAGTGTTTGCAACCAGATGATGTCCATTATGCCAAGTAATCACCTAGAGGTCACAATGCAGTAGCTGTGACGGATCTATACAGTTTATCAAAGCAGACTTTTTAAGACTCTTTGCGAAATTTAGTACTTCATCACTGAGAAATTGCTTCTTAAGACGGAAATGTTTGAGCTTTGCACATTCTTACTCCAGGTATGATGTAATGTGCTAAAACCTGCCCGCTTGTGATTGCAAAACGATGTGGCTCATCAGTGACTGTCGTGTCATTTCAGCAGTCTCATCTGTGTAAAATGCAACCAGCTCTACAGAGCTCTGCCGCAGCTCTGTAGTCCTACGGGGAGCTCCCCAGTCTTTGTTTTCCCTCAGCCTTAGCCTAATGTAACATCCAAACACAGCAGAAAATCCCTCCAGTTGATCCATTCTGGTAGTCTCTTTCCTCACTTTTCTGCCTTGCGTGCTTGTTTTAGGATAAAACCTCTGGTGCTCAGAACATGTGGATGACATCTGTTTTTTTGTTCCAACAGATGGCACACAGAGACATAAATGGACTCCACCTGTCTTTACTGTTAACAAGTGTTTGGCATGCTGCATCTGATGTATACAACACATGAGCTGCAGAAGGACACAGGCTCTCTGATCTTCCTGCAGGGGAAATGACCGCCAGTAGCACGGAGAGTGTTGGCACCAGAGTGAAAAATGCTTTGGTGCATCAAGTTACATCAACCCGACAGGAGAAACCGCTCACAAAAGGCAACAAACTGCGCCGCAAGTAGCTTCAGCAGTGACTGACGCTCTTATAGAGATTGTGTTTAATCATTTCACAGATGTCCCAATAAATAAAATACTTTGCCTGATGTTTTTATGAACTCTGCTGTTCCAGACTTTTTTTCTCTGGGGCTCCCTGTGAAGGAAGATTACAATTTGTTGCAACAGACTGCTTGAGCAACTCGTTTTCTTCCAAGTGTCAGTCGGTGACAACTTCACTGGCTTTATTACAATTCAAAGTCTCACTCTATCTAAGCTGAAGATGACGAGCGCGAGATAAAAATGAGATAATTTTTTAAGGCACACGTCGAGCGGGGGGCGCTGACAACGCAGTTAAGCAACACACACCTCGAGTCATTCACGAAAAATCATCTCCCTGACAACCGAACCCCATAAAGCACTCGTGAAAATCCTGCCAAGCCTCGTCTCTTCTTAAAAATCCTCGCATTCTCACAACGTTGGAACTACAAAACGGTCTGCCAAACAGAAACGCATACCCCACTCCCTGTGAAACTAAAGCTCACTGTGACCTTTGATATTAGGGCTGGAGGATCTTGTGAAAACTATTAAGACACTTGCCATATAAAGTCTCACTTTCCATGATGCTCTAAAGACTGAAAAAGAGACAAATCACAGCTATTTTTAAGGCTAAACTAACTACAATTGTTGCTGATTAGACCCCTCCCAAAAATGAGCGAAATAAATTAGACTAATGTGAGCAAAATAACGACAATCAAGAGGGCAAAGGTTGGCCTTTAAAAAGTGAAAGTGTCTTTTATATTTAATTTTAGTCTATTATTCAAAACTTATTTGAATACCACCTAATGAGTGACCTCCAGAGGGAAATCTAACAGGGGTCATGGGATTGTTAGAAATCATTTAAGCAATATAAAGAGGAATAAAATATCATATGAGTCTACGAGATCTCATGTCTGTATTGCTGCCTGTTTTTTTACTAATTTCCCTGAAATAAAACTGTTTGAAGGGAATTAATCTGAGAAGTACTCGAAGCTCACACCCACAGACTTGGGCCACTACTTCAGCTGAAAGTTTAAAATATGTTACAACAAATATTACCCAAAGACTGAAATGGAAATAACAGTCATGAGCAACAAAATTAATTTGTCAAAGCTGTCTCATCTTCCACTTTTTGGTTGGTGAACTTTAGCCCAGATGAGGAAATAAAACTCATACATAACAATAGCCGAGTTTTAACCATCTCTCTCTAATTCATTATTATCTCCCAGGTGACGCTGTTTACAGCATTTAGAGTAAAATAAAGTTGTCTCCTCTGCCTTCAAAGAGGAGAAACGCCCAGTTTTGTTTGACTAATGATAGCTAATGTTGGTTAAGTTAGCTTAGCATCGCTTGAAAACTGTAAACACAACAGAATAATTAAATTAGACACCAACCTCACTGTCAGCCTGCTGGTTCTTTAGCCTGCCGGGACCCTCGGTGTTAATAATGGTCAATAATCTGCGAAAGACTTTCAGATTTGCCTTTCAGCGTTGAGCAACAGGTCAGTGTGAAGGGGCGGGGCCTTATAAACTTTCAACCAATCAAATCACAACCCGGAAGTGACACAGTTTGCAGCTTCCTGTAGTTTTGGAGTTCCTGGAGCTGTAATCTACACAACACATATTTTCAAACATTTAGATATAAAAAAGGGGGTTATGTCATTGGTTTTAATGGAATACCCATTTAACAAACTTACACTAACAGCAGAAAGATTCAGAGCCGTGACTCAACAGGAAGTTTTAGTCCACACCTAAATTAAAATATGTAACTTTCCATGTCAAAAAGGCAAAAACTCAGTCTGAACCAGCATGTTTGACAACTGTATTGCAAAGCATTTTTCTGTCAAAAACTGTTTCAAAACATTTTCCTTTTTTCAGCTTTTGGCAAAGCGTTTTATTTAATAGATGTTTAAGACTCAAAGAGCAAGACAAGAAAAAAATCATTAAAGAAACGTTTGGTAATCAGAAAGAATTCTAATTTATAACAAATCATAAAATTAGAATATAATATGTTAAATGCTGTAGAAACATATCAGGAAAAAGAGTTTGATTGAAAAGTCTCAGTCATCCAGAACAAGGCAAAAGCTTATACAGGAAGAAAGTGACCCTTTTTCATTATTTGGACCATTTGTGGCATCTTTTTCACATGGAAAGGTGACAAAACCTATGACTGTGCACATGGTTCTTCAGTTCCATGCACTGAAACCAATCTCTGCATGGAAAATAAATGAGAAATGAGAAGACTAAACTCCTACAAGGGCACAGCATTTAGCCACTAGTTCATTCACGTTCATGACACCGAAACAGAAAACCTCAGAGTGTAGAGACCTTCACAGAACACATTAACTCAGTGAATATAGCTACATCAAGTTTACAAGGGAGGGTATCAAGGAATAAAAAAGAGCTACCTTTCTTGAACTGAGCTCAACAAAATTTATGTTTACAGGAAACTTAAACAGACCAATTCTTTATCTTTGACAGGAGAACATAGCTGCACCAGGCTGGGAGCATTTCCATTATGAAAGAGGGAAACGATAACAAGCACACTTCATCAGGAGAGCACCGGCGAAAACTCTACGTGGACCTTTATCAGTTCAACACAGAGAAAAAAGAACATGGACAACAGGATTATTATATCATGTGTGACCTTAGTGTCCAAGAAACCTTTATCCAAACCCAGCATCCCTTCATACTAAACAAAAGAAGGGGTGGGGGTGGGGGTGTCAGATTTAGCCTGAGGATATAACACCCCTAAACAATGTGAAGCTCAGCGAAGCAAGCAAGCTCCACAAAGACCTTTCAGAGGAGACTTTCAGGTCATAGCACTGCAGTCAGACTGAATCTAAACTATAATGAAGTTGTCTGTAGGAACAGTAATGTAATGAGTGAACGAAGCCATCAAGGTTTAACTGGAAAGACCACCTCCAAACAGAAGTGGCACCAAGAGCTGCACACAGTACAACCCAATTATCCCTTCCTTGGTTTTACCACACATTGATTCATGTGACTGTCTGTCTCACATGATAGCTGAGTTGCTAAGTGACCCACAAGTGACCCCAACAAACCACATTGTGAGGTGAAGGACACCTCTGAACCCAAAGACTATCACACCGCTCCCTTAGAAAAAGACTGGAGCTCCCTACAAGTCAGATCTGGAAAACAGCCTCTTGGATGAAGGGTGAAATCTCTCCAGTTGCTTCTTGCTTGAGCTCATAAACATACAGTATATGAATGATTAAATACTCCTGTCTCCTTGCTGTGTCCATGTGGACAGAGGACTGAGTTGCAGTCCACGCGTTAAACCCTTAGAGGGCAGTCTTTACCCAACAAGCGAACGTAATGAGCTTTTTTCTTCTTCTTTTGTCTATTGAGGATGAACTCCAGAGCAAGGAGCTTATCTTGCATAAATATATTAAATATGTAAATACATTCTAGGAAAACAGGGCTAGGAGCCGCCAACGAGGACAGACAATTACAGTTCTCAGATTAATTTAATTAATTTCTTTGCACAGATATGATTTTCACAAGGCTTTGCTACTTTTCTACTTTTCTGCTTATTCATACAACAGTGCTTGTTAACACTGTTAAACTGCAGCGACTCTCTTGGCTGGAAACTCTGTATTGTCCATGAAGCCTATCAACTCAGCCTTTTCATTAAGAGGGGATTTTTCATTATGTTTTCCCTTTGTGTTTCTGTAAATGCTTTGGCTACAATTTAGGGGGAAAAAATAGATTACATTTATTGTAAAAACTCTATTAAACTTAGTTTTTCAGCTTCATTACCTGAGTGAAAAAGAAAAGAAAAGGAAAAAAAACCCAAAACAGGACATGAGTTGAAACAGAAGGGAGCCTGATTGTTCACCTTTTTTGTCTGACATATATGCAATACATAAAGTCATTTCAGGTTTTTAATTATGTGCATTTAAAACAAATATGAAAGCACAACCATCAGTGCCTCCACACTTTTCTGCCTGAGCAACATGTCGCCTGCAGGCTCTCATCTGGTTCTGCTTTACTCTGAACTTTGCTTGAGGATCATTTGACGAAGGTCAGAATTGTTCTGGTTATCAAGGAATAGATAATTTGGTGGATAAAAAAAAATACCTATCTCTCAGAGTAAAAACATCAATTTACTGCCTTTGTGACCCTTTTTTAAATTATTTTTTATCCCATACCATTCAAGAGTAAAAGAATAAATTAGATTTTTTTATTAGATTTTTATGGATGTAGGAGATTTTTATTAACTTGTTCACAAGACAGTTTGCATCACATTTCCCAGAAAGAACTGACATGCCTTCCTGCAAAAGTACCGGATGTGAGTTGAAATATACCATGTGCAGGAGCATGCAGGGATTGTTTTTTATATTGAAAACCAAACCAGAATTATAAATACCCTGTTTTTAACAAGAAGAAAGAAAGAAAGAAAGAAAAAACCCCCCCAGAGAAACCATCAAACATCACAACAAATCAAGCTTAAAATTTCTGAGGGAATAACTTTTTAAGAAGCACAAATGCCAAGTGTATTTTTGGGTCTTTGAAGAACTTTGCATAAATAATTAGTTTTTTCAACAAAACATCCATCGTCATTAAAAATGGCCGTTTGAAAGGATGTGGTTCACAATGAAAGAATTGCAATAATTCTCCTCTAATTAAACCCATTCCTTCAGGTTCACGTTTGCTATATTCATCTGCAAAGGTTAAGGTGTATTGGGGAAAAGATCAAACATTTCTGTGACCCCACATTTGTTTTGCATTCTGTTGCACCTCCTGGCCTTTGTTGTCAGTGGCCTCGAAACCATAAAAATTATTCCCCGTGCAATAATGGCGGACCAGTTTGCATTATGTAGCTGATAGGAATCTTATTTCCAACATCCTGCTACAAATTTCCGGGGGGCTTGCAACTTAAGGTATCAGTAACATGCAACAGAGTGACAAATCATCTGCAGACTGAAAGATGATACGGACTTCTGCATATACTGCATTTCGAACAATAACTTATCAATAAGGCAGAACCAAGGTCAGCATTATACACTGCTGTTTGTGGGAACAGTTTCATGTTAAATTAATAGAAACAAGAGGTCGGCACAAGTTATATTCTCATAAATACACCGAAAAATATGTTTTTATATACTTTTGTGCATTTTTTTTGTTTTTAATCAATAGCATGAGTTTAAACAAGACAAAGTAGTAAAATGTGTGTTTTTTTTTGTTTGTTTCAGTCTGAGAGCTAGATGATTTAATTGATAAGACTCATATCTGTAGATTTACTGATGGTTTATTTTATCTTAACATAAAGACACGTGTGAGCCCCTGGCATAAAACCATCAAACAAAATCCTCCCACAAGTCCATCAGTTTGCAACACGTCATTATTCATTTGTCTATGGTCTTAACACTGATCATCAGACACTTTCTGAACAAAGCCATCACGGGGGTTTGGAGCGGCCAAGATTTTAAGTGGAGATCACAAGGATGTTAACCGCAAGAAGGACGAAAAGGACAAAAAGGGAAGGAAATGGTTTCATATTCCCAGGGGATTTTTACCTTTTGCCTAAAATAGAAAATGGTTGTACAGCCAAGTCGTAAAACAAATAAATTGGGGATCCTAAAACTTGAAAAAGCAGCAAAATTCACTTTGCTCTCAAAGTGGAAAACTCCCTTGTCATAACTCATTGTCTCTTCTAACAATAGAAAGTATAATGATATGCATTAGCGCCTTTTCTTTGTATGAACACTGAGCTTTTCAAAAATTGATGTATGTCAGACCTAACTACAGTCTCTGAAAACAGTAAGAGGTGTCAACAACAAAGAAATCTGCTTATTTCACTCCATGTTTGATAACTTGATTGAAAAATCGTGTTTGTCCTTTTTCTTTGGTTCACATTTTCATATGAAGTGATTGCTTTTCTCCATCAGTTCTCTGAACTCAGCCTCCTGTTCACCATTGACACAGCCTTAGATTAATCTGTGGAGTATTTCTGCAGATGTCGGGGCTCTGGCTTGTAACGGAAGTCCAAAGATGTGCAGGGTGAATGGAAACGACGAGCGTGCTTCCTGTCCTTTCTGATACACAATCTTCCAGGAACAATGTTCACTCTGTTAGGCTGTCTAATTCAGGCATTTAAGGAGAAAACTATTATTTCCTGATGACTCTTATAAGCTAGCTTTCGCTGCACTGTGTTGGACACATTGAGGAAATCAAGGAACCAATTCTCACAGTGTTGCCTGCTTTGCCAGGAGGAGTAAACTTGCTGAAGCAGGTCGATGACTGGATTTTCAAGCCTCACCGAGGATGATGAGCAAACAGCAGTAGGTCCTGAAAGGTGTTTCTTTGGGTCTATCACTACACAAAGCAGGCTAGTATCAAGGTCATTTTTCTTTTATTTGTTTTTCCTTGGGTTTATATGGCTCTGTTTGGACTTTTGCAATTATTTCTCTATACCTTGCATGTTAAAAATGTGTGTTTTCATCCTCAAACACTCAAAACACAAAGCGGTATAATCACTCCATCTATATGTGAACTGAACATTACCAGAAAGCATGTCCATTAAAAAGTAGAAGGGCAAAATGAAAGCTCATAAAAGTCATTAAATTACTTTTGGTCTTTAATCTTTAAAATTGTCCTGAGAGGACAACTTAACTGGCTGCAGACGTTTTACGACTGTTGTGCCTTCAGCTTAAAGGATATTAAAAAAGTGATTTGTGGCTAACCTCTCACAAACCTTGAAACCCATAATCTAAAAGATTTGTATCCACCGTCAGAGAGCTTGGAAAATGCCAGGTCACTGCACGAAACACGCCGAGTTAAAAGCTATAACAACGAAAAGAGCTATCTCCTGCCAACAGGTAGCCTAAATGTTCGAGGAAAGCATTTCTTCACACTGTGTTTAATGACTGTCGCTTCTTTAATACCCACAGCTGTCATTCGGTGTCTCCACTGTTTATTTTAGAGCGCTTATTTCACCCCAGAGCTCTGACAACAGGTCAGCTGACTTGAAGGAGCTGGAGAGGAAACATGTCTGCCCCTGAAATATTTATGGTTCTTTAGCATTGTGACTGTATGAGTTTTGACAGGAAGACAGCGACCCTTCCTCAGACTAAGGGCTTGATGTATTGCTGTCTGTCATGACATGGTGAGGTGAGGCAAAGTACATAATCCCCACATACATCTACTGTTAATAATTTACTTGTTTCTCTCTCTTATGCAAAACATCTCAGTATGCTTTAAGTTTTAACACATTTTCTTTTCTGTATGTTCGATTGTTTTCACCATGTTCCGATTTTTTCCCCCCTTTAGATCTCGTCTCAGCAGTACATACTTGCCCTTTATTCTCTTTCTGCCATTTCATTTCTTCTACCTGATGATGTGGGCTCTTCAGCAGCGATCAGAATGACAAATTGATCGCTGCCTCTGAAGTAGGTTTCTGCAAAATCAACATCATAAATTAAAACAAAACAACCAACCTGTTCATATGCTGAGTACAGATTATGATGCAATACATTACTATGTATACAATACAATACAATACAATACAAAGTGTTGGAATACATAAGATATAATGCAATACAATACAATAAAATACTTTTCTTCTAGTATTGCCTCAATAACTGCCCTTACAAAAACATAAAATAAAAAAGAAATCTATGAATAAATAAACCGTTAAAGCAATCGTATTTATTACAACCACCAGTAAGATACACAGCACAGTTCCCATGATATCTAAATATTTGTAAGTATATCTTTATGTATGTAATAAAACAAAACAAAACAAAAACCCAGCTTTGCACAACCCCTATTATAGTACCAAGAGATATATTGCACAACCCTACAAATTAATAAATCTATAGACAATTGAAAATTCTTTCAACATATGGATCCAATAATTTTAGTGCAGTCAGGTTTCTGATTTTGCCAAAAGACTCAAACATTGCAGCAAACATTAATCATCAATGAAAGAACTCATTGGTGCTTTCACTGAAGAATTGTCAGTAAAACCTTTTGGCTCCACTGTTTACATGGCATGCCGGGAATAAAAATCAGTTTAAAAATGAACCCACCGACTCTGTCACTATTCTATAAATATGCTGCTGCTGACAAACAGAGAACCTAAGCTAATTTTACAGATGTGGCTTTCAGCTCGCACGAGGTCAGTCTACGAAATTGGCTAAATTAATCTGGCGCATTTGTTTACTTGCGAGAGCCCTGTCTGCATACAATCCCTCTGAAAACGGAGAAGTAAAGTGGAGTCTGTTGACTGTGTGAAGATAACAAGCTAATGATAGGAAAGAAGATTTGATCATGTAGGTTTTTCTTTCATAAACAGATGCAATCAAACAATACTCTGCGGTGCTACTACAGAAATATATTTATATTGTATGTGTTCTGGGAAATCTTCTTTAAAATATGTACCTGCGGTAGTATGGCTCATATTGTATTTGGATTTAATCTGGTTTTATGGTTTTTTTGTTCTATCAGGCTAAATGGGGCTTCAAAAAAAATAATCTTGCCCAGGTTCTTGCTGTTTAGAGTCTGCCCTGCCTATAAAACATCAAGATAAACCGTATTTATCAGCCACAGCTAAAAGTGAAAGGGTGATAATGTTTTTGTCACTCCGTGTGCGAATGTGTGTTCATTTGTCTGTCTGATGAACCACTGGACGAATTTTAGTAAAACTTTCAGAAAGTAATCACTGGACGTACATCTACAACTGATACACTTTTAGAGTCAAACAAATTCAAGATGGCACACACAGCCAGATAGCTCACTTTTGGAAACTTGACTTTTGGCTACAAATCTGCCTTTTTTTTTTTTTTTTTTACAGAAACTGAGCTAAAATTTGCTGTGATAACATCTTAAAGTCATTCTCAACACATAATCCAAGCGCTACACTATGTGCAGCATCTGAGCCTAAAACTTTGGCATCAACTGTTGATGTCAACCCTGGCTGTTAGCAAAACATCTCATGGAAAACTGGATGGATTTTCATGCTCCTTTATTTGAACCACAGGCATCATTAGGCACAGAAACATGCCAAATATTTAATCAGAACTGATTTGTTAACGATTTAAATGTTTTATTGAGTTCCCCGTCATTGTGGACTTTCTCGTATTTTAAAATTTGGAAATGTGAAACCAGCAAATTAAATAAGCTCATTTGTCCGGATGAGCGTGTGTCGGATCACATGAGCCCTGCAGACTCGTCTGTGTGTCTTTGCTTGCAGCTGGATGAACCATGTGATCACTTTAGGGAGGCAGAAATGGTCACACTGGAGACATAAGCATTCATGCTTCTACTAAAATAGATGTTAACTGAGTTTATCTAATTCTGCCACCAATATATCTCCTCTTACACATCTTGGGAAAAGGTTACAAGGTTATTGCAACAAAGATTGCCGCTTTTGTTCTTTTTTTCCTAACCCTCCTCGTGGCAGCTCTTTCTTTATTTAAAAAAAAATATTACTCCCAAGTCTTCTGCCTGCTCTGACACACAAATGAGATGCAAGAGAAAAGGGATGAACGACATGAATATTTATTTATTTGTTGGCACACATTTGACAGGAGATAAAATGGAATAAGTTCTTTTGTTGAATGTAGCTCAATATTTTCCTCATGCAAAGTAGCTGAAAACAGAATGATAAAGCTAATCTGGGGATTTTGAGAAAAGAAAGAAAGAAAAAAAAACTTTGAAGAACTCTAGAATAGTAGAACAGCCCTGTAAGGAGGAACTATACTGAATGGATAATGAATGATTGTTAAAATCCTTCTGCACTCATGCATTTGTCCCTATTTTCATTTAACTACCTTTTTTTAGCTGCAGATGTGACAGATATTAATTTTGACACAGTTCACATTTTCAAGTGTTATTTGCCACCGTGCAGCTGCCCTTTAAGCCGTGTTTCCGGTCTCTGCTTACTCCAGAAGAACAGATATAGTTTCAAAAAAGTTGCCTGGTGTGATCAAGAGCAATGCTTTACTGAAACAGAACAAAACAACGTGCAGGGTTTCCTCACTGGGGCGGCTTTTTGAAGTAGTAGCGTCTTTCTTTGCTACCGATCATACATGTTTAAAGTAAAAAAATGTGCACATTGACTTGTTACTGTACCCTACAAGTTCATGTAGTGAAATTAAAACAGATTTTTTTTTTTTTTTTGCTCCCAAAAGCCATTTTTGTTTGGAAACTCTGCAGTCCAAGTTGGCCCCTCTAACCCTGCTTGGCAAGAAAAAAGTGAGCAGAAGCCTGAGTGGAGCTCAAAGCAGACAAAGAGAAAGTAAAAAACTGGAGCCACTCGCACGACACAGTCGTAAATTATAAAAATAAAGTTGCATTTATTAGTCATTTCACGCTGAATTTACAAGGCCGAAGGCAGTATGTCTATGGAGAAAATACAACAACACATACTGGTCATATGGTTTGATAGAAAGGCTTGTTACAGTCTTGTCAGATGTGTAAGTCTATATCTTATTTTTACTGGAATATTCTACACAAAGTTGCCAATAAATGGCAGAGAGTTACATGCTTCTGTTTATTAACAATAAAAGCAGAATCTAAAGAGCCCAGTCACCTGCAAGTGAGATAACTTATAAATGAACAAGAAAAATGTGTTTTATTTGATGCCCAAAAAATAGCTTGTGCATAAACTTGATCAAACCTTAAAATAAAGCTTGTTCTGTTTTACCCATGTTAGTCTCTGCATCTGTGACACGTAACCAGTTCAAAAATGAATTTGAATTCAGTGGGACGTTAGGTTGAGATATATAAGCAAGTAGCTTGAAAGCATGAAAAACAAACTTGAGGTAAAACCTGCAGGAAGATGTAAAATATTCCCTTTCTGATATAAAAAAATAAACAAACAAAACATCTGTGTTCAGTTGGTGTTTGCACAAAGTTGTTTCAGTTCAGGGGTGCTGTGTGCATCTGTGAATTTTAGTGAGACCATTTATATGAAGACATAAAAATATCATAATACCAAGTTTATGCAGGGAAATGCACAACTCACGCTGTTTTATCCAAATCTGTACATTAAAATATGCTGTATAGTTTAAACAAATGATATTGAAATATAAACCTTTGTAGCCACAATGAAGCAGAGTTTTTATTTATTTAACTATGCAGTTGGGCACGCATGTCTTCTATCATCCATCAGGGGGTGCTGCAACACCCCCCGCACCCATTGTTCCCGCCGCCTTGTGTTTGCCAAAACTTATTTAGAGACCAGGTGCTGATTAGTGTTGGAAAGCTCTAGACCAATAAAGATGACTTATTTTTACCAGGTTCTTGTTCACTGAAAACCTTGCAGGATCACCACTTTAGTATTTCAGCTATTTTAAGGACCACCAGCTTTTGATTTGAGGGAAATTACGGTGCTGTACATCATTAGGGGGGAACAAATCAAAACGCTGTGAGTTCACATGATCTAAACGCAGACATGGACACGTCCACACGCAGCCTTAGGAGTGAACACAAGGACACTTTAGATATTTTATCTAAAATCTGCTGAAAAAAAAGGCGTTTTCCACAGTCTTTCACAAATGCGTTTCCTCATCTTTAGTCTTTAGCTCTGTTGAGGATCTACCGAGCAGACAGAATTAGTGGTTTGAATTTTATCCACACATGAAACAGAGTCAAAGTGGGAGAGAAAAACCCATCTTTATTTTGCTGTCACCAAGCCTACACGTCTGCCTGAATAACGATGCTGCTGTCAGAGAGGTGCCCTCATGTTGTCAGCAGGTTTCTTCTGGCAATATATATATATATTTTGGTTTTAAGTTGTAATTGCAGAAGCTGCAAAGTTACAGGCAGCTGGGGACGATAAGCAGAATGAATAATGTTAATGAGTATTACAGTGCTCAGGAACACACAGTCTGTGCTGTGTAAATGATGATAAGCAAAAACACAAACTGGTAAACAACCAGCAGAGCCATGTCCTACAGAAACATGAATGTCAGTCAAGAACAGGCCGTATTACCAGCTCTACATAACACTAGTGGATTAAAAGTGAATATGTTTAAAGATAGCACTATATATGTCAAGAGAAAAAAATTAACATGCATTTCTGCTTCTTACTTGCATAAACAACATGAACAGCTGTTTGACAGATAACCACAGAATAAAATAAACTTGTATTTGTCTCTTATTTGGAAAATTAGCATTGGTGCAGCAGTAAAGGGACAAACTGCCCAATAAAAAGTAAAACAGAAGAAGAAATAAGCAATAAATATGAACTGCTGTATATGAACATACAAAATTAGAAAACATGAATTCAAACTTCAATATAACTATAAATGCATTAAATACTATTTTGAATATAAAGTATATAAAAATATACAAAAAGGAGCTCTTTTCTAAAAAGCAAGTACAAATACAGAAAACTAGAAAAGAAATATAAAACTTTTTCTATTGCACATATAAAGAAAAATTGCAAGTAGAGTTAAGATATTACTCAGATCTTTTAACCATTGAGCCATTCCAAGTTTTTATGTTTCTGACATTTTTCAATATTCCGTGTATGCTCTGAGGTTAATTTTTATTCTGTGATTTTATTTCAGTTTTCCTTGGAGCTGGGTTTATTTTGATGTTTCAGAGCAGATCAGCAGCTTGTAAGAAGGCTGTCAGGCTGTAAAGGAGTAGATTTGTTAAGATGGTGAAGAGAGTGAGCCTTAAGCCTGTAGAAGTCATTATTTCACATATTAACTATTCATGAATCAAAGCTTAAAAGTGGCTTTGGCTTCTAGCAGATTCATGGAAACGTCCAGTGGGCTTTTAACTCCTTTAGCACATGTGACTCAAACAGCATGTCCGCTGAACTCAGATATTATACAATTTTTTTTTTTAATTTATGAGGAATAAAAGTGTAAGTTTACCAAATTTATCAATCTTCTAGATGAAATGTGCAAGGCTTTCCCTGAAAAAAAAAAACAGTGTCTGAATGGGAGTACATGTTGTTTTAAAACCTAGATATATTTAATGCATTGTTTGTGCCTTTCCAGATGCGTAAGCTGCCTGGGCAATTGACACTAATGCACTCCCACACCATCAGAGAGGTATGCTATTGACCTGTGAGCTGAAAACAGGCTGAATGGTCCCTTGAATGGTCCAGGCTGAATGGGACTTGCCTGGGCAAATAAAGTTTAATAAATAAATCTCTTTTTAGTATGGAGGATGTGGCATTAATGGGTTCTAAAAGAAAATTCAGCTTTTGAGTTGTCTGACTAAAGAACAGTTTTCCACTTTGCTTTAGTCCGTTTTAAATGAGTTTTGGCCCAGAGAAGATGGTGGCATTTCTGAATGTTGTTCATACATGGCTTCTTCTTTGCATGATAGAGCTTTAACCTGCATTTGGTAAATGCCCTGCACTTGCATAGCGCCTCAAGTCCAAGGACTCTAATGCGCTTCCCCGCATTTATGCACTCATTGATGGCGGTAAGCTATAGTAGCCACAGCTGCCCTGGAGCAGGCTGACAGTAGTGAGGTTGCCATTACACCGGCGCCACCGAGCCCTTTGACCACCACAATGCAGGCAATGCAGGCAAAGCATCTTGCCCAAGGACACAACAACTGAGACGAACAGAGCAGGGGCTCAAACCAGCAACCCACCAGTTACAGGACAAACCCTTACCTCCTGAGCCACTTCCACATTTCTTTGTGGAAGTGTTCCTGAGCCCATGAGGTGATGTCCAGAACAGAATCAGACCTGTTTTTTTAATGCAGTGGCCCCTGAGGACCTGAAGATCACAGCATCCAGTACAGACTTTCAGCCTTGTCCTTTGAGCTCAGAGATTCCTCCAGATTCTGGAAATCTTTTGATGGTATTCTGAACTGCAGACAATAGGACATTCAAAGTCTTCCCAATTGTGTGTTGAGGAACATTATTCTAAAATTTTTCCACTAGTTTTAGACACAAGTTTAACAGACTGGTGAACTCTACCTTTTGAAATTCAGTCCCTCTAAAGTGATCTTTTTATACCCAGTCCTCTTTTACTGGCCTGTTACCAATTAACCTAATTAGCTGCAACATTCTCCTCTATCTATTTCTTATTTGTACCACTTGGCAGACTTCTGTTGCCCCTGTTTTTAGATGCACTGCTGTCATCCAATTCAATATTCCTTTTTTTTTCTCATAAAAATGGTACAATGTCTTAGTTTCTACATTAGCTATGTTTAATGTTTCACTGTAAGTAAAATATTTCTTTATGAAATTTGCAAATGAATGCATTCTGTTTTCATTTACACTTCACACAGTGTGCCCAACCTTTTCAGAATTGAGTTGTATATGTCTGTTTTGGTTCCAATTTCTGACTCCTTATTGAGTCTTCTTAACAAATGCCACATGTTTTCACAACACAATTTGAGCGCCATCATCAACAGCCTGCTTTGAACCAACATGAATTTAAGCGAATTTCAGAAAAGAAAAGGTGCCAACTGATCATTAATATCTGTAAAGTCCTTGAAATAAAATTGAGAAAAGCACTGAATCAAATCAAAGACAATCAACATCATAAACAATCAACAAAATGTTGATTAAACTTTCATATTGGTTCACGTTCTGTGTCTCATTAAACCCAATTAGCCATTAATCAGTTCCGTTCCAGCCGCTGCGCTAATCTGCTTCAGGTTTTGGCACGAGCAGGCTCCAGGAGTCTCTCGTGGATGACAGCAGGGCTGTAGATGCTGTAGCTCAGACTACCGCTAGAAGACAAACGCTGTGGTCCTCCCACTTCTTTCGCCGAGGCTCCCCCAGCAGAACGGGACCGCTGTTTCAATAAGCCGATGAATGGGACTCTGCAGCGCGCTGGATCTGCGTGGAAGCCGCGGGCGCACGGGAGGAGGACCGGGGCAGCTCTTCGTAACACTCAGAGCCGAGGTGGGAAAGACGCAGCAATGACAGAGCAGCAGAGGTGCGCAGAGGGGAAATAGATTGCTGTGGGCAGAAAAAAAAAAGATTTGATGAAACAGCTGGACGGGCAGCGACTTGGATGGGTTGCCATCATTGCGCCCCTCTTCTCATCATCCGCCGCGTCCTGCGTCTCCAGATCACTTTGAGGGCTCCCTGTGCTCTGGGGGAGTGTTGCTGCAGAGACTAACGGGGAATGCCATGTGTCGTTGCGCCACATAGGAGCTCTTTGTGGGCTGTTTTGCACCGGGGGGGACAGGTGGTGCCGCGCGCGCATGTGTGAGTGTGTATGTTGAGACTATCAGCAGGGGGTCCGGACACTCAACCCCTGAGACAGTTGTCTTATGGATGTCAGGCCGCCGTGCGGGATCAGTGTTTTGCCAAAGAGACAGGTGCGACACAAAGGAGTACTAGTTTCCAAAGAAGCCCCGCAGCGCAGGACCTGGGAGCCGCTCCTCTTCTGAGCGCTCTGGGATTTGTCGCGTCCAGTGGGACACGCAGTTGAGTCCGACTATTGTTCTCCTCGGCGGGCGCCTTTCCTCCAGATCATCCGAGGTAAGTGATCCGAGTGGTCCGGGTGTTGGAGGGCTGCTGCTGCGCTGGGTGGTGCTGGTGGTGCGCGCCGCCGCTGCGACTCTGTCGCGCCTTGATGCTTTGGATAAACTGATAATTAATCAGACGGAGGCATTCTGGTGATTGGAAGTGATTGAAACCAACTGACCCCCCAAATCAATCTGGGATTTCGAATCCGTGGCACATGCGCTCTGGATCTGAATCAGATTTTTTAAACTGCGTAGCTTGCAGCCACAAGCAAAAACAGATTTCAAGCTGTCCGGACCCTGAACAGACCATATCCCTGTGTTGTTAGTTTTGGTACTGACAATAATCAATCAGCATCTTGTTAATGAAATTGCTGATAGTTCTGTATTCTAAGATGTGGTTCTTTTGTTATCTTTTCTCCCAAATAGTTGGATGTTACAGGTTTGGGCTCTCAGTAGCAATTTGGGCTTTCAGCTTTGACAATATACTTGTTTTAAACATTTTAATAGTTTATATTGCAGTTGGAGATTCAGATTCATCCCATATTTGCCAAGAAATCCGTCCTAATGTGTTTTTTTTTTCTTTTGTCTGATGAGATTGTAGTTTGTGTTATCAGTTCAGCTCTTCCACCAGATGGATTCTTATGGTCAGTCCTCCTGCATTAAAGCTCCTCCATGTCTCCCTCCCTACTCTTCTTCCTCTGCAGAGCCTTCTGTATTTACAGTAGACAACTAGGTCTGCAAACTCCCAGTAGCTGGCTCCACAAACTCAAGTTTTCCCATTTGGGAGTTGCACATTTTGTTTTGGCCCCCTGTTTCAAATTCAAATTGCCTTTCAGCTATAGCTGCCTTTTTTGTCCAGCACTGAGGTTTGTGGACTGGAAAGAGAGACAGAGAGCTAACTAAAGATCCCCCCCCCCCACCCACCCCAAGAGCTTTTAAGGGGGTATTCTGAAAATGAGTCCTCGGGTTTGTGTGAGAGGAGAGAGAAAGTGAGACGGAGCTGTTTGTCCAGAGTGACGGTAGACTGCAGCCAAGAAAATACCAGCACCTTCACTAACCTTCCTGTCACTCCTAACGGCATCAATCAACCTTGGAGGACAAGAGGCTCCTTTAATTCTTCTTCCTCTGGGGGGTGTCCCTGCTCTGACAGCCATGGGTTCAGGGCTGCTGCTGCTGCTGCAGGTTACACACAGGATCCTGATTCCCTGCTGCTCAGATCAAGCTCAGTTTCAAACCTTTAATTTTACTGCAACAGAGAGCCAACACAAGGTGGTGGTGAAGTTATAAAACACGTTGGCAGATGAAAGGAGAGATGATCAGAAACTTGTCGTTTTATCTTTGCTGTTTCCTTGCACAGGAGAGGCATACTTCTGTCACGCAGGCTGACATCCGTCATACCACCAAAGTGCATGACAAGTGCTATAAAAAGAAGCGAATCAATAGGTAACAAAGGGAAACATCTGCATGATGAGATCTCTGATCATCTCATATTGTGATTTGTTTAGAAGCCGATGACAAAATGCTTTGAGTGCTTTTCGATGAGAAGCATCTTTAATGCTGCTTAGACAGGTTGAATGTCAAGGTTGCACACATGGGAGATGCTGATGGATGATTCTAACAGCAACCACTTTCAGATGTATTTCTATATTAGCGACTTTTGTTTTGAGGATATTGCAGAAAAAGTAATAAGCCTCCTTAAAGGTTTCCCTCTCCAGGCGTGGGAGAGAGGATAAATGTTTTGTTGGTACATATATAAATAACCAGACTGTAGGAAGCATTACTCTGTCCAAGAGAAATGACTCAGTTGGGGCTGAAATGATGCAAGGCTAACATGAGGAAAAACAGTACTCTTGATTGTCGAGCTGATGTTCTGGACACTAAAACCAATTAGTTTAAAATCTCCCAGCAGAAGCAAAACCAATAATTCTTAGTTAAGGCCTGATAGGAGTGGGATTTTGTGTAAGTGGAGAACTCGGATAACAAGGCTAAATGCAAGCCCAGGAAACCAGGGTTGTACTGTTCCAAGGTCCCAGTGCTGATGTCAGTTTTTGGCGGGGTCTTTTTTTTTTCCCCCTTGTCTGTCCCCAGCTTCTCCTCCTTGCAGCTTAACAAACTGCTCGCTGGAGCTTGGCTAATCCTTGGCTATCAGTGCCCAGTGATTTATGATAAAGTTAGCTAGTTTAAAGGGATCTGCGACATCACTCCTTCCACACAGACCTCCGACAGATCCGCGCTGTCTCTACCGTGGAGTCAGAATTGGCAATTAGTTTGAAGAATACTTTGTGTGTGGATGAAAGTTCACACGGGACAGTGTCTGTCGGATTGTGTCTGTTTGCCTCTGTTGTACAGACTTCATATGTGTGCACATGTGTGAGTCAGTCTGTCTGTGCTCTATACAAGTGTGATTCAACCCTGCCAGCTTTGGTTGAATGGATGTCCTGTTTGGGCCTTGTCCCTGACGCGAACAGCCGCTTGGGGCCCCTTGCTTTGGAGCAAGTGTTGCACCCTATGTGCTGAAATAACAGGTGCCTCTACAGAGTGACTTAATCCCTCGTCACCTCCCCACAAAACCCTGCTGGCAAGGGGGGTACTTCACCTGTGGAGCTTGGAGCAGCTCCCAGAAAAGTTGCATCGAAGGTTAGTGAGGTGAAGCTTCATTTACAGGAAAGTTCAATAGGACCTCGAGTCTTGTCTAATCAAATTCTATAATGTTTTATTAATTTTTTTTTCCAGTTCACATAATAAAATTCCAGATATTATTGGTCAAAACATTTCAAATAGAGTTTTTTTTTCAGTTCAAAACAAAACTTTGTTAAAGCTATTTCAGCTGTCCTTTATCTATACTTTAAAGGACATCAGCTTGTCAGTGTTACTTTTCTTTTTCAGTTTTCTAGTACAGTTCTCATTCATAAAAGTGTATAATATTAATATTTCTCAGTTAAAACAGCAAAGTGTACCTGTGGCTGTTAAAGGTTTGATGTTTGATTTGGGCATTTGGCTGCCGTCACTGTTATTTTGCACCATTTGGGGACAAAAATTACATTTTGCCAAGAGACTGAAACAGTAGTGTCACTTAAAATACGAGTCTCTAAAATGTTCTAACATTATTATGATATCATATTCAAGACACATGATCAGCACTCTGATTAGAAGCAGTGAAGTAACTAATGACACCATAATGACTTGTAAACACAATTTAGTGAGTTATTATTTTGTAAAGGAAGGTGATGGTTTTTGATTGCAGGTTTATTGGGGTAATTGGAGCCCAGTACTCCCTCGCTAAATTCATATTTCAAACTCAGTGTTTGTTGTTTTTCTCAGTTATTTAATCTTTTTTTGTTTACTTCCATTAGTGGGCCATCATTTAGTCTTGAGTGTTATCGCCCAGGGTTGATATGCTGTTGAGTTGTTTCAGGACTACACAAGCCAGTTGTTGTTTTCTCTGTGTCGGTTGAGTTTCCATAATTCTCATAAAAAATGTTCTTTGTGCCAGCAAAGCTGTCACGCTCTACTTTGTCAAACATAGAATTGATAGACGGGTACGAAACACCATTAAACAGAGTCTTGGGGCCCATGTTAAACCTGGCACCCCGGCCTCGTTTTCGTTTTTTTTTTTTTTTTTTTTTTTTCTTTTTTGCCATTCCTTTATTTCCAGCATTCCCCCAAGCTTGTTTCCCTTCACACATTCTGTCCCCATTCCACAGCTTCCCTCATTATGTCTCCTCCTCCTCCTCCAGTTTCTCCCTTCTCCTCTTTCCCCTCCTCTTCCCCAGGCCTCCCCTGGACCTCGATGTCAAGGCCTCTCAGGCAGTGTGGTCTCTGTCTGCAGGCTGTCAGGGCAGGGACACTGCCCACCGGGACCCTGAATGGGACAAATTGACCGTAACATTGTTCCCACTTAGCATGTGGAGCTGGGAGAAAGAGAAGGTGAAAAGGAGGGACTGATGATTGAAGGGCAAGCCAGCAGCACTGAGGAGGGGGAAGCTGAGGGAAGGAAAAAGGAGGAGAACAGGACAGCTCTTTGAAATGTATGAATTGAAGACTTACATTATATTGCACCGTTCGTATTCTAAAATCCCCTGTGCACAAACACACACAACGATGCATATGGCTTTGGATTTTGTTGTTTGCCTGAGGCTACTGCTTGAGTTGCTATAGAAGGAGAATAAACACATTTGATTGAGACCCTGCAGCCCCCACATACACATATAACACTCATCATTCCTAATGCCCCGATGCCTCGCAGGGCAGGTTTGTCAAGGCTAGGTTTGATCTTCGTATATGGTACCTCTGCCTCAAAAAGGGTCAAGGATCACAGAGTCCTCTATTAAAATGCAATAAAGCTACAACCCAATGGGACCTCCTCAGCCGTTTAATCACACACCGCTACTCCCTCATCAGCTGCTCTTTTCCTTTTATCTTTTAATCACATGTTTTCCCCCGTCTTTCTTTCACTCATCTTGTCATGGCTCTTATACATCCACTGCAAAGCCGAGCAACCAGAGTAGATGAGAGTTCAAAGAGGGAAGTGGGACGTAGTCAGTAATAAGCGCTCTTTCATTTTTCTTTTGAAAAGTTTCTCTTATGCCGTTGCACTCATCAGAGGCCATGGGCTAGTCTTTCCACGGAGCTGGTGAGGGCTATGATTTTAGTTGTTTTTTTTGTTTGTTTGTTTGTTTATGCACTTTAACTGTGACATATTCTCTTGGAGGAGTTGGAGCGGCATCGTGTTGTGCGAGCCCGAGGAAGTGCAGTATGACAGGAACAAAGAATGCAGCTGCTATCACCAAAGGCCAAGTGGCTGTTGAATAAAGATGACTCTCGCTGGTTAAACTGGCATCTCATGTAGGCCTATTGTACCACAGGCAGACTGTGTTTTTCTGTGTGTGTGTGTGTGTGTGTATGTATGTAAAAGTCTTTCCTATATGTGAATAAGGTACATTCTCTGTGGCACTTGGGAAAGAGACATTTCCATGTGTATGAACTGCTGGCAGCGTACCACGAATGACACAGGACGGGATGAAAAGACGGGCAGACATGATGGAGACGGGCACCAGTTTTTACTTCCTGGACACAAATAAACAATTTGTGTGTGTGAGCTGAATGTTTTTCACGGCCAGTTTGCTTGTCATTAAACTGAGCTCACATACCTCCCCTCCCGTTCCTTTCTCTCAGTCTCTCTCTCACACACACACACACACACACACACACACACACACACACACACACTGGGGATCGCTCTCACACTTTTGTATAGTCTCAGAGTCAACCGAGCCTCGTTTTTTTTAACAAAAGAAGACACTAATGAGGTGCTCCGGTCCTATATACCAACCACAATAAGTTGGCATATTGAGATTCATATTTTCTTATTTCCAGTCTTGCATATGTGCACACAAACAGTGCAAAGTAATAATCCAGCATTAAACCCTATAGCATCACAATCAATGCCACTGAAATGACACAGTTTTTTTCTGATTTTATAAAAATAGCAACATTTGTTTCTGCTCGAGCAACCCACTTCGTCCACCTCCTTTGTTTTTTCCCCTGCCTATAGGTTGCCATAATCACTAAGCTCATAACTAATAATGGGGCAGGTTTAACTACGTTTTGCTGGGAGACATAACAGAGAGGATGCTGGTCACACACATCTTGAATCATTTCCCGCATCAGCACAGCATGAGTGTGTAAAGATCGTGCCCTGTGGGGCAGACTACAGCCATCCCGCTGCAGTTTTACAGCTGATTCATTTCATGGGGGAACTTCCAGCCAAAGCGGCTCTCTGTCCTGTGGTTTTATGGTTGCAGAGAAGCTGCAAAAGTATAATTAGAATGTTCTCATTGTCATTTTCTGCGGCTGACAGAATTGTTTACTGGTAGCTCTTGCTGTTGCTGCTGATACTTAAAAAAAATGTAATGCCTGCCCATTTTTCCTGCTGAGATGTCACTTATTTTGTTATTTAAGATAATTAACAGCTCACTGGGTCCAGAGGCTTGAGAGAATCACTCATGGTGAAATAATAATAGTAAAAAAAAACTGCCAGAAAATTAAGGGCTGTTGGGCACTGACTCAGTGTAACTGGTGAAGTGGAGGTATGGTTCAGAAACCGTGACCTGCCTCCTCCTCCTTTGTTTAGTGATGGTGAAGTTAAGAGACAACAGAGCAGAGCTGAGCTGTGATGTGTTGATAGTTTATGGATTAAGCTGAGCTGTAGGGAAGAAACAAAAGGGCACTTAGCAGAAAGAAGGCCACAAGTTTAGTTAGGAGAGAAGAGGTGGAAAAAAAGAGGATGGATCTTGAGAGCATGCTTGTTCAGCCTCTGTTGCTGTTGGAAAGTGGAGGGAAAGTGGCTCCTTGAACGTACTCACCTAAATTAATGGTTCAGAAGCACCAATTAATGTACAGCCTTGCAGTGGGTCTCTGCCGTGCCGCATCAAAGAGGCCTTGCTGTGCAGTGCGTCTGCTCATCTCCCAAGCATCGGGCATGTGAGCACACACACACACACTCAAAACCTTCCCCCTACCACCATCCCCCCGTGAGCACCACACACAGTAGGGATTTTAGCCAAGAAACAGAGCCAATGAGTGTGATTTCAGATGAAAGCCTCACGTGGAGTTAAAAGCTGAATGTCAAGGTTAAAGAACAAAAGGATGGTGATTTGGACTTGGTTAAGAAGTGCTGAAAGCATGAAGGGAAGGTCGGATTTGACATACTTTTTATGCACTATAGGAGAAGTGATGAAATAAGAAGTGGAGGAGGACGAGGAAGACAGAGTGTGCTCTCCGACGGCGGGAATCACACGGCCAGAGCCGGGACCCATCTGGAGACAACAGGTCCGGTGACAGCAGGCTGGTTTCTAATCCAAGTATCTCAGCCATGTGTGACAGCCAGAGTCTCCTGCCGTCCAGAACCCCTGGAGACCCGGACAGTCCATCAGCAATCTGTCCTCTGATATTAACCGCTTCGGTATGACAGAGAGTCATGTTTGTTATGAGTTATGGACTCTAATAGCCCAAATTGAAAGTGGGTTGATTACTTGGTGTTTGGTCAGAGATAAGTGGGTCCTATGAGTTTGTACGCTGCAGTTTTGGTGGGAAGGATAGAAAGGAATTTAAGCTTCTTTGCTGCAAATCTGTTAATGCAGTTGATAATGTCCCTGTCTGAATTCATTACCATAAATTTTATCTCTCTGAGGAGCAATAATAGAAGCAGATACAAACCAATAAACCACAAATGCAAAGAAATAATTGATATCCAACACACATCACCCCTATTTCTACAGCTTGTGTGTTACAATATAGCTGCTGATTGGCAAGAGCTCTGTGCTGGGTTTTCTGTCATTGCTGTGCCTTTGGAATACCGGAGCTAGTGGGTCATTCGTATTTGCATGTAAATGTTTTTCACCTCTTGGCTTGACTGGTGGCGTAATCAGAATGGGTCTCTGTCTGCATCACTTAGAGGGAGGCTGCGATGACTGACTGTGACATTCAGAGCTCAGGGCTGGCTGCTTTACCATCTACTTCCATTTGTTTGTTCATTTGCAAATTTGTTTCTGTGGAAAGGAGAATGCAAAAAACCAAGAAGGGGGTGTGTTTTTATGTGTATCCTTTAGTTTGCACTCATTTGCTTTCCTTTGAACATTCGAATCAGGCAGAATCTTCTCATGTCCTCCTACCTCGTCACCAAGCTCCGGAGCCCGAGCTTGGTCTCCTCAGCCGTCCTGCAAGGCGCCACTGAGATAGACACTTCTCCCCCTCAGACCGGCTCATAGTCACAAACACACACCTCCCACACGGCGATGATGGATACATGTGCAAAAGCATATCTACACGACGGAGGAGTGTTTGTTCTTGACTCATGTAGCGCGTCTTGGGGTTTGGCAGTCTGTCAGGCATCTATCAGCCCATGTCATCAAATGATGCATCGCCTCTATAAGTCTCTCAGCTCGACTGGCTTCTCCGGTTGCTGAGCGAGCCACAAGAAACACTGAGGGGCAAGAAAACTCATGAGGGGGGAAAGATTGTTTGAGTAAAGAAGGAACAAAAGAGTGAACGAAACATTAACTTCAACTCGCTCTGATGGAATTTATATTTACAATGCTGTGGAAAAGTATCAAGACATCCTTTATTTCTCTAGATTTTTGCTTCTTTCAAATTTTTATTTAGGCATTTGTCTTTGTCTAGTTCCATCCCCCCATATATTTACTGTAGAGTTTGTTCCTGACCACATTCAGAGAGGTTTTTTTTTTTTTTTTTTTTTTTTTTTTTTTTGTCTTCAAAGAAATTTTACACTAACCAGTGAATCATTCAAGCACAAAATTGCACCCAAACCCAAGGGACCAGTTCAAAAAAGTACAAGAACATCTGGCTCCTTGTAAACAGAATTTAAATAAATGGCTAATGATTTTTGCACAGTGTTTATTAAAACTAGAATCATAGCATTTTTGGCAAAAAATGCAGCGTGAATGCTGAGTGCTGAATGAGTTTTCTTAGATGTGCTGAGGAAGCTGAAACAAAGTTGTTAAAGCCAAAAGCACACTAACTAAAATCTAAAAAAAGCAGAACACTAGCTAAATGCTAAAAGCAGCTAAATGATTGCAAAAAACTCAAACTAGCAAAAGTCTAGCTAAAAGTATCTAAAGGCTAGTTGGAATCTAAAAGTAGTAAAAAACTGCTAAAAGTAACAGTTGTGTAACAAAAAGCTAAATGTAGCAAAAAGCTATCTCAAAGTAGCAAAAGGCTAGCTAGAAGCTAAAAGTAGCAAAGGAAAACCAAATTAGTACAAGTTCGCTGAAGCTGATTCAAAGAGAATGACGTTTTTGAAACATTTGAAAAGCTCTCAGTTTATTTCTATGGAGAAAATATATTCGTAAATAAAGTTAAATATTTTGAAAAGTTACAAAAATCAAAAGTCATAGCATACATCACATGAATGAGCTGAATGTTTTGATATATTAATGACTAAAATATCACAAAACATACAGAATTAGTTAGACTGCAGAAAACATGTACAAAATAAACAAACAGGAAAACGGTTACCATTTTAAACATGTCTATTAAGGCAGACACAATGTTCTGAAACTGTATGTTGTGTCATTTGTACAAGACTTGGCTGTATTCATGTTGTATCTGAGTATGGGTCTGCCAGTGTGGGAAACATTGTGTATAGAAAGATAAACCTAAAGCTATGTAAAAAAAATCCCAAACAAAACAAAACAAAATGAGTTTAAACCCTGTTTCATGTGATGCTAACAAGTTTGATGTTATGGTACATGGTTTTTCTGCTGCTGCATGATAGGAAACATTTGTTTCTGGCTGCTCTGTTAGTTTATTTTCTTTCTTTCATTTTGTTTTATTTAATCTATGATCTGAGAACTTACTGTACATTGAGGGCTTATGATGTTTGCTGGGATTTTGAGGCCAAAATCTGGTAGGTATCCTGCATATTTAGCTCATTTGTCTTGACAGAACTTCTCATCTTCGCTGCTTTTCTCGACAGTGGCGTTTCCTGGCCACATCATCGCCGTGTTGCCTCAGCATCTTGTTGAGTGCATCAACACGCGACTCACTTGTTACCAGCTCTGGCTGCTCTAACCTTTTCAACAATTATCCTGCTTGCTTCTTATAAATAGCCTTGCTTGTTCTGTCTGTTTCATTTCAAACGCAGCCACGCTCTCCCCTGGCTCTCTGTGCAGCTGCAGCAGCAGCAACTACTGGGAAACTCGATCCCCGAGTCTAAACTGAAGGAATAAACAAGATAAAAAATGTCCAAACCAGGCATCTGCGGCCTTGAGATGTCTCCTATGAAACATTGAAAGACAAGCAGTGACTGTGTTTTTCCACTTGCATTCTGAAGAATAGCTA
Organism: Kryptolebias marmoratus; assembly: GCF_001649575.2. Taxonomy (NCBI): domain Eukaryota; kingdom Metazoa; phylum Chordata; class Actinopteri; order Cyprinodontiformes; family Rivulidae; genus Kryptolebias; species Kryptolebias marmoratus. Next base: position 13,534,999 of record NC_051453.1, on the reverse strand, counting down.
CAAAAGCCATGTCGTTGCTGTAACAGCGAGAAAACACAAGCTAGAATAGTTTAAAACAATGTGAAACGTGCAGCCAATGGATAACTTTTCAGGTCTGCCTCCTGCTTTCCCAGCATGCATCCAACAAGAAATCGCTTTTTTTTTTACAATTTGATCCTCAGTTTATATATACTGTATATACTGAGTGTCTTTCATTGAATGCTTTCTTACAGAAACACTAAATATACCTGCTCTGCCAAATGTTAAAGATGACAGTTTCCCCTGAGTGAGAAACTGTCCCTACCGGACCGCATTGCACCTCTCTCACTGGCATTAAAAAACAAACAAACAAAAATATAAAATAATTTTCACCCACCATCTTTTTCTTTTTGGCTCGTTCTTTCTCACCTGGCACAGATATCCTCTCTGCTGTCATCAGCACCATTAACAGCCTCTATAAAGTAGCTTTGAAGCTCGGCTGGGCTTAGTTTGTAATAGAAGGGACAGCTCCAGGCTCACACATTTAATGCAGGGAAAGCTCTGGGGCTCCACTGTTTGCTCCTTAGTTCAGATTTCTATCCCCTTTCATGAGATAAGGCTCTAAAGACACCTGGGCCAATTATTGTCTGTTTCTTCAGCTCCTTCTGCTATCGCCTTTGATCACACATTAGATCAGAGTTCGACAGGTGCAGCGCTATGAATCATAAATGGAAGATAAATCGCGTCGAGGTAGTAAATGAGTGGAAAAAATGTTCTAGTATTTTTAGTCATAAATAACAATAGCTCAGAACTGTATTTTATTGTTGTCTCCTAATTGGATTCATTCTGTTGATTTATTTTTGATGCTTTTCAAATCTTAATCCAACTGTTAATTTGCTGTCAGCTTTAACCAGCTGGCTCCAAACATAGACACTTTTCATCTTCCTTCCGCTCCTTTCCTTTGTGTTTTTGTACCCGTCTCTATGGTTTCCTTGGCTGGTTTAGCAGGGCTTAGTGTGTCAGTTTGTGTATGTGTCCTCGCTTGTATTTGAGGGTAAGTGATAAAATGAAAGTGTCCCCAGCAAGAATACAATGAGACAAGCAGAGATGGGAGGAGGAATTATTTGTGTGACATTTCTGAATCACTCCCTGGTGCAAAAGACAGAGCTGGCATTAACGTAATGACTGCTTTAACGCCAAAGAATGTTTGCTCCTCCACACACAACTACTGGTTTCTTCTCCTTCTATTCAAATCGACACAACACTCAGCAAACGTGATGAGTAGAAACTGATTATGTTATCTGTTGTCACTTCTGCATGTGGCTTCTGAGCCGTAAGCTCAGCATTTTCTTGCCATTGTCAAGCTGCTTTTCCCGGGCTGATAAGGAGAAATTGCAAGTGTGGTGGTTAGCTTGATTCTTCCTTGAGAGCTCCCATCCAGGCTTTGAGAGACTTTTTTTGTTCCCATGAAAAGTCTACATCAGTATCTCTGACTGGAGGTGGAGAGATTTCGTTTGGATCTGATAATCCCCTTTCACTCCTGAAATTAGTTTCTCTCTCTGGGGGCTATAGCACACAGAAGCAAAATTACGAGTGAGCAAGGATTACAAATGTAAAAGTGCGAAACAGAACAGATAGAGAAAATTAGCGGAGTGTGTGTGTTGCGTGTGTTTGCGTTTGCATTTGCAGAGTGTGTTTGTGAAGGAGGTTTCTTTTCTGACAGTGAATTTCTCTCTCTGGGGTACTAGACCATGGCCGATAATTTCTGATAATATAATCACCATGAGGAAAAACACAACCTACCACAGTTTGATGGTATTTACAAAAAGGTTTAATTCATAACTTGATCTAATTGATTTGAATAAAACCCAGATATTACTACTACCAAGTATCATTATTCATCTTCCCCAATGGAAACATGAGTGATGCTAGAAGCACTCAGAGTGCAAACCTCCGCCAAAACCACAGAGTCAATAAAAAAGAGTGCAATCTGTATCATGATCTAGATCACCATCACAATTAAATCAGTTGTTGTTGTTTTTTGTGACATCCTCAACATTTCCTGAAAATTTCATCCAAATCTGTTCATTAGTTTGTTTCGTGTTATCTTGCTAACAGACAGAAAAACAGACACAAATAAAAACATAACCTTTTTGGAGGAGGTAACAAAGGGGTCACCTGCTGGAGCATAGACAAGGTTTTAACAAAAGAATCACATTTGACCTTGACCTTTGACCCCATGACCTTGAAATCAATTGGCATCACCCTCGACAGACAGACGAACAGACGCTACCAAAAACATAACCTCCTTGGCGGAGGTAATAATCGGTACTCCTCTGCCGACTTTCTCTTTGTGGAATGATCTTGGGAGTCTGGCAGGTTGACGGCGTCTAGGTAATTAGTCGGGTTGTCTGCCTCCCGAGCCTCGGTAGGTGGTTTATTTCACAGACAGACACGGTAACTCTGATCGCTTGTTGAAAATGTTTGTTTCTACAAAGCGTTGCTTTAAAACAAGAGATGAGCGGTTCTCCCAGAGATTTGAATTCTGAAAAGTACTGCATTCCCTGGCAGCCAAGCCACAGTTGTGTTTTTATGTTATTTACTTGCTAAATTTCCAAACAGACAGCACAACTGACTGACAGGCTGCATCAGCTGGAGGCAGCCTGCTATCTAGATATTGAGGTAAAATTTGGTAATGTAGTAACTTAGAGTTATCCCAAACTTATTATCTGAGCACCAACTTATCATGTGAGATCTCTGTTTAAAACTTTAACATTCACTATTAGAATAAACTCTGTATGTCTGATAGCAAAATATCTCATGAACCACTGAACAGATTTCAATGAAACTCTCTGAAAGTAAATACTGGCTACACAACTACAGTTGACTAACTTTTGGATTTAACCCAATTCAAGATGGCTGCCACACCTAACACAAAAGTGGCAACACCTCATTGAATTTTACAGATATTGAGCTAGAGATTGGTGTGGAAGTAGCTGATCACCTGCTCCATCAGGCAGGAAGCCAGGCCAGAAACAGTAGCTGAGAAATGATGCAAGTCACCTGAAGCTGCAGATAGAGGAATGGATCTCAGCTTCTTGTGGGTATTTTTTATTTTTTGGTATGAATCATTACTGTGCAGAATCTGATAAAGAGCCTGAAGAAATATAAGGAGAAGGAATGAAGAATTAACAAGAATAAGAAAAAAAAACTGTGCTCAATAACAGATGAACAAAAAACATCTCAACCAGCAGCTACTCATCTGTTCTTAGATGAGCTCCTATTCAGTAAACCTAGTAAAAGTGTGTGTGTTGGTGTGTGTAGTAATAAATCTTAAAGCAGAACATTTCCTCTGAGTCATGCCAGTATTTTAGTTCTCTTTCATCTGAGTGCCAGGGGACACAGACACTCATGGGAGGCTAGTTATAGAAATAGCCTGATTTCTTTTTCTTTTTTTTTTTGTTCATAAACACACCACCCACCTTAAAGAATTAGGAGTGTGTGTATGAGTGTGTGTTTGAGTGAACTAGTTGTCTTTCAGCTATAAGTGCCAGCTAAGTGTGTGCCTGCTTGTACGTGAGTCCCAGAGCTCTTTTCACTCCCCACAACAAGCTTGCATCAGCATGATTAACAGGAGTACCGCATTGATTTTGTCAGAGCACTTTCAGTGGGAAAATGTTATTTAGAGTGCGTATACATTAGGACGGTTTTGTTCCGTTGCCAGGCTTCTCAGTTGCCTGAGCGCTAAAGCTCGGGGCTAATTTTCAAGGCTACGACCAAGGCAACTTGCTTCTCTTCCAAAACCTCCTGAGACTCAACCCTGAGGAGGACCTGGACTAATTCCTGTGCATCACATTACCACTCTCATTAATGTGACTGATTATACGCTTGGAAAGAGCGGGCCACAGTCAGGAGCCAGTCAGCCAGAATGTTTGCCGCACGGCGCACAAGTGTGAAAAATCAAAATGCCCACTTGTGTTGAGTCATTTGCGCCTTAGATCATTTTGGCGTCTGAGTAGAGCCCTCTCACTACTCATCCCCCATCAAAAAGGGATTTACATCTTATTTAAGGTTGTTTTTATTTTCGGTTTGAGCGTGGAAAAGCTTGTCTGGTGGGTTATTTTTTTTCTGTGCAGTGTTTTTTACAGAGCTTATTAAAGGCATATTTGCTGACATAAACTTTATTTCAGGACTTTGATCACATTTGTAATTACCATTTTCAGGGTGTTACGTTATGTAACAGTGTTTATTTCAGGCAGTATATTAAAAATACATTCATAAAATGTTTCAAAGTTGTATGGTTTAGAAATAACCATCTAGCTCTTGATTTTATTGCACAGAATAGCTGCTGATCAGTAGCAACTTGTCTGTGCATAAACTTCCATCAGTATTTTTCATGACAGATGCAAGTTTTTAGAAATCAAGACCACTGATAAATAAAATATAAAACCATTTTCGTGATTTGATTTGTTTTTGGCTCGTAACTATAACAGTGTATTATTCATGGACATTCCTAGATTTTGAAAATTACAAAACCAAAACGACATTTATTAAAGAAATTGCCTAAAGTTTGGGCACCTTTAAAGATTTTTGTTTTTAAATTAAAGCCTCAAATCAAATCAAACCTTATTTGTAGAGGGCATTTCCCGAATAGCAACCCAAAGTGCTTTTAATTAATGATGAAATTACAATTTACAAAATACATAAAACTAAATGTGCAACCAAAAAGACTATTGGTAAAATTAATAATAAAAAACAAAGACACTTTAGATTTATAATCACATTCATACACTCATATTGACATATTCAGACACACACATGCAAAAGAATGTAGTAAAATCATAATCATTCTAGTAGAAAAGGCATTATTCCTTCAGAACTTCCTTTTGCTGGTGTTGTGCCAAAAACAGCCCCCCCCCCGGCATGAAAGGCGCCCTGACACTCAGTCTATATAGGGTCACAACAACGCTGTGCTGCTCACAGATGTGCCTGCCTAGTAATTGGCTTAGTCTGCTGAAGCCTGACTGATGCCTATTTTAAAAATAGTGACAATAATTGGCCTCATTGATTGATCAACTGATCAGTTGGTCTATCTGTGTTAGTGATGTTCGTTTCTTGTATTTACTGTTCAAACTGAATGAAAATGATTAAATAGATCCTATTATGAATGTAAAATCAGAGTATTTGTGTACGAAAACAATGCTTTCATCCTCTGTAGTGCATTAAGTAGTATCTCTGAAATAAAAAAAACAAAACAATACAAAGGAGGAAGTAATGTACAGGACAATAATTAGATGTTATTCTTCAGATGTCAGCAGAAAGACAAATACAGGCGCAGAGTGATCACACTGAACCAGCTACAGTTATTATGTGTCTCATTACAGCTAGAACAAACATAAAAAGTTTGTTATTCTAATAAAAATTGGCGTTTGGGAGCTAACCTCAGAAGACCAAACCAATAATTACTTGGGGCCTGACCACCCCCTCACCCAGAATGCTACAGTAAATCAAGAACCGGCATTAAATTCCCATTTACACATAATAAGAGTATATCAGATTTAATCATTTCCAGAAGGAGTTCTCTAAAAGTAGGCAGACCGTAAGGTTTCAAAAATCTGTTAAACCAGGACAACTGAGCGAATGGGCCAGTGTGCCCCCTCCCACTAGTTTAATGGTGTGTGTCAGCGTGTGAAATTCAGTCTGGCACTTTAACTGGCCAATAATAGAGTTTCTACTTTAAATGACTGAGGCCTTTTGTGAAGTAGACCTAGATATTATCAGATCAGGCTTGACCACCGCAGGGCCCCCGACCTCTCATGTGCAGTCCATTTAAATCTGGATTCTTGGTCTGTTTATACGGACTGTGCAGCTAATCTTAAACTAAACACAAGAAAAAACAATCTTGTGCTGGAAGAAGTGGATCCACTGGATGTTAAGCATCTACACTGGGTAAATGTTGTTAAGTTGTTTTGACAAACTGGCATTAAGGTTTTCACTCAAACTCTAAAATGTGAAGTAGGCCACAAAAATGAAAACACATTTTACTCTGTTTCAAATCAAGTTTTCAGTGTTCTTCATATTAGAGCAGAGAAACTCTGTAGTTTTGATTTATTAGTCTTGTTTACACAACCTGTTCAATGTGGGACCATTGCACCTTCATTGCACCCTGCAGGTTGGTTTGTAAGGTGTGTTAGTGTGATGTATGTGGGAGGACTGCAAAACTCGTCACTGTAGACACTGGCGCTATTGTCTCATGTCTGATTCCACAATTCTTCCATGCTGTTTGAAAGCACACACACCGGGACACCATTACATCACCTGTATTTGTTTAGTGTGAACAAGTAAAGGGGAGCAAGAGGGCCGTAACAAGATTGTCATCTGTGTGGCGTTACTGCACAGTTTAGGAGCTAATGAAACCGGTTGTGTGACAGTTCCCCTAAACTACCGTAGGATGTGCAATGGAAGTCAGTGTTTGCATGGTTCACAATGTTTTTTTGACAGAAATATTGGAAATCATGGTTCAACTTGTTTTTCAGATTAGGTGCTTTTGGATGGCAGAGGAGCAAATCACAGTACCTAAAACCGTTTTGAGGTACTTTTTGTTGTTGTTTTCTCACCGGCATAACTATAGCTGTTCACAGTCTTTATATCTACATGAAGCTGGTCTTCTTTAGCTCCTGCTGATTAGGCACTTTCTTACTTCAACAGGTTCTCTTGAGTGATGTAAGGGGATGCAATTGGTCCATACATAAGTGCACTTTGATTGACCGATCAAGATCGATGCTCTCCCAGCATCCATGTCAATAAAATCATATTTGCATTCCTCAGGGAGAAACTGCCTAAACGCTGCCATTGTTGTTTGCTGTGATGTGTGACGGTCTGTGTGGAAGACATGAGTATTAAATCAGCTACACCAGCCAGAACCACAGGAAGGTATCTTATTTCAATACTTCAACCAGCTCTTGTTTTCCCTGAGTTTCACAAGAATTAAAAGGTTGAAAAAAAAAGGTGTGGGATATTTCAAACCCTAATATAGGACCTCACGAGAAAAAAAAAAAAATCAATCTATCCATCCTGGTTTTCAGCAGAGTGCTCTGAGCTATTGTGGCTCCAGATGAAAGTGGCTATTTTAAGTAATTTGGTTTTCAAAAGCTTAAAAATGACAAGATATTTTCCAAGCAGCTGGGTTGCTAAACTGCAAGTCAACATAAATAAATTGGAGCAGGTGGTGATGAAGGAATTCAGCAGCATTGTGTGAGTTCAGCTGGGAGATGACTAGTTGAGCCAGAGGAGCCGCATGCCTCTCTACACGAACCTTTGAATCAAGCTGTGAAAAGTTGTGCTTTTAGAAAGACATGACACATGTTTGACTCTGTGTGTGTGTACAGATCGTGTTTTTGAGTGTGTGAGTGCTTTTGTCTCCTCTTGTCTGCGGCCAGTATTCATTCTTGTTCTCTCTGCGGGTGTGAGCTGGGTAGGGGGGTGGAGGGGGGAGAGGAGAAGTAGCCTGAGTCACTTCCAAAATGATTTCCATTGCAGCATAAGAGTCTCTGGAAGAATGCAACATGGTTCATGCCAGGAAAGGAAAAGAAATAAATGACCCCAGAGAAAGAGCTTGAAGTGGGCCAATCGAAGTTTAGTCAGAGAAAAATTCTGGCTGCCTCTCACCAAGGCCCAGCAGAGCGAAGGCAACAATTCGTAGCAGTGGAGACAAGAATAAAATAGAGTAAATGAGAAAGATTGCTGGAGTTTGGAATAGGTTTCGCGTTATTCTCCAAAGGCAGGGCTCAGGATAAACTGAAGCTTAGAATAGAAAGCTACAAGATTACAGCAGAGACTAGAAGGAAAAGATAAAGGCAGACAATCCATAAAAACCTCTATAAAATTAGAATATTACGCTGAAAAATAAAAAAGAAACAAATCGAGTGGGTGTGAAGGATGGAGAAAACAAGAGCTAAGGGGAAAGTAATGTTCTCTCCTGTAATTGTTTCAGCATGTGCATGTTCACTTTCCCCCTCCATCACCTTCCCACCCACCCCCCTGTTGCTTTTGCAATTATCATCCTGGGTCCAGAGGCAGTCTGCCTGAAGTCGGAGAGTCTGAGACACTTGGGTGGCTTGATGGAGCTTGGCACCGAGCAGTGCACAAGCGTGGCCTAGAGACACCACTTAGTTAATTAACCAAAACGACTAAAACTGATTCTCTGAGCTGATAAACAGAAATGAGGGGAACATCTTCCTCTCTCCTCACAGGAGAGCAAAAAAGTCTTGCAGGTAGTTTCCGGCTGTTTGCTCTTCTCCCAATCTCATCTGCTAAGCCAGGAATGTTGAGAAGCACAACTTTTAGTATTAATTGATTTTTTTTTTAGTAGACTTAAACTCCTTTTAACCATGAATAAATGTATTTATTTTGCGCCTTTAGTTGTTTACACAAAATTTGTTTTCTGCTGACGGGGATTTTTTAGCCATAAAACACATTTATAACCCCACCCCGCGACCTTGTGTTTGCACCACATCCTCACAGAAACCCACTTGTTGTGCACATGTGCGGGGAAAGTAAATTGAACACGAGCGCTGGTAGACGAAACATGCTGGGCTCTTGTAAACCAGTGGTGGAAATGATTAACACTGACACCGTCCCTAAACAAACTCCAACTGTTTTCCCCACCTCCTCATTTGTTCTCACTGTCAGCGCTCTGGTCTAATTTTCACCTCGGAAATAAGTACGACTTCAGTCTTTCCAACGCGTTTCTGTTTGTAATTATTATCATTTGTTTCGTAGTAGTTTTCTCAAACGCCTCTTGTCTTCAACTTTTTGCCCGCAGATAATTACATGCCAAAAGATGTCCACCTGCTGTCATTTCTCTGCTCCACCGTCTGTTTTGTTCTCCTTTTCCCAGCTGATGTTGGCTGAGTGTTTTCTGAACGGTGTCCTGCGGTTTTGGGAGTCGGATAACGGCCTGTCCTCTGTGATTCTCGGTCTCTGCTGACTCCAGAGCCCAACATGCAGACTGTGCAGACGTCCCCTGACCCTTTCTTCCTTCATTGTATACAGTTTGCCTTCAGTTTGGCCCTGTATATATATTGCCTATTCCCTGTGGCCTGACATTTCAGCTTCGCTGTCCGATTTTGAACTGTCCTCTCCAATTATGAAACCACATCCATTGCTGTCACAGTGACTCCTTCAAATGGCTTAGCCTATGCTATTCCTGTTTTATTTTATGTGCTGGCACCTTTTTTTCCTCCTCTAAAACTAATGTTTTTAAAGCTGCTTCTTTGTTCCTCAGTTAAACAATGTGTTTTTGCTACTGGTTCATGTGAGAATTTTTAGTTTATCATTGGAATTGCAGACAGATATTTAATCTAATATTCATAATGTTTAAATAAAATTATTTTTCAAAAAAGGAAGAGTCACAATTTAAGTTTGTTCAGTGCGGAAACCCCCCCCCAAAAAACTTTTGACACATAAATTGACTGTTCAATTTTCCTTTATTTTCTAATTACACACACACACAAAGATAACCATCACACAGACACACAACGCTCCTCTGTTTCATTATCCCTCCTCTCTTTTTTTTTGTTCTCATTTCATGGTGAGATGTTCAGCTCCTGCTGGTGTGACTGTGCTATGTGTCTGTCGATGTTACATTTCCCTTCATTAGACGGGGCTTTGTTGTAGGTTCTTTGCAAATTGGCCCTATAGAAAAGAAGGCTGTGTTGTTCATTGAGCTGCCTTGTCAGTAATAGATGCCTGGCAGCCTCTTTTGTTCCCGTCAGAGATAATTGCCACCAAGGGGTTTAAGTAATGACATGATGAAGGTGAGGGCATAGGCATTCCACCTGTCATCTATCTGAGTTTATCCATAAAGGTAAAAGGATCTCCTGCGAGGTGCAAAAAGATGCTTCTTGGGTTACATTTGAGAGGATTTGGTGTTAATCACTTTCAGGGAATAGAAAACACATTCAGATCAGATGAACTCTGCCGTGTGTTTGTTATCGCCCGTTGTGTACGTTTACACGTGCCCGACTGTTGCTGCAGTATCTCATGAACCACTGAATGGATTTTGATGAAACTCTCTTAAAGTAATAATTACCTTTACATCTACAGCTGGATACCTCTTAGAGTCAGTCAAGATGGCTGCCACAGCTAACTGCCATTAGAAAACGCAAAAAAGCCTATAACTCAGTCAGTTTTACAAATATTGAGCTAAAATTTGATGTGTTAGTAGCTGAGAGTCATTTACATACTTTGAGCGTGACATCTTGCAGCATTGCATGAGATTGCACATACATTTTTTTAAATGTTTGACCAAAACAGCTACAACTCTGTCATAACTAAACATAAAATGGTCTTAGTTTAAAACTCTGGCATGAAAAGAATGCTAGGCTTTTAATTTTCAGATAGATTAGACTGTTCCAGTTGTGACTTCTCGTCCCTGCATCTGGCATCTGCGCTCCTTTTGTTCCATCACTTCTTTCCTACTCTAAATGTCAGCCAGCTGGACCAAAAAACATTGTTTATTGACGATTTCAATAGCCTTGTAGAAACTACATACACACTCAGCAACATTATTCTCACCTTTATGATGAGGGCAGCTTTGAAAAGAGAAAAATAGATTACATTGCAAATACAAACAGAAAACACCTCCACCTCCCAGTGCCAGTTAAATCTGGCTTTCTTCTCAAACAAAGCTGTCTTTTTTTGCAGTCTTTGCCTTGTCTCTGTCTGCTTGAAGTCACATTAAACAGAGGACGAAGCAGGTTCTCAGTGTCGCTGCAGTTCAACGGCTTGATGTTTGCTTCTGGTGGAGACGCAGCGTCTTTGGCCTGCCGAGTGCAGCGCCTGGCCTCGTCCCTCCTCTTCAAAGACCTCCGCTGTACGCAGCGTCTGCTGATAATGAGATCCGCTAGACATCCAACAGATCCCAGTCTTTTCACCTCTCCCCTGTCTCTGTGGGCTGACTCACTTTAGACACCAGTTCTGAAAAACACATTTCAAAGGTGCCATATCTCTTTTTCCTTTTACACGTAGACACACACACACACATCCAAATGACATATAAATGTTAACCACTGTGCACCTGTGGTGAATTAACACAACACGCTGAGGTGAAAAAAAAAAAAGACAGAGACTCAGAAAAATACAGTTTGACTCTCCTGCTATCTCATTTAACCCCATGTCCCCCTTACAGACGCAGCAGATCCTCTTCTGATGCCATCTTGTCCTCTTAGTGTTAGATTAAAATGAGGCAGGTAGAGTGTGCTTCTCCACAGGAATCTTTTTCATTCACCAGGCGAGTATAGCATATATGCACACACACACACACCTTACTGCTGGGGTCCCAGTGCAATTTACAGTGGAAATGAAAACACTCGGATGGCAGAGAGTTTGACAGGGTGTGAGTGCTTTTAAATATGGCACCTCGGGTGAGATAAAGACATAAACACTCCTTGACAACATTTATGTATGTGAACTTCCAAGTGTTTATATAGCCTGAATTTCTTTTTTATATTTTGCCCTCTTCATGGCTCAGCAATTCACACCTCTGTTAGACACTCAGATAGTTACTAAAAACCAACAATTATCAAGAAAAAACAACCAACAATTGAAGGTTTCTGCCAGGTTGTTATTCATGGTTTTGCTCTTTACTTTTTGTTGACTCTTCTTAACTGAGCTATAGTAGAATGTTATAAAATTAGATGTTTTACCCGACATTTAAATTGGTATAAATTTGGAAAATTTGTGGACAAACATTCAGCAATTAATTTATGCAACTTTCAGTAAAATCCATTGAGTGGTTCACGAATATGTCCTAAATTTAAAAGTATTCATTTAAGGCCTAGGATTCCTTCATGCCAGCATTTTAGACTAAGATCATCTTATGTTGATAAATGACGCAGTTGTAAAAATAATGTTATGTGTGAGCTTTTGCAGTGTTAACAATACATGACGCTCAGCGTATGTGTAGAGAATGACTCTCATCTACTACCATATCAAATTTTAGCTCAATATCTGCAAAACTGACTGAGTTAAAGGCAGTTTTGTGTTTTTTAATGTCAGCTGGTTGTGGCAGCCATGGTTAATCAGCTGTAGACGAACATTCAGCAATTAATTTATGCAACTTTCAGTAAAATCCATTGAGTGGTTCATGAGATATTTTGGTAACCAGACAGACTGACACAGGCAGACATGAACAAAAAACATGATCATCCACCTTTGTCTTTCATGTGTGGATGATAATGTGCTCACTTGCTTTTTGCTCTGCCTCTTTGCTACATATGAAAACTGATCCTATAGTCTAGCAAATGGACAAATATTGGTGTTTATTAGAAAACGTTGCACTGTTTTTTTTACTTAGATATTACAATTCTTCTTATTAAAAAAATGAAATAACAATTACAAGTTAACGAGCTTAGGTGCAAACAGGACTATTGCATTTGACACTACGTAGTGGCGCCAGCAGCGTGTAAGTATCCATTCTCTGCAACACTTCATTAAAGCTAATGCATTTGTGTTTCACTGCATTATAAAATGGATGTGTAGCAGGAGAGTCAGTGAAAAGTGTCTGCTCTGCGAGACTTTTGTTCTGCTACTGTTTGTTTGCGACGCCTTAGCTGTCTGCTTCATACAGTTATAAAGTGGAAACACAAATCTGGTGCTGCAAAGATCATGTTCTGCTCTGTAGGTTTTAAATGGGGGATTGTAATGTCTGGCCATTTTACAAGAATCAGAGGACTGAAGCCAAAGAAATGCCAGCGGACCTTTAGAAACCTGCCAAAGGATAAGGAACTGTTGTTTAACAAAGTTCCCTAACATGTTTTGTTTGGTCCAACAATAAATATGACTCTCAATTGTCCCGTTAACTTAATGTTCCTCCTTCCCTCAGTCTCCCTCTTTCTTGCACAAAGTTAGACTAATTCTAGAGAGAGTAGTTTCTGATTAAAAAAACTAAATCAACTTTAATCTGCCAGGGGCATAAAAGGGAGCTGGCAGTATAACACATGATGGCCCACCTTTTCCTGGCCTTTTTCTATTACACCAGTTCTTTTTTTTTTTAAAGACATCGTGACTGAATTTTTTCAGGCAAAGGTATAGCCATCCCACTTCCTTCCCCTGCTTATGAGAATCAAATCATCCCCAAGGAGCTGGCCCCAGCAGATTGCTGCGTGTCTCCCAGCCATCAGGAACATTTTATTTAGGTGTTTGTCATGCTGTAGGGCATGGGGAGCCTGCAATCATTCCCCTCTCCGCTCCCTGGGACTAGCTAGGTCTTCAGCATTAAGAGACGCGATGGAAACACTGGTTAGTGTCGCAGGTTTCGGGAGGAACAGGCCGCCGAGCTGACATTCTACAGGAATATTGACTCTACAGAGGTCAGAGGTCATGTTTACGCAGCAGATCCTCCACTTCTGTCATGTCATGTTGAACAGGAGACAGATTGCAGGCACTGAAGGAGACGAGAAGGTTTGAGCTTCACACTGATGTTCACTTTAGTTCAGATGCTCTTAGTTGCATCCTGCTTAACAAAAATGTGCTAAATCTGCATAAAAATTCAAAATCCACCTCAGCTAAATTTAATATTAGAACTCAATCTGACAATAGTTGCAATAGAAAGCATAAGGTTGCAGAGCAAAGACATTGCAATGCAGGATGCACAAGCTGCAGGAATATGTTTCTTATCACAAGATAAGTTTCTGTTTGCCTTTGCTCATAATCTGTAGTGTTTTGTCACGAGCAGGCCCTCGGGTTTCAGGCAGATGCTTACCAGTGGTTTTAAAGAGTTAACGTCCAGAAATAAACTTTTTATAAAGAATTTTCAGCAAAAAAACTCCCTGCAGTCAGCTGAGCTCAGCACTAAAGATTATACAGCATATCTAGGATTTTTTTTTTTTCCCCTTTGCTGTTTAATCCCTCTTTCGGGTTAAGAAGGGGCGCTCCTGTCTTTGTGTGTGTGTGCATATTAGTGGAAGAATAAAGTGGAGAAAGTGGTGGAGATGACTGGTGGAAGTAGTCTGAATGAGTTGATCAAGGTCACATTACTGACTCGTCCTGGCTTTTTTTAGCCCGCGACCTCTGCTTCATTAACTCTGTGATTTGCTCGCAGCCTTTCCTTTTTGCAGCGTGTGTGGCGCGTTCGTGCTATAAGTTCTTTTTTTTTCTTTTCGCATGTTTATAGTGTGATGGAAGGCTGCTTTCAATGAGGGAGACGACATCAGAGAGGATGTAAGAAGAGCAAAGTGAGCAAGAAAAAGAAGTTTTCCTGTCAGCTCCCTGATGCAGACCCCTCTCCTCCCTCCCTTCTTATTCCAAACTTAAGCAGGGCTACAGGCAGAACAAGCAGAAAGGTCTTTGATCTCCAAAGACGATGGCTGCCAATCCCTCTCAGCCCTCATCGTTTCCTCCACATATATTCACCAAATCAAGGCCAACCCAAGCAGAGATACACCTTAAATATATTTTTTTTCTGCTTGTCTTTCTGTCTTACTCTGTCTTCCTCGGCTACCTCCATCTTTGTCTTGTCTCCTTGATGCAGCGACTGTAACTGCTGTAAACACAAGGTGTCACACACTCCGTCACCTGCTCTTCAGTGTAGAAAGAGAGGATGTAACCCATCAGATTTGAAGTGGTTGTTCAGATCTGTGGGTTAAGTGGGGTTAGGAGCCATTAATATCTTACCTGTTGTAGATAGCTCTTTGAACAACCTAAGTCTGGAGAAATAGTTTAATTTTGGCTGGTTTAATGAGCAAATGGCTAGTTAGGGCTAGGGTGGATTGCTGCCATCCTAAAACAACTCTAATCACAAAAGATTTTACTGTATGCATGATAGCTTTTCTTTGCATATTTGCCCCCCCCCTCCCATATGCAGAACTTATTAATATAACTCAACAAGTGTCAGCACAACAACAAGCAATTTAAAAGCAGAAAAAGCATCTGAATGAGTGCTAATCTTAGCTGCGGCTTTACGGTTTAGGGCAGTGGTCTCCAACCCTGGTCCTCGAGGGCCACTATCCTGCATGTTTTACTTGTTCCTCTGCTCCAACACACCTGATTTGAATCAATGGGTGTTTAACAGGCTTCTGCAGAACATGAAGAGGTGATTTAACCACTGAATCTGGTGTTTTGGAGCAGGGAAACAAGTAACTCATGCAGGATAGTGGCCCTGGAGGACCAGGATTAGAGACCCCTGGTTTAGAGCAATAACCTGTTTCATACTTTTGTTTCAAACAATGATTGGTTGGGACCAGCTCCATTTGTTTTTTTCTTTTTGTTTTTTTTCAGGGAATGAAAGGGGGTGGGTTAGGAAACAACTTTGCATGTCACTATCGGCATAGAAAGAAAAGAAAAAAAAGGTCATTGTGGTTGCATTAATTCTTCAGATTTACTCATTTTAACAAGACTTCAAATATGTGAAAGTCACTGCCCAGTCCTAATTAATGGCTCATAACCTTTCCACAGAACCCCACTTCAAAATATCTGAACTATCATTTTAAACATGATGGATGGCTGGTTGGCAGATTGATGAAAGGATGAAAAAAAAAAAAAATTAAAACAAACAAGTTTTAAAGCTGCTTGAATCCAAACCACTTTTGAGACACAAATTGCTGTAATTTTGCCTTTATTAGTTTGCTTAGCCACCTAATGGGAGACTGCAGGGCGCTTTATTTTGTTGGTTATTTACAAAAAAAACAAACAAATAAACAAAAGAACACTGAACTTATGTTTCATTATAACAGTATTTAACTACATTTGTTCTCATTTTTGACCTGAATAATCACATTTACCCGTAAATTCATGCTAAATGACAATGCCACTTAACCTCTAATTATACAACTAATTTGAACTAAATTTGTCTTTAAACTCTGACTAACTGTTATTACATTTACTGGTGCAATCAGCTGTGAGAAAGAAACCATTTTTGTGCCTCAACAAGTCGGACGCTGACAAAATTTATTATAAAAGGTCGTTAGAGTCAATATTACATTTAATGCCTTCAGGTGGATGAATTAGTTTTAAGATGAGCAAAGAGAAACGATGGCTTGTTTGCGATCTCGCTTCTGTCTTTTAGATTTTTGTGGCAAATTTCGTTAGGATTTAACCAAAGCCGCTAAAACGGTTGTGGGTTTCTGGTGACTGGAAAATTAATTATTGAATCTGACGGATTACCAGACAGAATAATTCAGGGACATTAGTGAAACTGAACTGAGAGCAGAAAGTTGCAGCAGCGCCGTTAAGTGCTCCAAAAGCGTAGGCGTGTTTCCACTTGTACTGTTTCCATTCACAGCAATAAAAACAGGTTACCGCTGTCAGGACTGAAGTGGGATAGCAGGGGATTACGGGGCAGGAATCAGGATGATGTCTTTTCCTCTTAGGTTTTCTTTTTTCTCCCTCTGTGTGTCTTTCTCTAAGTCTTTCAGCCTCTTCTTCCCTCTGCTCTTCTGTTTGTTTTGGGAGTCTTGGTTAGTCCTGGCAAAGCCTGGTCGATTAGGGGATTGTAAAGCGGAACAGCAAATAGTTTTGTTTTTTTTCCTTTTTCTGTCTTTTGAACGGAGAAGGATGTTCAGACAAAACTCTGAAGTGGAGATCAAAGTAGGCCGAGGCAGCTGGAAAAAGCAGTGGAAAGGAAGATTTTTTTATTTATTTTTCCCAGAATTTTCTCACAGCAGTGGAAAACTATAGTGGTTCAAATATCTGATTACTTTTCTAATAATTCTGAGCCCACACAGGAGCAAACAACTAAACAAATTAAAGTTATTTAGTTGGTTATTGTGTAGAAAGATGTTATGAAATATCATTTCTTAAACCTAAAATATGAGAGAATTCAGGAAGTTAAAAATATTTCTGCCTTGGGAGTCAGTATGACTTTTTTAGCAATTCTTTAGAACACTCGCTTTTTATTATAAGGATTTTTCTTTGTGTAGTTTTATTATGTACCAAACTCTACTGGTTGTAAGGGCATGTGGAGAGTGAAAATGTCAAATTTCAACGAGCCCGATCGTAACGTAGAAGTGAAAAAACAACCAGTATACCTCGATTTCAAACTTTCGTGCTGTGGTTAAAAGTGGGAGACATTAGGACACTGAAGGATTTTAATACTGCCATAGTGAGAAGATCTTAGCAAAGCCAAAAATGAGCAATAACTAAATTAATTCTGTATATAATTGGCTAAAATCTGGTGTGTTAGTAGCTGAGTCTGGTCGCCATCTAAAGCTCTGAGCGCTAATAGATTGCACAAGATCTATATTGCCATTAACATTTGAAACCAACTCTGTTTGTTAGCAAAATATCTCATGAACCACTGAACAGATTTTAATTAAACTTTTATAAAGATATCATGGGGTTGCTGTCTACAGCTGAATAACTGTTGAAATAATATCAGTTCAAGATGGATGCCACAGCCAGCTGACCTTGAGAAACCCCAAACTGGCTATAACGACCAATTTTACAGATATCAAGCTAAAATTTGGCATAGCAGAAGCTGAGCATCACATTGCTCAACGTATTAAAACCTTAAAACCTTGGAATTAACCTTGTTTGCCTGTGAGCAACACAAAAGCACCGAAACTTTCTTTTATATTTTATTAATAACCACTAGCTGAGTGTGGGTTTATTAAAGAGGCGTTTAACAGTGCCTGACTCTAATAAATTTCTCTTCAGTAGCTGGGAAAGAAGAACAGGAGGGAAAGTTTACAGAGGATTAAACTGCAGTCACTTTCATACAAGGGCATCGATTTACTGAGGTTTCATTTTTCTCACAGTCGAGCCGCGAGAGCTTAGTCTTCAGGAGTCAGATCTGACAACAAGAACAGAATATTTTAATGTTATTGTTTAAATCAGCTCTTATTGATTGTCTGCATGTGCCAAAGAGCGAGGCTAATATAACTTTGGCTCAAGAGTTTGGCCTTTGGCTGCAACGAAAGAATTCAAAAAATTAGTCAGTATACGAAGAAAGGATGACCTAGTTTCAGGGATAAAAAGCAGGCGGCAGCATTGACAAGTTAGTTAGTAGATATTACAGAGTGCAGTGTAACAGCGTCTCTTGGTTAAGCTGCTATAGTCAGAGGTGTAGTTATATGGAGCTGAGGCTGTGGAGCTGGAGAGGGAGATAATATATCAGACAAAGTAGCACACAGAAACAAGTAGGTGTTCATTAGGAAGTGAGCACAGTGGTGAAACTGTTCCTTCCAACTTTCTCTACACCTCAGTCACAGCTCTCTCTCTCTCACACACACACACAAACACACACACAAACCCTCAATTTAAAGTAATGGAAGGAAGATAGAGAACAAAATCTTGAGGTAACAGAGAGGTGAAGGTGTTGATCCAGTTTCACCTCCTCACAAATTAATCTTATTCTCGCTCCCTTTCTCTCTCCGCCCTGTTTGCTCCAACGACTCTGCTCTTTCTGCTGACTTTTCACCCCCCCGCCCCATCTTTTCTCTCTCCCTCTCCCTCCTTTTCCATTCAGCTCAACGTTTTAGGTTATGGGAGTATTTTGTCTTTCAGGAGACAAAATTGAGACTGATCAATGAGTTTTGACAAGCAGTTCATGCAAACAAAAGCTAAATTTTTATTCCAGAGAGGCTCCTTTTATCTGTCTTACAGCTTTTTATGTTGCAACAAAATTATTGTTTTAAAATTACAAATAGAAGTACATTTTTCTATTTTGGAGAACTTAAAAAAACAAAAACAATTTTCATTATTACAGAGCTGACAGGTTCTCAAAACTAAACCCACTGTGAGTAATTTCCATAATTAGCTTTTATTATTTTTAAGAAAGTTTGACATGCAAGCATTAGAAGCTGTTTAAAAAAAAGATGAAACAATATTTTACTAAATGATATGTTCCTTGTTTTGTTTAATTGGCTTAAATTTTTAAACTTGCAAGAAATATCTTGGCTGGCTAAAGAGTAAACTTTGGTTTCACAGCTTTTTTTTTTAAATATGTTTTTCCTGCAATAAAAATAATTTATAGAGGAAAAATTCTGCAAGCTAATGGCGTCCTTATTAAACCATTAAAATTGGCATATATTTCATCATTTCAGGGACATGAAATCTCAGACTGCAGTTGCCTGATACACTGATCATTTTCCAAACAACAGCAATGCAACAACTTTACCATTCATGCCCCGTTTGACCTTGGTGTCCAAAATGAATGGTGCTTCTGCTGAGCAAGATACAGAAACGTCTTGCTACAAAATCTCTGCTGTGTGGGAATTCCTGCCCTTCTGCTTTGACTAATTTAAAAGGAAACTGTAAAAAGTGCAATTTCTAACAGACCAGGGACTCATTTACTTTACAAATGTGGCATCTGTGCAGTGGACGCGCCAGGTTACAAAAATTAGGAGGTACACAGCCACACTGCACCAGATGGCAGGAGTAATAACGCAGTTGTGGCACAAACTGTCCTACTTAAAGGCTACAACAAAGACCATCAATAAGGCTCTAGACATTTCAGTATTCATTTTAATTGAAATCAATCAGTTTTTCTCACTGCATCTGAAAGGCCATAGAGAAGAACTTTTTGGTTGGCCTCAAAGAAACTCTGGCAAACCATTCAGTGGCTCAAGAAAGGAAAGCAGAACCAAGGTGTGATTGGCTTGGGTGGAGAACTGCTGACCCAAACTGAGGATATTGTTGAGCAGTAGAAGGAGCATTTTGAGGATCTCACTAATCTAGTCACTATGTCCACCTTTTGAAGAGGTGGATGGCTGGGCTCAGCTGTAGAGATAAGGAGAGGATCTCCATCATTTGAAAGGAGCCCGGAGAAGAACTGCTGCTCCTAGGCGCCTTCCTTTGGAGGTTTTTCAGGCACGTCCCACTGGGAGGAGACCCCAGGGCGGACCCAGAACCTGCTGGAGGGATTATGTATCTTCTGACCTGGGAATACCTTGGGATTTCACAGGAGGAGCTGGATAGTGTTGCTAGGGAAAGGGATGTCTGGGTTTCCCTCCTAAACCTGTTGCCCTTGCAACAAAACCACAGATAAGTGACTGAAAATGGATAGATGGATGGATGCACTTCAGAAAAGTGTGTGCTTTTAGTACAACCTCAAGATTTAGCCGCAGAGTATTAAACAATTTTGATGTTTTTTGCCCAGCATACAGAACTCTTGCATTCTACGGATTGTGTATATTGTAGAAAATAAATTGAAGAGCAACTTTGGATAGGTTTATTGTTTATTACAGCAAACAAAGAATAGATAAACAAATATGTATAGAGAAAAGTAATGAGCCAGGTGTACACCATAAACTGACTAAAATAAGAAAGAATGAGAATATATCCACTGAATAATGTGAATCAGAAAAACACAATAAGTGTCACGTTTCTGAGTTCAGCTTTAATGTAATTTGACAGTCTTTTTTCTTTCTTTTAGTTGCCCTGCCTGTGATCTGGTGCACAAAAGACATGTTGGAATCAAACTCTACAAAAAATCATCTTAAAAAAGATTTCCTAATGTGCTGACAGAACCACACTCTCTAAAGCCTGAGGTCACTGATATTTCTATTGTGAAACTTGGAGTTGATTACACAAGGTACTGAAATGAATTTGGGAGAGTAATATGACCCGTGCCAGGTATTTTAGCCATAGGCTGTGGTGCTTCACTAGCTAGTAGTTTATCTCAGAACAAAGTAATCGGGCCTAAGCCAGCTTGTAACACGATATTCCTCGCAATGATTCCCAGGCAACGAGAGGTCACACACACAAAACAAGTCCCTCTGAGGCGATGGCACATCAGAAAGGGTCCCTTCTCTTCACCATTGGTTTAAAGAAGAGAAAGCTGATACCACTCGCACATTGACACACATCTTCACCACCCCCACCCCTCCCCGACAAGCACAAGAGTGTGAAAGGGACAAGGCTTGGTTAAGTGTAAGGCCCCGGCGAGAGAGTGTCTTCTCACTATTGATTATTATTTGATCCCTGCCATTCGCCCCTCTACTGTTTCTCCCTACAGGCTCCATCTATACTGACCTTCCCTGACTGTCTGTCTCCCCACTCACACACACACACACACTGAGTACCGCCTCTTGCCACTAGCATGATAATTTACCCTTGATGGAGATGGTGTGAGACAGTGAGGGGGTGTTCGGGGCAGAAAAAAAAAACAAAAGAAAAGATAAGAGAAAGAAAAGAAGAAAGGATCTGGCTCCGGGCATGTGATGGAGAGTGATTCAATAGATCCATTATGAGTTGGAGAACAGTTGTGGTTAGGAGATGGGCGGACAGGGTGAGGCTTTCAAAAAGATGGTTAGATCACGCAATCTGCTTAACTAGCTTACTGCTCCTGGCCTCGTTCCCTGCTCTCCATCTTTTCCCACTTTCTTTGTGTAATCAGACAAACGCTGATAGCACTTATTATTGTAACTGTGCCAAGTGTGCATTAGTGCTCTCCTCTGTATTGTCATGAAGCAGATACTTACATTTTAGTTTCTGTTTTATTCTGAGGATTGGAAGTAATCTTCATTATTCCAAAGGTGAAAGCGGATGATAATGTTTTTGCCCATGTGTCTGTGTGTGCTCATGTGCCTGTCTGTTACCAAAATATCTCATGAACCACTGGATGAATTGTAACGATACTTGGAGAAAGTAATCGTTGGGTGTACCTCTGCAACTGTTTAACTTTTGGAGTCAGTCCAATTCAAGTTGGCTGCTACAACTAATTGAAATTAACAAACACAAAAACGGCTATAACGCTGTCATTCTTGCAGATATTGAGCTAAAATTGAATGTAGCAGTTGAGAGATGTGGCTACAGTGTTGTCATTTCGAACGATGTCCATTCCTTCAAGTTGTGCTAGGCCTTTAATATTTTTCCTTTTATCTCACCAATCCTGTAAACCTGTCACCTTTTATTCCATGTTCACGTTGTTTTTTTGTTTTTTTTCCATGTGTCCCACCCCCATTCTTCCTCACATCCTCCAATACGTTTTCTCAGCCGTGCTCCTCTGGATCTCTTTAAGCGTTAAGTCATGTTTTATAGTTCTATCTGCCGGCTGGCCCGGTCGCTGTAATAGAATTGCTCCTTCCTACGTGGACAACAGTTTCCAGGGTAACAGAGACGGGAGGGGAGCGAAGGCCATGGAGTGCACTGTGGTGTAGTCAATTTTATCAGCAGAATGTTTTGGCCCATTTCTGATTACACGCTGCCTGCTTTACTGCTAACCTGAGAACTGGAAATGAAGATGTAGGACAGTAATGTTTCTATCAGACAAAACATTATTGGACTTTTTATGTGATTTAATTTAGCTTATTTTCTTCTTTAAAAAAAAAAGAGGAGAGAAGTGTTTGTGTTAGCTGCTGCTTCTTTCTGCCGAGGTTCAGCAGGTGATGCATTCACGACTGTCAAAAGTAACCCTGACTGGCATTTGTAAGGAGAAAGACGGAGCTGAAATGCCTTACAGCAATTCACTGGCATTTCTCTAATCACTCCATCTCATCTTTTATTACCACAGAAAGTCGTTCTCCTCCAGGGTGCTGGCACTGCAGATGTTTTTTACTGCCTGCAGTATTGGACATTTTGTCAGCGGCAGAATGGAGAAGAAGAGACAGACCGTAATATGACTGTCAGTAATATTCTCTTTTTGCTCTGGGGATTAATATTCTCGTAAGGAATTGAAACAAACTCTCACAGGTCTGCAAAACCCCACTGAGAAAATATTTCTCGGTCAAATCTTTATGTCGCAGCCGGGGCTAAAGAAAGAATCACATAGAAAAAAAAGTGTTTTCTTTTTTTTTAGTTGGAGTACAAACAGATCATGGCCAGAAACTGTGAAATTAATGATTATCATAGTCCTAAATACTACCAAAATTAAAGGCCTAGAGTTTCTTGAAGGAAAGCATATCATCTAACAATTTTCATGCTAGAGTTTTAAGCTAAGATGATCTTATCTGAAAAATAATTAGCCTTTTTGGTCAAATCCTAAAACCAACTCTGTGCACATGATATTGTGAGATCTCGCGCAATCTGTTATTGCTTAAAGTGTGTGCTGGGAATGACTCTCAGCTACTACCACACTAAATCTGAAACCCATATTTGTACAACTGACTGAGTTGTGGCTGTTGTTGTGTTTGCTAAGATATGGTAGCCATCTCGAATCAGATTGACTCCAACAGTTAATCACTTGTAGATGTGCATTCAGTGACTATTTCTTGAATGATTTGTTACAATCTGTCCAGTGAATCACAAGATATTTTGCTAACAGACAGACAGGGTTGTCTTCAGTAGTTAATTTCAAAGCTTTAATATTTTGCTCTAACAGTTAGCACATTAAGTACTGTACATGTTGGAGATGACTCTTAGCTAGTACCACACTCAATTTTAGCTCATAAATTGTAAACTTTAAGTCAGTTTTCTAAAGTCAGTGGGTTGTGATGGTCATCTTGATTTGGGTTGATTATAAAAGGTAATTAGTTTTAGATGTACATCAAAAGTTGAGCGATCATTGCAGTGAACCATAGAAGTTTATTTTACATAGCTAAATTTTAAGAATAAAACATGTCTATGTATTTAGGACTAGCTTTGTGTTGCAGGAATTAGTGCTGATTCTTGACTCCTATAAGGTTCTGGATGTGAACCTGCTGATTATTTGGGGTCTCTTTGTGTGTTTTCTGCATGTTTTGACAAAATGCATCACATTTAGGTCAGCCAGGCGATACTAATTTATCTGTGAGCTCCTGCACTTGTATCTATCTTCAGGCACATTGGTGTGGGACCTAAAATGTTGGTTTCCAGGAGCAGCTGTGATACCTTTGGGCCAGAGCCAGCTGCAGCTACCCTTGATCCAGCATGTGCTTGTAGATCGATTCCATCTGAATTCTCAGACAATTAGTTCTGGAGTATTACCCTTAAACTTGCTCACAGAAAACTTACTATAAACATCCCACAATGTGCTCAGACACAGGTCAGAACACACAGCCAAACATGTGCTGGACCAATTACAGCAAACCAGAGGTTTATCTTTTCTGTCAGTACCACAACAATAAACACAAAACTACACAAAGGTTCTTTACAGTAAGCAGAAAAGTTCACTGGGTTTTATTAAAATGGTATACATAGGCTTGGTCATTTTAGAGCTACATATTTGTAGATTATGAACTTCTGGTTAGAAAAAGGTACTTACTGCTAATGGAAACTAATATAAACTAATACAAACTTTAAATGACTTCATACTGAAAACCAAATAAGACAACAAAATGTCCAAAAGGCTTTTTCTGTGTGTGGATGACTACTTAGCACTATTTAGCACAGTTTTTCATTAAACAAGAAGTTCTTGCTGAGTGTACTGTTTTATGTAGCAACAAAGGAGTAAGAAAAAGATAACAGTCAGCAGATTCTTGTACAAGCAGATTGATAAAGTATTTTGTGTCTTTTCTTTAACCATTTTTATTTTCACTCATAAGGACTGAATGAGGACTAAGGACTTTTCTAAACCTGCGATTTTTCTGAAAAACTTCACCGAGTTGTCAATAATCACTAAAAACAGGAACAACCACCAGTAACAAATCTGAAAAGAGCAGCATTCTCACACCGAATCAAGATCAAAATAATCAAAAATAATCAAAATAATTAGCTCTTCTGTGACTCTGAATACGTCTGAACCGTTTCCCAAGCTTATTCACTTATAGAAGACTATTTTCTTGTCTGAAGATAGTTTTATACAGACAGACGCTGGCGCTAAAATCAAAGTGGATCATGTTTGATGGCCACCTCTCTGGTGCCAATAGATCCCTGTTTGTTTTCCCCACACTACTGTAATGTCATCATGTTTCTATAAAAGGGGATGAGATGTGAGAGCATGTGTAACTGTGTAACTAGTTTGCTCCAAATAAGAGGTTTAAAGGAGGAGTGGAGGGGGGGTGGGCGCTGTGCAGAGTAGTGCAGCGTGGGGCAACAGAGAGCGGCAAAGAGGGAGAACATGGCTAATTTTAGCTTGACCTGAGTGTAGAGAGGGCCAAGCAGTAAAACAGGTGCAGCAGTGGCTGGTCATTATGGAGGAACACAAGAGACCCACAATCCAAGGCTGATAATGGGACCCCATCTGACAGCTACCTATAGCCCTACCTCACCACCTATATTTAGATTTAATTTGAGACCAGTGGTTGGAGCTCAGGGCTGTTGTACGTCTTTCTGTATGTGCAAATGTCTCCCACTAAAAATAAAAAAGATGTGTGTGTGTGGGTTTGACAGTTGCAGAGCTGTCTCTAGTGGGACTGATATCTGTCTGAAGGAGACATATTGTGTTAACAGTGTTTGTTTAGGCGACAGAACCAATCATAGCGGTGTTTTTGACCTTCACAATGAAGCATCTGAGCATATGAGCCACCTAGTTCATCTGTTGGTCTCTGCAACACGTGACACACTCCTGATGTCACACTCCAGTGATGTAGTTTTAGAGCCTGTTTCTACGAAGGTTAACCTGTCTGACATTAAAAATAACTCAGCAGATTTGTTTCATTTTGGCCCGATAAACTAAAAACAGTCCAAAATAGTAGACGTCAGCATGGGACAGAGGACTTTAGAGGACTTAGAGTGTGTAACTCTCTCCTGTTTCGCTATATTTTCTGACTCACACTTCTTGTCTCCGGGTGGAAAGCAAATATTTGCTGCTGTGTATCTAGTGGAGTCCATCTATCCCCTGCCTTTCCGAATGGGAAGACCCATTGGCCTGAGGGAGAGACTGACAACACAGGAGCTAGTTTTAGATCTGGTCACAGCCTTGAAAAAAGAATGCTGTCACCATTAAAAAAAAGAAATCCAATAAAAATGACATAGCTTAAATTTTGCAACTTGTGTTATTTTTCCAGCATTGTGATAGTTTGCCTTTTTGCACATTTTAATCAGAAAACCGATATAATTTTCATTAAACAGTTATCTAATTTAACTCAGTAAAAAGGGAGGAAATACTACTTCAAAAGTAACAAAAGTCTTTAATGCAAATTCCAAACCCACTGAAACTGCATAATTGTTAAATTGCAAAAACAAAAAAATAACAGAAACACAACACTGAGCATCAATAGCATTGTCACTCAGTTTTAGTGCTAAAGTTATCATTACACAGTATACACATAGGCTACTTAGCTTCCCAGCTAACTCTAGATTAAAACAATCAAGGATATTGTTGGCACACAATCTGTGTTCTGTTGCAACATGTTTTTTAAACCAAGTTACCAAATTAAAAGTAGTAAATGAGCCCACAGTACCTCAACATTTATTGCAAAAGCAATGTGTTAAAGAGATCCATAACATCCTTGAATCATTTGTTTTTGTGGTTTGAGTTGCTCCGGTTTCGTTGGCTGAAATTTCCTCTTTAACTGACCTTAATTTAAGTATCTGTTAGCTTTACTCCTCCAATAATACTAAAATGCTGTTTTTATAGCTGTCTACTGCAGGTAGGACACTGGCTACTAATAACTTCTCCACAAAAACCCACATAGAAAATCCAAACAGTCTTTTTAATTGTCTTTTATTCTGCCTCAGAAAAAATGAATTAGCATGTTTGATTTGTAATGTTCTCCTAGTGAATTTAATTATATGGTAAAATTAAGATAAAGGTTAGCACACATGTAGATTCCAACTTAATTTGTGTTTAAAGCATTAGCCTGATTACAGGCTGGCATGACTGTAGGGTGTAAAAACATGAAACCCATTCCAAAGGAAGAAGGCAGATAGCCGCTGATAACTGTAAAATATTGGCTCCGTCATCGTGAAATAATATTGCCTGCTCAAATTGCAAACACCCCCTCGAGCAGAGGATAGAAGGTAAACTTGGGCTCTTTTTAATTTCACAGCAATAGAGCCGTTTTCTTACAGCACAGTCAGAAAAAAAAAAAAAATCACACATATTCAGTGGTTGATTTCTAAATTTTCCTATTTTTGTAGAGCACAGCAACAGACTTAGTGGAAATAGACCATGTCAAAGGAGATGCCATTTTGTCTGGCCCAGCCTGTTGGCTGCTGATTGTAACAGATGAATAATTTTCCCTTTTTGATGTTTGTGGCCGCGCTGTGAAAACATGTCTTCATTCTTGTGAGAGGGAAATCCAGTTGGAAATAGATGCTGCACAAATCAGTGTGTGCGTGTGTGCGTTTCGTTGTGTTGTGTTTACTGTTGCTAAGAGAAGCTTCATAATTAAGGTGCAGGGTTTACCGGTGACCTTTAGTTGACTCATAAATTGTCAGCTGGACCCTTCACCCTGGCCTCGGTCCGCTCTAGATCTCATGGGGAATGCACCATTTAAACCATTAGAGTGTCATTTGAGAGGAAAGCTCTGTGGGTGGGTGGGAGTTTGTTGGAAGGCGGTCAGGATGTGTTTTTTTTATTATTATTATTCTTTTCTTTCTTAGTCTGCCTTTTTTTTTGGTTGAGTCAATCCAGGTCAATATCTCTTTAAAGCTCAAGCGGCGACACTTTAAATTGTTAGCAAAGAGAAAAGGGGTCAAAATGAGCTGTCAGGTTAGTTATAGCCTCCAGTTTTGGACAACGACAGGCACTTTGGGGGGGCGCTATGACAATATGCAAAAAAAGGGTGTTAGATTTGATGATGGTGTGGAGGAGTTTGGGGATCGGATGTGCTGGAGGCAAAGGAGATGGAACCGAGCGAAGATGATAGAGAAAAGGGGAGGCGTGTCTGAAGAGGGCTTGTAATTTAATCTCCAGGCATGGATCGAAAGTGGGAGTGTTCGGTGGTCGAGGCTGACCGATCATAAAAAAAAAATAAAAAAAAAAAATCTATCAGGTCAATTAAAACTTTGTTAAATAAATGAAAGAAAGGGGAATCTAGTCTGAGCCAAACAGACGGGATGAAGTAAGGCTTCAGAATAGCGTAAAGCTGAGAGGACATCACAGTAAAACTGGTAAAAGGAGCAAAGGGTGGCGATTAAAGCAGTGTGCTAATGCTCAAAGCATCTCACTGTTAAATCTAATCATGTCCTTGGCTTTTCTGACTAATTCTGATGTCAAGCTTTGTATCATAAAACCAAGTTTTATAGGCAGGAGGAAATATGGTAAATCCATTAATTTGTTTGCGGGCAGCCAGAGTACATTGGTACAATTGCCTTAAATTAGATAAATGGATGCATCTGTTGGTTTAACAGACATAAGAGACCAATTAACAGAGAGGAGAGCTGGGGTTTATTCAGCCTGTTCGTGTGAGTACATATATTTGTTCCTGTTTATGGTATTGATTTAAAGACCTTGCATTCTAAACAATTAGGACTTTGAGCTTGTTATAGATTTCTCCATGTGAATCTCTTAATACACCTGTTCCCAAAATACTGTTTGTTTGTGATAATGTGTCTGTTTGTGTGCTCGTCTGCCTGTCTGTTAGCAAAATATTTCATGAACTGCTGGATGGATTTTAATGAAACTCTCAGAAAGTAATCGTTGAACGTACATCTAACACTGATTAACTTTTAGGGTCAATCCAAGTCAAGATGGCCACCACAGCTAATCAATTTTATCAATCACCAAAATGGCTATAATTCAGTCAATTTAACAGATGTGAAGCTAAAGTTTGGAGTGGCCGTAGCTGACAGTTACCCCCAACATATACCTTGAGCGCTAACTGATCAGACAGGATCTGTTTTTAAAACTTTGTCACTATTATAGGCAATTATGCGTGTCTGTTAGCAAAATATTGCATGAACCGACTAATAGATTTTAACAAAACATCCAGGAAATAACCATTGGATGTACATCTAGAGCTGATTAACTGTTGAAGCCAACATTATTCAAGGTATTGAGCTGAAACCTGGTGTGGTAGTAGCTGAGAGTCATCCCTATCACAAACTCAAAGCGTTACCCATTTGCACAAGAGCTTTATTTTAAACTTTAGCATGTAAAGCAGCAAGCGATATGCGTTTCTCCCAGGAATGCTAGTTTTTGGAGAATGTTAGGAAATCCCACTTCCTCTCAGTCACCATCAAGTGTCTGAACCCCAAAACTTAATTTACTTAATTTTTAATTTTAGTATACAGCTGGATGGAAGACTATTCTCTAAAATCTCACAGCGTTAAATGATTACACAGCTCATAAGTGCTCAAAAAGATATAAAAGGAAACAACAGGACAAGCTGTTATGATGGTGTTGCCTGGAAACAATGCAGGGCTGTCAAAACAAATAAAACAAAAAGCAGTGCATCCATATTTAGATTATTGATCAATTAAAAGAAAAAAAAGCCATGGATGTAATAAATTATATGCAGATTTTTATTTATTTTTTTACCCGAAAATAATGCCGATAATTTAGTAAGTCTTCAAATGAATAAAGTCACAAAAATGGTGAAAAGCTCTTTTGAAAAGAATAATTATACAATTGTTGATTTGACAATGACACACTAATGAGCTCACAGCATAAAGGTGCTTTTCGATGCTCCAAATCCTTGAGTGCAAAGACTCGGATCTGAGCTCACCAACAGCAACTTTAGGATAAAGTTTGGACCCTCAGAAAGCTATTTAAGCTCGTCGGCTCCAGCAGTTTGGTGTCCACAAAGCTGCCAGACGCATTAAATATTATGGGCTTTTAGTTTTAAGACCCTTCAAATGTAGAACTGAGAGGGATACTGTTCTGTATCCGCCACATGAAATGCAGTCCCAGTTTCCACGCCTGCACCCCCTCCCCGGCCGCCACCACATTGCCCATTTATCAATCGGCATTAGGCTGTGGTAGGTAGGCAGACAGGTCAATCCACATCCAGATGGGCCATTATTAAAGACAGCCACTCCATCCATCTGGGCCCTACACACCAGAGCTTCACTCCAGTTGAAGAGTCACGAAACGGATTTAAAACACTTTTTGAACATTTTGAAAAGGAACTTAAAAGAGAAGAATTTTGGCACAGAGCTACATGTAAGGATAAATAAATATATATATTCAACTTATACATTATCAATCACAAATCAATCACATTTTCTCTCACCATCATCAGTCTGTCTTTGCAGAGAGCTCTCTTTGTCTCTCCCTGTTATCCCACTTTTTTGCTACAAAGATAAAAAGTGGGAGAGGAAGAGTGAGCGATGTGATGGAGAGGAGAGAAATGACGAAATGAAGACAGATGGATTATGGGAGGCAGCCACAGGTAGCCGTTCTCATCCTCCTTTTCCTCCCCTCCAGAAATCCAAATCCAAATCTCTCGCTGCCTTTTATTCCAGATATTTTATATCATATATAGGACATGCGTGGTGTGGAGCAGCGCTTGGATAATTAGCGGTGGTTTATTAATTATGAATGTGAGCTGGTTCTGTGGGAGCCACTGAGTGAGCGTCTCGCTGAGACTCATCAATTAAACAACAGAGTTTCCCAGGCTTTTGATTAAAGATAAAGAGGAAATATGATGATCAATAGAGACCTGTTAGAGCTGAGCAGATGAACAAAATGCAGTGAAGGATAGAAACGGAAGTATGGAGAGAAAAACAGACGATGGACTGACAGTCCCGCTAAAAATTGCCACTGTTATTTTGTGGTTTAAGTTGGGGTGGGTTAAAAATATGCAAAGTGTGCATATTGACATGCTTGTAAACACTGCACGTGACATCAGCAGCATGGTGGGAAAGCCATGCAATCAGTTTGAATCAATCGTTGCCCTGCCCACGCAGACCAATGCCTGGACCGATGCCAAAGTGCCAGTTCGCCTGAGCGCCAACTCTGCCGTCTGTTGTCATCCTTTTTCCTGCAGCTTTCCCTTCGCCTTCTCTCTTTTGTCCTTTTTCTTTCACTGTAAAAACTTTAGAAATCTAAATATTACAGTGCATGTGACAATTTACACACATTTTTGGTACTTTTTAAGCCATTGTTTGATAAGGTTCTGTCTAAATTTAACAACCAGCTCGGAAATATTTGGGTTTTATTACAACTGCTGCATCATTTTGACATCACCTAAGAGTAAAATTAATACAAGATGTGATGTACCAGATATTTATCGATGCTTTGAGAAAACAAAACAATTACATACAGTGCTTACGCAACTTTTTTTTCATTTTGTCACATTTATCAGTATCACATTTATGAAATTAAACAAGCATCACTTAGAGCCATGAAAAATAAATTGATTAAAAAAACACTTTGGGAAATTATTTAAACCCAAATTTTAGACTTAACAACCTGTTCTACACTGTTAACAACACAAACCATATCTGATTATATGCATTTTTGTGTGCAAAAGTGTGGTATCAGTGTTGTGCTGAACAAACAAACCAAAAAACAAAAAATTGCATTTTTCTTATTGCACTTAAATGACTCCAATGTGCCTTTAATACAAAAGATATTGAATAAACTTACCATTGTCTTGTCATTGATTGTTAATCAGTGGTGTAAATTTGATAATTTCTTAGGCTGCACATTTTATAACATAAATGTGAAGTTAGTATGCAAACATAATTTACTTGTCATGTAAGGCATAATGGTAAAATTGAAGTAATTTAAATCCTTAGTACTTAGCACTTTCTAAAGATTTTTTGCAGTTTTTTTTCATTTGTTACTTTGTCTATCTTCTCACCTTCAAGTCTCCACCTCTGCTTCTCACTGGAGTCAGTTGTCTAACATGTCTCACCTGTCAGCAGCTTCCTGGGTCACATTTTTGTCTCCCCGAAGAGCTTTAGAGTTCCAACTTTCTTGACTCTCATTTTCTTTGTTAATACGAGTCAAAACGTGAACTGGTCAGGTTTGACAACTCACAGCAGGGAGAGCGTTTCAGCTTGAGTCTTGTTGTTTCAGTCCATGTTCACCAGCAGACACGGTCATCTGGATGACCCCACACAACCCAGAGATTACACACACCTATTCCTTAACACACACACACCTCCTATCCTCTCTATGAGCAGATGGGACTCTCAGATGCCTCTCCACATGTTCGCCCTTTCAGAAGCCTTGAAGTTCAGGCCAAGTCTGCAGAAGAAGATGGGCTGCGTGTGGCGCTGCTGCTAACAGACGCCATGTCTGATTACACTTTTACAACATGAACAGAAGCTGTCGTAGACAAGCTCCTTCCACAGTAATTGGCCCTAAAGTGATTGGACGGTGCTAATCACAAATCCACGCACACATCTGCACACTCTCAGATTTCACACCCACTGCTGCTTTCTTAGGTGAGGCATGAAAGCAAATTAGCTTGCAACCACATTTTCAGATCAATCAATTTGACTTCTTTTGAAAATGACTTTTCAGCACACGTCAACAGTTTGTATACATGTCTCAAAATTACCTGTTGCACGAAGCCCGGTGTTGTTATGAATCAGTAACATTTCCGAATCTTTTCAAACTTTGAATGGGTTCCTCCTTTTGTGATTTGAAAGCTGTACCTGTGAATAACACCTGCTGGCAGCAAAATTTGAAAAATAATATAGTGAAACTTCCAAACAAATCGGAAATATCTCTCCAAGGATCGCATTCATTATCGCACTGTCTCTTTTATATACAATCGCTGATCCCTGTAACTGAATGAGATTTTTCGCTTAAAGAAAGCACATAAACAGCTTCTTTTGTCAGTTTTTTAAAAATGTTTGTTTCCTTTTTTTGACTGGACTTTGGTTTACACACATTTCTCCCCTTCCTAGCTCCCATTTATTTGGCAGTGATTTTTTTTATCAGCACAGAACTTGCCTGTAAAGCAATCAAACCTACTGATTTTTGTTTAATTTGCCATTGTTTGCATCTTTTCTACACATCACTGTCATTTGCATCAGATTTAAATTAGGACTAAAGAAAAAAAAATCTGCACTCTTCTCACATAGTCAAGCGGTCTCATTATCTTGATTCATTTTTCCTTCCCATCTTTCATCGCTATACAAACTGCATCTGCTGCCTTCATTATAACAAGATCCCTGCCTACTTACTTTAAGACCAGCTAATAGAAAATCTATCTCGACATCTGGTCCCCTGCACTTTCAGTAGCAGCTGTATGGTACCACCGCTGGAAGCTAAAACTAAAAACACATAAACACACATTATTATGCATTATGCATTTAGAGGCTTCAAGTGCACCCTCTGCCAAAGTGCATCAAAGAAGCTCACTCATCATAACTTAAAGATTTAGGAGGCTTTTGAGACCTGAAGCTCAGCTCAACAACCCAACAATTCTTTAGCTTTTTAACATTTAGTCTAATATTTTAGTTTACATGCTATTGGTTATCAAATTTAGCCCTTTGCAATGTTCACATTCAGACTCCCTTCCCTGAGCTTTGCTACTTTTAAGAAAATCCAAGAAAGAATACTGTGTGCTCTTACTTGTGGCTTCTTTGTGTCTTTGCATCCTTTGAAACAAGTTTTAATGTTTGATGAGCGCTCTGAACTTTTCCTTTTGTGCGAGGGAAGTTTGCTGTTCTTACCAGTTATAATGTTTCATGACTGGATGCATTCATAGAGAATCGTGGCCTGAGGCTGACACAAACACTGGTCAGACAATCCTTTTCTAGCTGGGAAAACAACTGACTAAAGCAGAATACACAAGAGTTTAACTTATTCTGTGTTGTTGATGGGTTTTGTTTTCTTCTGCTTTCTACTTGTAAGAATTTGAAAGTCCGTTTGTGCTTCTGTCTCTCTGGAAGGCACTCTTGTGATGTACAAAATGCATGAAAAATAAAGACAAAAAAGAAGCGCAATCTCAGCAAAGATTAGGCTAGCAGTGAAACAATGTTTGACTTTCACAGACTAAAATTTAGCAAAAAACAAATGTGGGTTCTTTGTAACTATTCAGAGTCGTAGATTTTCAGTCCTTAACACCCATGGACCTATTTTACAAGATGTTGACAATTTTATGTTTCTGAAACTGTGAACTTTTGGTGTCAAATATTTTCCTGTTGTCCCAAAATGCTGGCTTACTTGTGGATCTGAAGCTTTCAGAGTTTTGTGTTTCCATAGACCTTTTAAGTGCATATGGACATAAATTCCCAGTATCCCATGTGCGTTGTAAGCTGCTCTTTTCTTTCCCCCACCAATCTAGTTCCAGTGCTAAACCATAGGCAGTTCCTATTTAACCAGAAGGGCCAGAAAACAGTATTTATTTCAGCACAACTCTTGCTGGGACCCAGGAAAAAAAAGAACCTGTTTCAACTGAGGCTGTAGGCAGCGTTACACAGAGCTCAATGACCACAGAAAACAATGTTTAAAAACACAGAACAATAAAACCACTGATCTTTAACTATTAGAACAAGTCAAATTACAGTAGTGTTGGAATAACATGAGATCCTTCTTTGCCACATGTTTATAGAACCAGTTCAGCCAGTTCCTATAGAAGCAGTTCAGACTGCAGCACCAGCCTTAGCACTTTGGTGGAAAAATCTTATGAGTAGCCACGTTCCTGAGGTATTAGTTTCTTATCCTCTCAAAGACCTAACATAACTCTTCAAAGTTTTGTTTCCAAAGTTTTGTGTCTCCAGGGTTTGATGGTCTTTTGTCTAGTCTGTGAGGAGTTGGGTTTATGGATAGGATTATCCTTCCTATTGTGTTTGGGTTAAGCTTACCTCCAAACGCAGAGCTGATTGAAAATATCAAATTAAACAAATCAAAGCAGCAAAAATATATTGTCCATCTGCAATGGAATTGAATAAAGTGATGCTCACTTGCACCAGCACGGGCTGTAAAGTATGTTCAGTAAAATCATATTTAAATGTGAAATAAAAAGTGTTTTGAAGCTAACTTAAATCAAATGAAAGCCATACAAGATGACTGTTTTCAGAGTCTTGCATTTTAAAAGAAATTACACTCATTTAAGATTAATAATAAAAGATTGAAGAAATTACTAGGGTTTTTTCTTCTGCATTTTCCGTGATCACTCAGAAGTGTGACATATCCTGTGCCAAACACAAGTCATTAAATAGCAAATACGGATAGTGTGGGGGTGAAATGTTTCAGTGTGTTGCAATCAGTTGTGTAAACCGACCCAAAGCTGCAACAGCTGTGTCTTTCTTCAACTTCTCAAAGGACAAGAAAGTTTGATGGATGTGGTCACTTTAGCTCCTGGTGAAAATTACAACCCAAAGTCTGGTGACTGACTGTGAAGTTAATGTTTTGAAGAGGACTGCCCTTCAAGCCTCTCGCTGTCTGACTGGCACCAGCCACCTCTCT
The DNA here is from genome assembly GCF_001649575.2 of Kryptolebias marmoratus. NCBI lineage: Eukaryota > Metazoa > Chordata > Actinopteri > Cyprinodontiformes > Rivulidae > Kryptolebias > Kryptolebias marmoratus. The sequence continues at coordinate 13,499,982 of NC_051453.1, read as the reverse complement.
CTCTCCTAGAAGACTGTGTGACATCATTGTAAAGCTCAGGGCTTCCCCTTGTGAAATGTGGGGCTCAAGTTCCCAACAGCATCACTCCAGACTCCACCCTCCTCCCCCCCCCCCAAAAAAAGGTGTTTACAGTCCAGCACTCTTGTTAATAAAGCATGCGTCTTCTTCTTCTGCTTCCATTTTCACTGATAAACACTGTGACAGAAACCTCCTCAGTGTCCTACAGTGGTGTGCCACAGCTGGCCGTGGCACTAATTACGTCACCAACGAAGGAGGTAACACAGGCCACACAATCACCCCATTTCGGGATTTAGATACAAAAACTCTAAAAACAAGTCATTAACATTTCAAATCAGAGAAATGGACCACTGGAGTGTTTTATGATAGTGTTTAATTAAAAGAAAAACATAAAAATTCATTTTGTTTATGTTTTATTTCATTTCACCTTTAAGGTTACAGACACATGTTGCTTCTCATATTCACTGAAACTCTGCAGGAGTGAGCATCTTGTTGCCATAGTGCCCGTTGGCTTTGACAAAATACCAAAGACGTAACTGGAGGAACAGGGAGGGAGAGTTGGACATTAAGAGAGGAAATACACAGGAAAGAAAGAGTTAGAGAACAGCATGAGGTGGATGTTGAGGTTAATGAACAACTGTTTGGTTATTTAGAGCTATATTGTTGCTTCCCTCGTACATTTGTTCCTTCCTGTCTTCACTTTTTTTTATCTCTATGACAGACTTCCCACAGCATGACTCACTCTGATTAGCACCAAGCCGCCATCTCAGAAGCTCACTGAGGCTGTGACATATAGTTTGAAACGGTTCCTCCGCTCTTCTACAGCCAGAGTCTGGCAGTAGAAAAACAGACAAAGAAAAAAAAATCCATAAACTCATAAAACCAATGGTTTAATCAGGAGCACACAAACTGATGAACCGTGTCTGTCCTTTTGTAACAGTTCCTAACGTGCATTTAATGCAACCCTAACAGCTAATTATCCCACAGTCTGTGTCTCCTGATAAAAAAAAAAAAAAATCATGTCTGTAAAAAGAGTTTTGGGAATGTTATTCAGCCACCAGTTGGGATGATTAGAAATAGAAGTTCAGGTTGTGATGGCTGTCCTTATCTTTTCATCAGCTAAACTGTTTCACCAAGAGAGCACAGCGTTATAACCCTGCTGCTGAGGCTACTTTTCAATCTATCGTTTTGTCTCCAGCTGTTCCAATCCAAACCACTATTTTTTATTTATGCCTCCCTTTGTCATTTCGCCCGGACTCTAAAATTCATTTATGCCCTCTTTCGCTGAGATTACCTTTCTTCTCTTTGTCTTTTCTCACTTCACTTCTCTTATTTTATACCCCTCTTGAAACAGATAGCAATTCTCTTCCTTATTTTCTTTTTCCTTGATTTCCAGCTACTCAAAGATGCACACTGTGTTTCAGGGACCATGCTTCCAGCACTTGGAGAGAGCATTAAAGAGTTTCTTAAAAATAAATAATCTAAAAAACTTTTGCTAATCCTATGGTGCCTTGCAAAATCCTGAATTAATTTTTTTGCTGATTTATGTGGCAAATGTCAATATTTTGTGCAAGATTAATCGGCTTTTTTTATTTAAGTAAACCCAAGAATTTTCCGACTCATTGGGTTCCAACTCCTTGTTTAATCATGTTTAGCAAATGGTTTCGTTTTCAATTCAGACATTATTCAATGTAATTATAATCAAAACTGGGACAAGATATTTAAAAAATGTCAGAATCTGACTTTTTTAATATTATAGTTTTTTTTTTCATCAATCAAAAACTATTTGGGTTATCATACCTTGATAAAAGGAAGTCTATATTAAAATTAGTGATTCTCCCAATAAAAGGCATCACCTCACACTCTTCACTTGTATATTTTCTTTTATTCATTCACACCATCATCCAACATCTTTGCATAATCTTGACCAGCGTCAGTGACCCATCTCAAACAAAGAAAGATGCAGTTGTTTTGCATAGAAACCATTACAACCAATCTGAACTCTTTTTTTTTTTTTTTATTTATCAAAAAGCATTTAAAACCATTCTAACAGACCAATGAAACAGAAATATCTTGTACGCTTGTAAAGTCTTGATCCAGATTTGGCACACGTTTAATATTTAATTGTGCTTGCATCAAAAATGTTATTTGCACATCATGTTAAATTTATGATGTTATATTCAAATGCAAACTGAATTAATCTCAAGCCATGGGAGAGAGACCCACAGTTCCAGAGGCACAACAAACGTATTTATCAAAGTATTATGCCAGTGGAAGAATTGAATAATAGCAGTCTCCCGGCTTTGAGACTGGATTTCTTTGTTGATAGGAACACCAAGTCTGACATTGGTGAGGCAATATTGAATGGTTTTGTTTCTCACATCAAGCCAGTGGGTGTAGAAAGAAAAGGGGGAATGCTGGAGCCGAGCAAAGTGGCCTCTGGGCATCTGTGCATCAGTGAAACCCCAGAGGTCTGTCAATAACAGGCAGGTTGTTGTTGTTGTTGGATCAATTCAGGCCCCAACCATTGCTTCACTCCTAATTGCCATGTGAACTTACAATGCTGCACATGCTCGCTACTCTCATGTGTGCCAAAAGCTTTATGGTTTTTACATTCAATGTTTTCGGCTATATGGGACAGACTGTCACTTTCAGGCAATGCTTTGAGCTAAAATGTGTCACCTAAACATTTTTGTATGACTTAATTTATTCATTTACTTTTGTTAAATCCATCCCAGTTTAACTGAAATATATTATTTGTTTAATTGCATGTGATATGGCAACAAATGGCAACCATTAAGAATTTGGCAACTCAGTAAAGTATTTCCTAACAGCAATGCATGTTTTTAACATGCTGCTACAGTGTTTGAATGCATAAAATGCAAAAAAACAAAACCAAACAAAAAAGCCCAACAATAATATTGGCTTGTATTGCTAATAGTACTTAACCTGATCACTGAGCACATCGATTAGCAAGTTTAGCTGGTTGTCTTATTTGCAACTGCTGCAGAGATACTTTAAGTTCCTTAATTTGAGTTCTGACTTCCAAGGGAAATGAAACTGCATAAACCTCTTTTTAGGACTCTTCTTCTTCTGTTGTCATTACTGCTGTGCAGCTGTATGGATCATTAAATGTATTGTAAAATAATTTAGGAAGAAGTTCATAAAAGAACTAAGCACAAAATCTTGTTACTCACTGAATGTTGCACATCCAACTGAGAAACTTTACTTTCAGGCAAAACTAGACAACAGTTCTTAAAATAGTTTTTATTGTTTGAAGTATCCCCCTTTTGTTTAGGTATTCTAGCAAGAATTTTGGCGTGAAATTTGTTGTGAAACCAATCTGGGCATTTTGCTCCAACGCCTTGTTGTTTGCCCTTTTCTCTGTGTTTTTAAATTTGAGCGTCTGTCAGCAGCTGCAGCAGGGGGTTAGTCTCCTGTTCGTTTGGCTAAGCAGCGTTATACCCTGTTGCTCAAAAGCCCAAAGTAATACCAATCAATGAACAACCCACTTAGCCTGTTATTCAGAAAACACAATTGTGTCTGTAGTTCCCAATCTGCAGTAGAAAGAACCCAAGAAATCTGTGTACCAGAATAATGGTTTATTCAACAGGGAGACGAGTGAGAGGGTTGATGGAGCTGTGTGTTGGATTCTTGTTTTTCTTATGTGGGATTTAAGAAGCCCAGTTGAGTTGCTTCATTCCTCTCCAGTGACTTCATGACAGGTAACACAGTGAGAATAGCTCTGTACAGCCTCTCAAACCTCACATATCCTTGAGCCTGTTCTGTGCTCTGACACTCACAATCAATACTGCAAATGTCCCGCATACTTGCTTAAATGCTTTTAGTTGTGATAGTCCCATGTCAGATAAGTGAGAGCTCACCCGAGGATTTTGCTCCTGTTTTGTTTTTTCATCTCTTGATTTTATTGAATTAACTTGACAAGCAAAGCGGGGACCATTGACTTGCAAAGGAAATGGCTTTTATTGACTTCATCCGCTCCATAAGATGCCAGGTAGCGAATTAAACTGTATAACATCCCTGTGATTGTAGACCCACGATGAGCTGGGGGCTGTTTTATGCTAATAGGAGTGGATGTTACAGGGTGACTGAACAGAGAAAACCCCATTGAGAGATTTTCTGTGAAGTGTGCCATGTGAATGCATTTATTTTCAAGTGTGACGCCATGAAAAGAGGCCGAGTAATTTGGGGTGAAATAAAGAAAAGAGGCTGTCAGCCGTGACACATCTTCATTGACCCACTGTCTGAGTCATTCGGGTCAAGGAAGACACATCTCTTTTAATTTGTGTCTCCACACCTTTGTTTAATAAAGCTCAAGGGGCTCCTTTGTGTTTGATTTCTTCACATATGGAGCTATTGAATGGAGGACACTCTTCTCAGCAAACTGAATGCACTTAGAAGCATGTTAGCCTTTTGTTTTAATTTACCCTTTACCCTCCTTATAATGCACTCCTTCATCATCTGCCTGCCATCATCTGTTTGGCTGTTGGCCTTTTACCATTGTATGCATTAAGATGACCAGGGCTATTCACGTCCCGAGCTGCATGACTTAAAACTGAGTGCTTCAGTTGAAATCTCCTTATAGAAACTGTCTCTGTAAACTCACAGGCAGTATATCTCTCTTCACACGACTGTCTCTCCTCTTGCCATCTTCCCATTGGCTCCCTCATTGCCCCACAGCTCTCAAAGCTTCCTCTTTGAAACTCGTCCTATAAAAGTTATCCAGCAACCCACAGTCACCCGCCCTGATCCTGCCACCATAACCAAATCCAGTTTAGAACAGCCACAAAGAAAGTTCTCAAACCCTCAGAAGAGAGATGGAGAGGAATGGAGGGTTACAAAAGAGGATGGGACAAGAAGGAGGGCAGGAAATGGAGCACATTTCTAAAACAATGGCATGCTACATTTCAAAGGCAAAAAAAGGCAAATTTGATAAGGGTGAGTCCCATTTTACTCAATGCCCATATTTAGCCTTTTTGCATTTATGTGTGGATGAAATGGTTGGGCTGTTGGCCCTTCAAACAGAATGTATCTGGGGTGAGACTTGAGACAGAAAGTTACAAGGTTTGCTAGCAATAAAACTCACAAAGTAAGGTATTTAGTTTAAAATGTTTTACTGGAACAACACTTCTTTTGATGCATTCTTAAGGTTCGTATCCTTGTCCATAATCTGTAATGAGAAAAAAAGCATTGTATATACATTTGATAGCTATTGGAAATTGGACTACATTAAGTCTGTTTATGCAAAAGGAATCCAGCTGATGGCATATTGGTGTCTTGGTGTCACATTTTGTGGTGGGATATTTTCACCACTGCCAGATGTGATGTTAAATGAAGACCCAAAGTTGGAAACTTGAACGCTATGGGGGTGACAGTAAAAGGTAGGGTTCAGCTCTTCTGTGCTTCTTGGTCAGAATCTTTCCTACGTCATCATGGGATCTTTGTGGAAACATACAAAGTTTTGAAAGATTGTATTTTAAGCCAAAAAACAAATCAAGATGCCTTACCCTAACCAAGCAGTATGTAAAAATTAAAAATGGAAATAAAAAAGGAAATTGCCTCACATGCATTTCAGAAGAAGATGGAATCCGTTTCCAAGTCAGAAACAACAACCTTCTCTCAAATGATGGTCTTCTAAATACTCCTACTGCTTCCATCCAAGCTCCATCCAGGCTTGTCTGTTGGTTAATAAGGAGCACTCTCGTGCATGTTGAAAAGGTTGGTAAATATCAGTCTGTTGGGATAACAGCTCCTTATCTTCATTGAGTGCTTCTAAATAAACTGTCCAGCCTTTAGTGTCTCCATCAGTCTAACAGGGGGGTAGGGATGCATTAAAATGTAGGAGCATAAGGAAAGACATGATCTGTTGTGATGGGCTGAGAGCTGTAGCACGAGGAGGAGGAGGAGAGGGGAAGGAATGTGAGATAAATACAATGAGGGAGAGTTTTGACTTGAGCAAAGACAGATTGGCGAGAATAGATGCAGATAGAAGCTGAGAGACGGAGACATGGGAGAGAAAGATGGAGACGTATACGGCTGAGCTGGCAGCCTCCTTGGCTGATTAACATGCGTCTCAGACACGGTGAGATGGATCAAACTTGCACACAGCCAGGTCTGGGAGTTTTTGCCTGCAGTATACTGAAAGACTGTGTATTTGAGTGTGTGTGTGTGTGTTTATATTCTTCAGTTTGTTTGTTCACAGCTGCCTTGTGTGCGCAGTGTCAACTGGAGACTTATACTGATTGACAGTGCAGTGTGTAAGTATCTTTGTGTCTGTTTACCTGAGAAGATGTGACAATCACAGCAACAGGGAGGAAAAAGGAGAAAAAAGGCACTATGGGTAATGTAGTGCACTAGCTTGTGTTAAAACTAATGCAGGTGGAAAATATCTGTCTGAATTGGATGAGCAAGTGGCTGATTTGTGGAGAGATGGAAACTGTGAGATGGTGAAAGGTAGCAATTTTAATGAGTCCAGTCCAATGAGCTAATAAAGCACTGAGACTGAGCTTGCATGAGCATAGCTACAGCAGTAGTGGCTGTGTTCGTGAGTGTCAGTGTAAAATCAAAGGTAGGTGTATGGAAGAAGGTTCGTGCCAGAAAAAACACCACACTAACCTCAGAACCCTATCAGTTGGGGACTTCGCAGGCACATTTTTCTATCTTTATCTGTGCCAGCCTGCTCTGTCAGGCTTCTGCTGGGAGAAAATACTGCTGCATGCCTCCCTGTCTTTGTCAGGACAGAGAAAATTGCTCTCAGATCCTGCTTATGATGAGGGTGTTCACAGTGGAGCTCTTGACAAGATCATTTCCTTCTAAATTTGCTGCTGTAAATAAAAAATCTGGACACAGCTGAGGGATTAACATTCTTGATTGGTGTACAATAATTTAGGCAGTAATCCTGGGTTGTGCCTTTTTCATCATTAACTATTTTGAAACCTTTTTTTGAAACCAAACATTTTGATCTCTCCTGGGCAGGAAGATAGCGAGCGGCTTATCATAATCAACACTAGCATGTTAGCTACTGAAAAGGCAATAATGTATACAGACCTCCATGTTTCTTCTCATGACGTTTCTAAAATTCCTGTTTTGCTTAAACTAGGTTTACTGTGACACATATAGTCAGGACATGGTAACCCTAAGAGTTTTTTTCTTTAAAGGTGCCTGGACTTCTTATCTTGTTTTTGCTTCTCATCTAAGGAGCTGTAAAACTGCAATGTGTTGTTAAGTTTACACCAGCTGAACTCGCATGCAAATCACTCTCCTCCCTTCCCTCCTGAGTGTTGTTAGAGTAAAGTGCATAACACTGATTTCTATACAACTATTAGACAAATGGCTTTGGGCATATTTTTCACTGTTTTCCTCACTGGAATATACATATATATTTATATACATATATACGCTACACAATATTTCTGAGCACTCTTGTGAAAATCTTTAACACAAAATTACAAATAAAAGATTTGCTCTTTTTTAAAAAAGTAATCTAAACAGAGCTCTACTCTCTCTTCTCACTGTAAATGTTCACCTTTTAGAAGGACGTACAAAACCTTTGGTAAAATTTAAATCAAGTGAGGAAGAAGTAAGATTATTTTTGATTCTTTAAACAGTGGAGTCCTTGAATGTGTGTAATGGGGTGTTATTGTGCATATGGATCATGGGTTTCTGGAATGCTGTGGGTATCTTCCTGTACCGCTGCAGTAATAAATATTATTTGGGGTTCTGGTTGCTGGGCAGGGAGTTGAATTAATGTGTACCTACAACCCCAAACTTGGATTTTTTTCAAATTGTTTGTTCTTCTGCAGGGCATATATCAGAGGTTCAGCCTAAGTTCATTGCATTGCTTTAGTCTGAAGGGTAATTTATAATTGTTGACTTTTCGGTGTGAGCCAAGTCTGTCTTTAAGCCCCTTTTTAAACCAAAGATAGTTGTACTGTATATGATATTAATTCTTCCCTAATTACTAAACACATCTCAAAAATGATTATAGGCTATGATCAATTCAGAGTCTTTATTCAGATGATTTGAACTGTCATAAAGTCACTATGTGGCCCTGTGCTGGACTTGTGACCTGTCCCTCGCCTCTCTCACAGTGACCGCTGGAGATAACCACCACCTCCCCTCGACCCTGAAAAAAAAAAGTGGTTAAAGAAAATGGATGGCTGGATAAAGTCACATACTTAATATATGTGCATACAGTTCATTTGTATATTGTATCAGTTTATTTGTGGTTTATTATGTCAGGATGTGAAGTGATCCCAAAGTATTATTCAATACACTGGATTGGTTTGACAAAAAGACAGTTTGATAAATAATAAACGTCTGTGAAGCAGAATTTACAAATTTAAACAGTGAAAATTAACTATTAAAACAAAAAATGCTGAATATTACAAAAAGTAAAAAAGTCTGAGTACAAACTGTACAAAATAAATGAATAACTAAATCAGGAAACATTAGATTTGACTATGAAAAATTATGAACTTGAATCTTAGATAATTTTGTTCTGTCTGGTGTTCAGATTGTCTTTGTATAATTTCATTGTTTTTGTTCTATGGTCTTTGTTCTTATTGTATGTTAATTCACCTGTTCTCTGGTTTGTTTCCATTTGTCTCACTTCCAAATCTTCCCTCTCTCTTGGCACTAGTTTGCTAATTACTTTAATTAAATCATGCAGGTTATTATCCTGTCTTACACTTCCTATTTTTTTCCTTTGTTCTTTGTCAGATGCTCATCATCACTCTTTGCCATGAAAGTGAGGCAATCATGTAATTGCCTTTGAGTGTGTCTCTCTTTCTGTTAACAAAATATCTCATGAGCCAAAGGTCAGACTTGAATGAAACTCTCATAAAGTAATCACTGGATGTTCATCTATGACCGCCACAGCTAACTGATCTTAGCAAACAAAATACTCCAACTCAATCAATTTGAAAGATATTCAGGTAAAATTTTTTGTGGTAGTAGCTGAGACTCATTCACAACACATATTGGAACTACTAATAGATTGCTCAGCTTTTGTGTTTAAACCTTTGGCATGCACAGCAGCAGGTGAGGTGTGTTCTTTATAGTTGCTATTTGCTGAATGTTTTAATTTTACATTATCCTCCACAAATTGCTTTGTTTCTGTCTGCCGCCCACTAAGCCTCCTCTGACAGTCACTTGTTGCTATTACAATAAATCCACCTCTCTTGATTCAGAAGCAAAAAGGTCAACCCGTCTCGAGATGGGAACATACTGACCGATTAAGTTACCCCATAGTATTTATTTAGGATAATGCATGTCCTTGGGGAAAATCTCCCCTAATAATCACATCAAGAAGGTTTGTGTTGTGCTGCAAAGCCTCTTATTGCCATTAAGAAAGGTTTCTGTAATATTTATAACCATGGGGAGGATTATTGCCCTGTGTGTTTTCCCTTTACTGACTTCATGGAGCCTCAAGCCAGTGATGGATGGAGTCGCTCTTCGCCTCCCGTCAGTCTCCAAGTGTGTTTTCTTTTCATTTTTACTGCAGTGTTGCTGGGTCCCTCCTACATGGATAGTTTGCCTATGATTAATGGACTTGGTCCGTGACCCCTGCCCCACTAATGATGTCTGTAAACTGGTGGGATGCCAAAGGTCAGGCCTATCTCTGCACTTGTGATGTGACTTGATGTTCTTCCTCATTTCATGTATCGCTGTTTTGATGAACAAAGACATTTTCTCATAAGAACTCCCTAGTTTCCCTTCTTCACACGTAGTACACAGCATATTATAGACGCCTTCTCACAGCTCAAATCGCTCCATTCACTTTAGTTAAGGACTGTTGCATGGAAAACACTTCTCTTGCTGTGTTTTTAATGTATCCAACCATTTTGGCACCAAAAGCTCCCAAATGCTTTTTCCTCTTCAGATTGTTGGAGAATTTGGGTAAATCATTTTTTATACTTGAATGTTGAGTCAGGCCCTATCAGCAGGTTAAAAGCTGTTTAAAGGTGACTGATTGCGTTTTCACATAAAGCCCACTTTTTAAGGTCAGTTTAAATGTAGTTCTGCCGCACATCTGTGGAAACAGCTTAAAGCAAAATGTCAGATCCTGAAGTGGAAAGGTTATGAACGACTAACACTAGGGACGGGCATTTTTATCACAAACACTCTTCAAATGTAATTGTAATTATTTAATTTTTCTTCAAACACCACGGCATTTGCAGGAACTCCTGGTCTTGGTCATGGCTCTGCTCATACCAGCCGTTAGTTTATCACTTCAGTCAGAATTAAACACTTTGTCCAAACTAAGGCCGTTCAAGGAGCTATCTACAACAGGTTCACAACCTTTCCACAGAGCCCCACTTCATAAGATCTGAACTATCCCTTTATTACAACCCGAGCTACTCATAAGGAAAGCAATGTTGAAATCTAATAGAACAAAAAACAGGAAGGAAGGAAGACAGAAGGGAACAATTTCAAGATGAAAAGATTTATTTCTTTAGGAAAGACTTTTGAAAACACAGACCCATAATTAACCTGCCTAAGTTGCTGCAAACTCTTTTGTTCTGCTGCTTCTAGATTGTGACTACATTCATCTTTCTCCTGACGTCCCCGAAGCTGTAATTTTGAGAGTTGTGAAGGTTAATGACAGGGACCCAACTCAAGGTAGAGCTCCCGTAATACTCAAAAATATCTATTCAGCGATAAATTATAACAAGTATTACATTACTGCTCTGTCATTCAGCACTTTTTTTATTATTTCTTTTACCAGGCTGCTTTTCATATAATAATGGAAATACTTCCTCATCTGTGGGAAAGAGTCAAAGATTATCTTATTTCAGCACCAACCTTTAAATTCCCTGAAATTATACATCCTTTAGGCAAATGACTGTGTGCAAAGGAGGTAATGTAGATAGTTTTATGGGTTCTGTGTGGTACTGTAGTGGTTCAGGGTCCCAAATGCAGGCTCTGAAACAATAGTAGAAGGTCAAGAAGCTACAAGAAATTGTTAATTAAAAGGCATGAAAGTTGCTGTGACCACTGCAGAAGGTTGCAGCCGAAGTAAGGAAGGATGGAACATGACATGGAGAAAACATACCACCCATAGACTATTATACATTGATCATTAAACAATGACAGATCACATTTCTCATTATTTGACTACAACATACCAATGAAAAAAGATTCTTACTACATAGTTGTGTCTTTTGCTCATTCTGAAAACCTTTCTTACCACACAAATCTACTTGCTGCCTCAGTGCATGGCAGAATCAGTGCTCAGTGCAAAAAGGTCAGTCCTTATCTTTTTATTTTCTTCTCTGCCTATCGTTTCCTTTACGCTCCACCTCTCTCCTTAAACATGCGTGACGTTACCGAGGCTCCAGGATTTCACGCTGATGCATAATTCTAGTAAACAGACCTCAGGTCACTCAAGTGCCAAGCACTTGTGTGTTCATTTGTCTCTAGTGGAAGTAATTCCTCCCATTGTTTTGCATTAGGCTCGAAAGAGACGTTGGTGGTTTAACCAAAGTGAAGGCACAAAGCCCAGAAGCCAAGTTTGAGTCCATTGTCAATATCTGCTGAAAGTGCATATTTTCATGAGCTATGTCTAAGTCAGTTTACTGCTAGGAGTTGGAAAAAAAACAACTAAACATAAAAATTACACATGAAAGATTCGATTCCTCACTCGGAAACACTTTAAATACAACAAAGCTGAGGGATTAATAGAAGATAGTTAATATTTTTGATCTGTTAATTAAATAATACAGAGCTGAAGCACATTCTATACAATTATGAGCATTTTATAAAACTGTAGTGATTTTTATCACCTGTCACCAAAGGTGAATGGGCGATAATGTTTTTGACATTTAGTGTTAATACTCCCTGTTAAAACTAAAACTGTTTGCCATCTTTGGAGATGAACTAAAATAAATTAGGATCTAAACATCTACAGTGTGTAATTAAAGCAACACACATAATTTCCATCCAGTTGGCTTCTCTTTGCAGACCTGAAAATGAAAATCTTAGCAAACCAACTTTAATCGTTACCATAAACTTTCCTTAGCTGTACTCACAAGCCTTGTATATAATGAAAGTTTGTCACTGGAAAAAAAAGAAACTTTCTTGCACATTTCTAGAATTAGAATCAATGCAACACAAAAGATGAATGAAGAAGTTTTTCTGCACATAGAGAAGTATAAGTGTTAATACACAACAAAGTGTGATATTTTTATTTAGATTTAGGATACTGTTATATTGTGATTTGACTTGAGAAAAAAAAATATCCTGCCTGAAAAAGACTTGTATTTTGCCATGGGTTGCAGAATCTTTTAGCTTATCCAGATACTTTTTTTTTTTAAACTACACCACCAATGACTGTATAGGAGGTACAGACAAATGTCACCTCTTTATTTAAGTTGCGAACAGGGTGAGCACAGAGCTCAAAGGTTCTTCCAACCAGTCTACTTTTGGCTCACGGTGCAGATAAATCTGGCAGCACAAGAGCACTTTTGGCTTCCAACTCTTTCTCCGCTGAGTTTTTGTCTTTCGGTGTCTCTCATTCCTCACATTCTTTGGCTTCACTCTGTATTTCCGGTGTCACTCTCTCTCTCTCTGTTTCAATGTCTCTCTTGTTTCTGTTTCACCTCTTGTTTCTCCTGTGATATATTAATATTTTGTCATTTTCTTTGTCCTACGCTGTCCTCTCCCAGTTCTCTCACCCAGCTTTTGTTTTTTTATAAAGCATTTGTTTCATTTTCATCTTTGTCTTAAATCCCCCTCACCCACCCTTCACTCTCACATCTCTTTATTCCCCTCCGTCCTCCCGTCCCTGCAGCACCCAGCTTCTTATGTTGTTGCTGACTGAAGGAGATTCGAGCAGCATGGAGCTATCACCTGTCATTGATTCCACACAGTCCATAAAGCAGCCTTTCCCATCTCACTAATGCAACGATTAGTCCAGTCTCTTGGAAATCTATGAGGGGTCTTTAAGTCCACGTAAAGAAAACAGAACGGAAATAAAAACCTCCTCTGCGCGTCCTTTCCCATGTTTCCGCAGAGTCTCATGTTAAGAGCCCTGAAGGTCATCTCTGTGGCGCTCACTTCTGGGACTGCAGGGATTTTTTTTTAACAATGTTTTGTCTTTGAAAGTTATTAAGAGCTTCGAGGCTCAAAGACTTCAATATAGTTGAGTGTTTCTTCTTTATAATGACGCAGATTAAGTAACAAAAGAGCTCTCAGGTTAATGTTATTCACCCGTCGTTCCTCAAGTAGAATAACCAGCAAACCATTTTTGAACAGAGCTTTAATAAAAACTATAAACTGAATTAAATAAGAACGTCACCCACCGCTTTTACTACCTTATGGATGACAGAGTATTCCAAACAAATCTCTGGTCTCATTTAGAAAAAATAAATTGACAAAAAAAGAGAAAAAATTAAGTTGTGAAATCCTCAAACCTGCATTAATTAACTGAAATTGATCACTTGGAAGCATCGTATAATCCCAGGGCTTAATTGTCATCTTATTATAGTAGTTTTATAAATGTGTGGTTCCACTTCCTACACATGTAGAGGGATTCATTTTGTTCCTGGCCTTTAACAAATGTCAGCTCAGCATTCACGTTCTAGGTTCACATTCTAAGTACAATATGTGGCTCTTCAGCTGCTAAATGTTCTACTAATTTATAACTTGCTGCGATTGGCTGCCATTTGGTGCTAAACACATAATGTACAACCATTTTCTCAAAGCATTTCCACTGAATCAGGAATCTGCTGAAGAGGCAAACACACAAAGCCATTTCATAAAACCAAAACAGTAACACTGAGGGCTAAAGAATAAAGCTGAAAGCTGAGACACTTTACTGAAGGTTTGGATTGTGATCCTTGATTTGTTTAGTGAAAATATTCCCTTTCACCGTTCACTATTGACATATATCTGTTAATATTGAAAAATGTAGCTGAGATAGATAAAAAATACTCCAAAAACATATAGCAAACATCTTTTATTTTCTTTCTTTTTTCTCGGTGAAGAGAAAAACTGTTTGGTTTGCAGAATAGTACAAAAAGGATTTGATTGGAAAACCATCATGCTTACATTCAATCTTCTGCGCAGGCCGTTTGAAGCTGAGCAATAAGTGTAAAAAGGGATTATATTATGCGCTATTGCTTGAGTGGAGTCTTCTGATACCTTTGCATAATACTTGAAACCACCCTGTTAAATATTTCAATCATAAATACCCCAACCAGCGACACTGCCGCGCATGGCCCCATTAATGCAGCTGTATTTCATCACCACTCTCCTTATATCTGGGACATGCATAATCTTGCTTTTCTTTAAATCCATTTTAGTCTTTCGTTTTTCTTTTGGGTGCGAGTACCTCACAGCTGGGTTAGAAAAATACATCATCAAACATGCAGACTGAGGCAGAGCCGGAGATAAACCTTTGCGCAACTAGAGGGAGAAAAATGTGGAAAAAATGAGGAGAGAGGAGAGAGCGCGAGGCACCATGGCAACAGTAATAAGTAACAAAAACACTTCAGAGCATATTAACGTCTTCATTTGATGATGAGGTGTTCTATTTTTCATGCAAAATACCAAGACCTCTGCATCATGGGGTCACCTTCTGCAAGCAGCATCCAATTTAACTTGACAGACATTCTTCATTTCCTTTTTTTCACCTTTTTTCTTATCTCTTTGTCCCTGGTTCTCACTTGACTCTGTCTTCATTAGGGCTTTACTTAACACTATATGTCATTTCATTTTTTGAATATTTGTTTTGTACTTGGACCACAGAAGGTTAAAGCAGGTATTACAACTTCGCCTTTAACTATTTCTACCAGGGTTGTGCACCTTGACACACTGTGTAACTGTTTCCTAGTTATGGTCATTTGAAAAGCCACCGCTTTGAAAGGGCAAAGAAGAGACATTTTGACATATTTCTGCGCCTAAAGCGGAATAATTTGTGTGAAAAAAATAAAGTGCGAGGCTCATAGTCGTTCCAATCTGGGCTGGTGTTTTGCTAACTATGGGGAAATCTTTAATTTTGTGTGAAAGCAGCCACAAAATGCAGTTAATGGACCAGATTTTTGCAAAGACTTAAGAATCGATGCATCACGATTTAACACCAAAACTCCATCCATTCAAGGCTGATTTACCTATGCACTCACGTTGTGCAAATGTGCATCTGTGAATTAGTACTAATCAGTGAATCAATAAACTTGTTTAGAAAATTACCAAAACACCAACATTAATTCAGGTTTAACTGACTGAATTAGGCAAATCAGCCAGTAAATCTTGTGTTTGTAGAGCGATGTGTTCCTGTTGGGTCAGAAGTCTCATCTTTTAAAGTTTCACCTGCAATTGACCTGCAATTCTTTGCATGGTTCCTCTGATTATGATCAAAATAATTCCAGAAACTTTGATAAATTGCTCATTATTTATTTAACCCTCCTGAAGCCCGCAAAAGAGAGAGAGATAGAAAGAGGTAGAAAAGCCCTTGTAACTTTGGGTCAATTTGACCCGAATGCCACAGGAGGGATAAAAGCAACAGAAACAACAATTCAACTTTGTTAAATGAATTAAAAGTTTATCTCGTTATAAGATTTTGTTTTAAAATCCATGAATTTCAGATTGTATGCATTTTTTAAATAAAGTCAGGAGTATTTATTGACATTTAAAGTTTGAACACAGTTTTTTGTGGCACCATGGTCTTGAATTAGTGTCTTTCTCAAATGGCAGAGTGTCCAGTATATATATGAGCTGCAGTTCTCCTTGCTCATTGATAATAGCACAGCTTTTAGTCCAGAGTGATGCCTCTGAATGGACTTGGCTGATACCATTTGTCATAATTACAGACATACTTCAGCTCAGAACCATTTTCGCTTTCACACACAGACACACATACACAAATATATACATACACAATACACAAGACACTCTCATTTTATTACTTGTGTGTCTACTTATTCTGCTGTCAAATGAAACTGTATAGCCCGTGGCGTCTAATTATACTAATCGAATGCATACCGCCTGACATTTACTTATACATTTTTAATGGGTGAAACAAAAGAATCTCTGATTGGATATGGTGCCTTCCTGACTTCTCATCTTCTCTCTGTGTGTCTTAATCATTCTCAGTTGTCTCTCCCTCCCTCCATCTACCTCCCTCCACCCAACGACCTTTCTTCTCTGTGTGACTCTTTACCCTTCACCTCCTGTAATTTTGCTTGTGGGCGTTGAGTAATTAGCAAAACCTCCCACTTTTTTTTTATCCTGGTGTCAGATCAGGGAATTTGAGAAATGTCCCATAAAGATTAAGTGTCTTGATAAGGTTATGGCTGAGACTCCATTAAAAACGATGGGCTGCACAATGGCTGTTTGTATCCTTCGGGGAAGACGGGAAGCACGTGGGAGACAGACTGAAGATGACCTCAGACAGAACAATCGTTTCAAGGCTGGAGGAAAATTTTAAAACCATTACTTACATAAAAAGAGAAATAGTACTTTGCGATTCTATGTTTACATTAATCATTCCCCATCACCAAAAATCCTGCTTGGCTGTGTGTAAGAAAATTATATCATGACTCAATAGAAACATTTTAATGAAACTTTCAGAAAGTACTTATTAAATGTACATCTACAACTGGTTAACTTTCACAGTTAAACCAGCTCACAATGGCTGCGACAACTAATAAACTTTAGCAAACGCAAAACTGGCTATAAGTCAGTCAGCTTTACAGAAACTGAGCTAAAATTTGATTTGGTAGTAGCTGAAACTGATGCCGAAGAGATATTCTGAGTGTTTAAAAATCCTGCATCATCTAATTTTCTAAATTTGACCAAAAAAGATCAAAATTCAAGATAAAGACTCCAAAACCCAAGATAAGATTCTTACTTTACAGCTCTGACATCAATTGCTATGGGTGTAATGCATTCCTTTAAGGAATGTTTGGCTTTTAATATTAATAATTCTGCAATTATGCATCTTGTTTGCGTAGTTTATGTTTAACTAACTTGCATACTGCCAAGTGGTCAAAACTTCAACAATACATTATATACAGTTGGATTATACTGTAAGATCAAACTTTAAAAAAATAGGTTGGATGCATCATTTTCATTGGACATGATTAGTTTATTTGTAATGATAAGACTAAAGCTGTCGGCATAAGCATAGTGAGCTAAAATATGCCTTATTTCTCTATGGTATATAGAGGAATAGAAGAACAAAGTGCTCAAAGCGGTCCAGATGCATGAATAATATGAAGGCCAAAAACAAAGCATGGGCCTTTTCCCACTCGTAAACTGGTCTTTACAAAGAAAAAGACTGTCCTGTGAGAATGTGTACTCAGACACACACTTCAGACCATTCATACCCACTTCATGTTGGAGCGAGTCACACCTGATGTGATGAGGTGCAAATGAAAAGACTTGAGAGAATTTAACCTAAATCCAAACCACCAATTTCACAGAGCTTTTTCCTTTTTTTTCTCCCACATTGTGTTTCTCTTTCGGCACAAAGACACAAAGACTGTTTACCATTTACAAACAGCATTGTAAATGTGTCATAAAATGAATACATTTTCTCAGGTTATTTTTCCTTTTTTCATTTATTTATTTATTTAGATAATTATGCGCGCTCAGGAAAGCTAAGCTGACTCAGTGGTAAGGTACTCAGTGCCATCTGGGCAAATGACGACGGCTAATGTTTGCAAAAAGACTGGCGCCTTCAATAATATTTGGTTTGTTAGTGAATTACTGGATTAACATCTTCCTATTTTCATGTATTATTACTGGAGTTTGTTAAACATTTTCTTGCCAGCCTGTGGAAGAGCAACAACACATACAGTATTTTTCACTGAGACAAGCTTTCCGTGTTGTTCTGTTTTGTTCTTTTAATAAAAGCATTATTCCCCAGTTTTCATGACACTGTGGCATCTCCATTAACTTATTTTGGCAGCTCTTTCTCACTTTGTGTCACAAATTAATGTGGTGGAAAACCTACAGTATCCTTTTTCAAACTGTGTGCTCAAAACCCAACCGTAAACATGTTCATATTTAACCAGAAAACCGTCTTTGAAACACATCATACTGGCTGGGAATGAAGCTGACGGGAAACAGCAAGCAGGAACTAATGAAACAGAAAACAATGAAGCATAAAAGGAACTTTTCTGCGGGGGTCTCAAACTTGAGTCTCATGTTTCTGCGATGTGTTACTTTCTGCCACGCACAAGCTTCCTTATGGGTCTTTGTTCCCTCTTCGTAAACATTCAAGACTGAAGTTTGGTGCCTTATGTAATACCACGGCTCAGCTTGACATCAAAAGAGAAATTGGTCACGACTTTAAATAAAACATGATGATGCCCTAAGAAATGAAAAAAAGCTTAATTTACCCTGAGAGCTGCTGTGATTGACTATTACACTGAAACCCCAGCAGAACATATAAGATGCCAGACAAGAGATGTATGTGTTCTTTTTTATTTACTTATTCATTATTTATTTTTGTGATCCTTATTTTTTCAAATTAAGCAAAAATCCTTCAAAGAAAAATATAAAAAGTGATCTAGAGGGAAGCCTAAACTCAAACTCGGTGAGCAAATGTTTAAATAAAATGTAGCTGTAGCTGTATAGAGATTTTTAAGCTCTTTGCTGTTTTTGTTCTGTTAGCAGTTTATGAACAGAGATCTCCAAATAAAACACTTGTTTGTAAATGGAGGACTTAGCTTACATACCTCCAAATCTGACAAAAAAAGGCCTGATACACGCCTATTTCTTAGCACATAGACACATTTTAACTATAAAAAAACACATACATTGTTCAGGCCATTTGGTCTCTCATGAATTTAAACATCATCCAGTGCTGTCTGCAACCTTTACAACGTGCCATTATAAGTGTTTTCAGATTTAATTGCATAAAATTAACATGAACCACTAATTATTTCAACTGAATTCATGAATTATAATAGATGCAAAAAATCTTCCCAGAAAAGTACAACCTTTACAGTTTCATGTTAAAATTCACAATAAGTTACATGATCACTTTCTGTTTGAAATATGCAGAGCTTTTACATTCCTCTGAACCTGCGATGTGTATAATTTAAAGTTTTTTCGTTTTACACTTTTAGAAATGCCACAACATTATACTGTGAACTAACAGTGCTCATCTTGTTCCATTGGGATGTTCTGCTGGGAAAACTGTCCTACTGACTTTCACATGGCTGCAACTCTGAGTCTTAAATTATCATAAATCACATCTTCTATATAGCTCTGTAACAGCAGTCCTTACTTAAGAGGGCAGAAATGGGTCCTGCTGGGAAATGATCTATAGTTCACTCGGCTCCAAAATTTAAAAAACAAGCAAAAAAACGTTATTCTGATCAGTCTTAGCTGTTTTAATGGTAACAACAACTTAAATATAATAATTAAAATAAAATCTGTGGGCGGTGATAATGTTATGGCTCACTGATGTTTTCCTTTTGTTTTTGCATAGTTTCACACAGCACATCTGTGACCACAGTAAAATTTTGCATGAAGAAATTCGACTCTAGGTATTCAAATTTCAGATGTTACAATTGGGCACGCCTGTGAAGTTTGTTTTGCGTTTCCGTGGTGGGGATGGAGCATTTCCAAACAAACTACTCGAAATGACGCAAAGCATTTTAGGATAAATGACAGTACATGCAGTTTCTTTGAAAACGCTATTTCATGCTGAGCAAGAAGGGGAAAAAAGACAAAAACTAGTAGATGATTACGGATGAGTCAGAGCTTGGACAGTAACGGCTTGATAAAAACACCTATTTGAAGCGCATGCTGAGTCACACATGCACACTGACAACAAAATCACAGTATTGGAGCGCAGAGGTTGTGGTCAGCCCATCTTATCCTTTGAGGTTTGTGGCACAAGTTGGTAGCGATTCAACAAGCTCTCTGCTGCGAGGCTGAGTGCTGGAGTCAATTTCGAGATGGATCATAGTCGTTAACTTCATTTGGGTATCATTTGTATTTCCACATGAATTACATCCTAGACCTGCATGTGCCTCAGTGCAGCCCGATGAAAAATACCATCAGTTTAGCTCCGCTGGCAGGCGGGTGATTTGTGTCGCTGGAAGGCATTTAATTTAAGTAAACCACCACTTCTCTTACTCTCTCAGCTGCTTTCATATCTTGGCTAATGCTTGAGCACTTCGCTCACTCTGTCCCTTCGGTGATTTGGTTTCATTCATGTATACGGCATATCTTTCCCCTCTGTCTCACCCAAGACGTCAGCCACTCCTCGGCTCTAGTCTAACTTTCTAGAAGGTGCTCGATGTGTCATAGTGGGGTGATGTTTGATGGTACAGTGATCTGGCTGAATTTAGAGCTGACTGGACACTTTGGTGCAGAGGATACCTTAATCCCTTACTTGGAACAGCTTTTTATCTCCCAGCACATCCGAGCGAAGAGATAGAGAAGCTGTGCAAGAACAAAGAAATAACTTTAGTGTAGGAAACCAGTCAGTTACAGACACATTGAAAGTTTTTTTTTTCTTTTTCTCTGTTTCTTGCCTTTGCATTAATTCAGTCCTTGTGTCTTTTTGTTTGTCAACAGAATCTGCAGTTGTGTTGCTATGGCAGCGGTGGTCTCTTCCTGCTTCTTCCTGCTGTGTTGCATCCTCCGAACGTCTAGCCTCGCATTCCCAGAGGAACCGGGGCCCCTCAACTTCATCCCCACCGAAGGTAATGACCTCCTGGCTTTTTCACCCTGTAGCTTCTCACTCCCTCGCTCTCTCACAAGCCACAATGTGTGAAGTGCTGGGCTGCTGCCAAACACGCATGATGATGAATTGAGAGGAAAGGGTCTGGAGGAGGGTCGTGGTGCAAGCTGTGGAGGTCACACAGGCTCTCACACGAAGGGTGTTGACCGGTGTTCAGGTCAGGAGGTTTGAGGCCACCTTCAGGACTGAGACCAGAGTTTCTGGCATTCATGACTTCCCCACGAACATGCTTAGACCCTCAAGAGACACAGCTCCTCCAACTCTCAGACTTTGCGTCTCCACATCGGCTCGGCTGTCTCCAGTTCTGACCAGACTTTGATTGATTGCAGTTCAATGGCAACGACTGATGGTTTCCCAACGAAGTCCAGACCCTTACCAAGCATCAATACAAAGTAGACATTGTCAGAGATCCATACTGGATCTGTTGCATGAGACTCAGCAGCTGTGATTAACATCAGGTAGAAAAAATAGAAGGTACTGTACTACATTGGATCAGGGATAAAAAAAAAGAATTACAGTAGGTCCCAAGACAGAGAAAAGCAATTAGTGTAAAGTTATTGACTGAAATGTCATCTGAAATAAGGTGAAAAGTCTGCAAGTTATGGTGATTTTAATTGCACACAGACCTTCTGCCTCTGAAGTGTACGACGTGCTGCTTCTCTGTTTCCCCGCAATTTAATGGAGGTCATAAAATGCAGTGCGGTTAAAATTACAAATGTGTTTCATTATACAGAGTGAAGTAACATATTAAATAAAACCATAAGCAACATGTTTTAGACATTCTTTGTTGTACATTAATCTTTGAATAGTAGCTCCTTCCTCTGACAAACAAGGAGGTGGTTAAAGCTGCTGCTGCATTCACTGACCACAGGAATCTTTGAGCTCTAATTTAGGACATTTGAAGAAAAAAAAAAAAAAAAGACACGAGATCCTGTTTTAGAGTCAGTAACTTGTTTACAGTTTGTTAACCCTATCGTCTGAATTTGTATTAGGAGGAAAAGGAAGCTTATTATTGTATATGTAGGACTTTATTTATTTAAAAAGTCTGATTAAACATTTGATAAAGTACTTTTGGAGTGTTTAGGTGAATATATTTACTTTGTAAACCGAACAGTGTTACTGCTGCTGCTGATGAGTTGTCAGTAATAGTAAAGACAAAGCACCTTTGAAAGTAAACATGCTATTTATCACACTTTTTTTTTAAACAAAAAATCCCATCCCATCTTCTTGGCACATGAAACAGTATACATTAAATGAGAAAAGCCAACCTTCCAGTGCAATGTTTAATTTAACTTAGTTTCATCTCAGTTTGCACCTTCATCTCTCTTCATACCAGAAAGACGGGTCCAACACCAAAACCTCAAGTGAAGGTCAAAGGCAGATAAACATACTGGTCCTCCTCTGTAATCCCTTCAGTTTATATGTTGCTTGAATCTCTTCTTTTTTGTTCACTTTGTTTTCTCTGTAGTTTCACCCATCTTTGGTTCAACATGATGGATAAAAATGTTTCACTACTTTCATCTTGGATTTTTCTCCCTCAGGATTTTTGTTCCCGCAACACACACAAAAAATACCATGTCCTCTAAAAGACTCAACATTTTGTTTAACCTTTTGATGTTCAGCTCTTTCTTTTCGTCTTTGATTCACCTATATCAGCTGTCAAAGCACGTATTCATATACAAAAAGCAGAACGAGAGCTTAAATGAACAGTTCATCCGAAGGGAATCTTAGTCAGTCAGCAAACACAAACCGGTCAAATATGAAGGAATTTTGACTTGTAGTTCAGACGCCTTTTTAATTTTGAAGTAATTCTTTGTACTTCTTTTTATGTCTCAGTTAACGCTGAAGAAATGCTGCTCTTTCAGGCACAGATCTCAAACCGTGTCTCCTTCACCTTGACTTCTTTTTATATCTTCTAAACTGTCAAAAAAAACCAACTAAATCACAATTTTATTTTTTACTGTTATGAAAAAAAATAAACCATTGTGTGTTTTTGTCTCCAATTTACCGGCAGTGGTGAGAAGATACCCCGTATTTCTGGGCCGACCACACAGAACATGGCTGAGACATGAGCCTCTACACATCCAGAGGATCATCCAGGTCAATCGGACTCTCTACATTGGTGCCAGGTATATCCCAACACCCTCTGACACATAATACTTTATGTTCTTCTTTCACGTCTGAAACCTGAGAATTAGCTCTAAAGGTACAGTTCTTAAATTGGCTCCAACCATATTTGTCAGATAAGAGTTTGTCTGTACATTTCGAAAGATGTTCTTGAGCTGTGGGGAATCTCAAGGCTCCATTTTAGGCCCTGTCTACTTCTTGTTATAGATGTTACCCTGGGGGTCCATTTTCAGAAAACACAGCAGCGCTTTTCACTGTTTTGTTCATGATTTTCAGGTCTGTTTTCCTTCTCCAGCTAACACTCATGCTTCAACATTTGTCTTAGAGGTCCACACACACTTACTGAGATCTAAACATAAACAATACAGTTGTTATTGTATTTAGACAATCTTAAATGCATAAATGGTTATGACAGGCTCTTTAAATCTTTAGTTACCCATTTGCTAGAAACCTGTGCTTTTAAAGTAGAAAAACAGAATAGTAAAGGTCTCAAGATGAGTTGTTTCCATCTAAAGCTAAGAAAACAGTCATATCACCTCTGGATTAAATGACTAAAATGCTTATTTTTTGCAGATTTGATCATTAATTGTTTCATCATTTTTACAGCATTTAGGTCAACAGTGTGCTTCAGAAATAAGCTGACTTGACTATATATCATCCCAGTTATCCTGCAGAAACAGGATCTTTTAACATACAATATGTTTTAATATTTATAGCCTTACAAACATAATGGAATATCTGCTGTTTTTGACATTTTCACTGTTGGACTGTCTGTTAACACTATAGTCACTGCCAAGAAACATTAGTCACTTTCATTGCACATTATTGCATAAACCAAAGTATCTTCTCATTGGTAATGTCAGCATTTGTCTCAAATATGAGTTCATTACTAAATCGGAGTCTTCAATCCACCTCAATGGAGCATTCAGATCATATTACAATAAAAACACAAAAACAAGGCCAACGGTTTTTTTATCTCTGAAAAACTGCACCTCAGAGCCCAAGTTGCACAACTTCTGGGACCACAGATGCATAAAATTTCACCTCCACTGAGACATCGTGTCACACAGCCGCATATTGACGAGGCGTAAAGAACATGCAAGGTTTTGAAGGGCTGTATTTCACCTTAAATAATGGTCCTTTCCTGACCCTGAAGAGGTTGTTGTCTCAGAAGACCAGTCAGTGTTTTAGCTAAAATACATGACAGTAAGAGAAAAAGAAAATACAATAAGAAGCTAAACCAGAGGACATTGGTCGGAAACGAGACTCAAACTGCTCTGTTTAATATAAAACTAGGAGAAACAAAAGAAAAACAAATAATACTTTGAGTTTTTAGAGCTTGACCTGACTTTCCCAAACAATGATTCGGTGTTTTTTGTTCAGTTTTGTTTTTTCAAAACCAACTCTTAAACTTTTGCGTAAGCCCGAGTTTAAAAGCAAAATCTTTTAGTTAGTTTTTTTTTTTTCTACCAGGCATCTGCTCACACAAGATTAGACACAAGCTTGAGGAAAAAAAAGAAAACTGAATGTGAGAAATATGGTTGCCAAAAATGTAAAATGGCCCTGTCTTCATTGTTTGAAAGAATGTTGCTCGTGATCATCCAGGCATCCCTTGGTCACATTATTCTTAACTTAGAAGTAAGTATCTGCCTTTTGAAGTAGGTATTTGCCACAAATGCTTTTCACTACCCTAGTTTTAATAAAAACTGGTACAGTAGCTGCTTTGGGGGGCAGATAATCTGTCTTGACAAATGTTAGGTCAAGCGTAGTCTGGTTTTGTCTCCATGTGATGATGATCTCCATATGTGTGTCCGTCTGGTGAAATGTGCTGATCCTTGACAGACCACAGCTGTGGTGGTCACAAAGGCCACACAAGGACAAGACACTCGTCAGGATTTGAAATCTAAATGTAACATCCCCTGCTTGCTGGACAAGCTGACCTAAAACATATTGAATAGATGGAGAAATGAGTTTGCCTTTTGCCCAATGTTGGAAAAAATGGACAGTTCGTTTCAACATGTGTCACATTTTTTAACTTTAGTTTCCAGAGAGAGACACAACCGTGGCCCAGGAAATGACCCGGTCCCTGGTCTCCAGCTGGTCTGACCTCACTTTTGAGACTTAGCAGTAAATTTATCACAGTTTGTAACATGGTTCCAGCCTCTCTGTCTGCACTTAGATGGTCTATAAGAAGCATACGGAGCCTGATAATAAAACTGCTCCAGACATTTAAAGCTACTGCAGTCTGAAAGTCAGCTTGAAAATATAACCAGAGCCAGGAAACGTGACAAAACCTTTAATATGGCTTACAGCTGCAAAAAGTTTAACTAAGTAGGTGAGGTAATCTGATATGAATGTCTCAGCCATTCAGGTGGTAGTGAAATATTGAGCTAACATGACATAAAGCAAAGCAGGGAAGAGAATTGCATGAGGGAAATAGAGTAAGTCTCACAAGTATTTGTATAGTTTTTCTAGCATTTACAGCTAAATGATAAAAAAACAATCATTTTAGAATGTAAATATATTCATGTGGAAATGCACGTTTGAGCTGCAAATAGCTCAGCAGGGCAGCAGAGTGTTAAAATGTACAATGAATAAATAAGTAAGTACCTGCACTGGCAGGTATAGCTGCCAAAAGCTCCAGCAGAGTGCATGCCCTGATAAGACACCTCGCTCATCCCCAAATCCTGTCACCATTAGCATAGCTGCTCCTCAGACTGCAAGAAGCGCTAAATCCCTGCTCCAAGCTCCTGCTGAGAGCAGCCACCCCTCCCTGTCCTCTTCCCATCTCTGCTAAATGAAATTAAACTATGTCTTTGGCTGCTGCCAGGTGGAGTAAGCACCTTGCTGTGTTAAGCTCTTTTTCATTGCTGTTAAGATGAGCAGCTGTGGATCATGTGGACTTTAGCCCTCCAGTCAGATCTGAAAAGCTAATCCATACAAATAAAAAAAAACAGTTTAAGAGTGCTTATCAATTGATTATATGACTGGAAAAACAGAAACAGCTCATTTGTCTGGTTTGTGCCGTATTTGCCCTGATGCATGCATGTCCGCGTCCACATTTTGCGTTAGCCAAAGAATCTTGACTTATAGTCAGGTTGGTGGCTGGTTATTAGCCCACAGGCACTGACCTCTAAGGTCAACTGGGGTCCTGCTCTCGTCAAATGTTTCATGGCTGACAGTCAAGCAGTCAAGAAGAAACTTGGTTGTTATAAAGACCAGAAAGCAGCTGGCAGCTCCCGGCTGCTAGAGGAGGCTGTGAATGCAAACAAGAGGAAAGATGGGGTCACACAAGTGAGGACACCCACGCTAATGAAATGCTTACCTAACATAGATGTATGGTTGCCACTTTTAATTTGGGGATTTAACAATTGCTAAAATTAAGAATTGTTTTCAGTGAAATTGAAAATAAATTGTTTTGTCTGACAATAGTTTGCACGTCCAAGCTGGGGTACGAACCTAGAGTCAGCTTGGCTAGAACTTTTGCTCAAAAACACAAAAAATGTTTCCTTTGCTGAGACATGAACCTCCCAACCCCCTGCTGAGCTTTTTTTTTCATATAATGTGTTTGTTTCGTCTGTTAGTTCTCCCTCTGAGTTAGATCTTTCTGCCTTTTGTCATTAAAATCAAGCAGAAACATTTGTTTTCTTTTCAACAATCTGTAAGTTTGGGTCCTGAAGTCTGATCTTTGACCAAAATAATGCTCTCTAAATCAGCATGTTTTATCAATTTAAACAGACTTCAAATTCTCATTCTTTTTACAATGATTTTTATACTCATAGACACCCTGAATTATTCAAAATCACTCATACAGAACATTCTTCCCCAGTCAGCAGAAGAGCTGGCTGTGCGTTCATTTAAAAACGTCGATTTTAGTTGCATTCATTTTCTTCTCCTCTAAAGTTACCAGAAAAAACTTACTGCTCCTCACACTGAACCACAGAGCTGCAGTTAGTAAGATTTAAAAAAAAAAGGAAAAATTGAAAAGAAATATGAAGGTGGCTTAAGAGGTCTTGACCTCAACTGTGCTCTTGCCTGTCAGACCAAAAGGAGAAGGTTCATGAGCTGGTCAAGTTAAAATTTAAGGAAATGTTGACAGTTTATGTGGAACAAATGTTGACTTTCTATTACCGGGGTTAAAAGGACAGGAGACATTTATAAAGTAAGAATGAAGACACATCATATGCACTAAAACAAGATCAACAAAAAGTGAAATACAATGCCGAATGTAAGAGTTCAGGTCAAATTATGAGCCAGTGAGATGAAGTATGTTACAGTTTAATACAAAGTTTGTTAAAGAAAAAAGAAATGGTCACAAGCTGGATTGAACTGAGCAAATAGTTATGATGTTACTATTAGAAAAATATGGCATGCAGTGATGCACTGAGCATAGTGTCATTTTTTAAAGAAAAAGATGTTTTTTCCAAAAGAACAACCTAAATGGTTTCAAAATACCACAAGGCACTGAACACCATTAACCACCACAGAGTCCAAACCTGACCTTAATGGATAGTTTTTGTGAGAGGTTTAAGACTTTAGGGAGGGATCAGAGGTCAGCATTACCAGTACAAGTGCTTCGTAAAAAAAGAAATAAAATGTAACTTTGGACTGGACTATGTATTTCTGAGGGGGCCTAGGCATATATAAAGCACTAGATGAGCTCCTCAATAGTACAGTGTCAATTTAGGCCACATTTTACAGTTTAAAAAAGGTAATCCAGCTGAGCTGCAGAGTAAAATGTATCATCTTTTTCCCATGCTGCACCACTCAACTAGGTTTCATAAAATTCAGCTCAGTTTTTTATACATAATCTTGCTCACAGTGATCAGACTGATGAGTGAAATCTTTTTTAAATGGTAAATGGACTGTACTTATACTGTATAGCACCTTTCTAGCCAATCAGGCCACTCAAAGCACTTTACAACTCAATCTGCGGGGCACACATCAGAGGTAGTAAAAGGTTCAGTGTCTTGTCCAATGATGCTTCAACATGTGGCATACTGGTGGAATCAAACCACCGGCTGTCTCATTGCTGGACAGTTGCTCTAACCACTGATCCACAGCCATCCTTAGCCTTCACATGTTGGTTTGATTTTCTGTTTTCAACTTTTTATTTATTAAAACAATCCCTTCACCACATGTAGTGCTTGCGAAAGTTTCAAGCACATAAACAAAAAAAGCAAAGATACCACAGGCTTTGCATCATTCACCTGAAACAGACGGGAGTGGAGATGAAGGAAGAAAAAGATGCAGCAGCATAAATAATTCCCTCTCCTCTTCATTATCAGAGCGGCTGCCAGACACTTTGACTGGAAGGCCTGTTGCTATCATTCATAGTATTAATGCTGAGACAATGCTGAGGCAGCTTCGAAGAGATTAGGCCTGACTCTGGACCACTCCACTGTTTTGGGAATCCTTAAACTTCGACCTGTTAAGCAGCGGGTGCACCGAGCCAGCATTTGGTGGTATTATTTTTCTCTGCTGAGCCATTCTCTGCAGGGCTGATGAGGGGTGGTAATCTTTTAACACAACAACAGGAAGTGAAGATAAATTATTCAGGAGAAGATTAATCAGGTGGTACCTGTAGTCTCATTAAGCACACACTCTCACAGCTCGCCGTTTCATTAAAACGAGACGCAGACAAACACATATTCTAGATAAACACGCCCAAGTTTAAAAGGGGATCCACATGAGCGGGCACTAGTACAGGGATGCACTCAGGATAACCTCTCCATCTGTCAAAGAAAAGGTGAAACCAAGAGCAAACATGAAGCACAGATGGGAGGCCGAGCTGGATGAGAAATGGGATCGATACCGTTGCACTAACATGGCTATTGGAGATTTACAGATAAGCCCAATCAGAGCATGGCCCTGTGCGCAGATGAATCCCACATTTTAGATCCATCCCAGCAGATAGGAAACCCTTGATCAATATGCAAACAACGACTGTTATGTGCAGCTCTCATTAACTTGGCAGTTTTACGAGGAATGTCGAAGGTCACCACAGAGTTATTGGCAGATTCAGAGAGCAGGAAAGCAGTGTTTGGAATTTTATGAATTTATGCACGGTGTTAGACTTTGGACCACGTGTGGGCAGCATGTGAGGGCATGAAAGCTTCAGTTCGACCACTTGATTAAGTCATTCATTAATTACAGGATTCTGAATGTGACTTAATTGAGGACTGGGCAGAAAATTCAATGCAGGATGTTTAATGATCAAATATAAAAGACCATCAGCAATATAAAACGTTATTATTTAGTCTGGTATCATTTAGCATATGTATTAGGACCAGTAGAGAGCCCTGCAAAGTTATTCCCTTACTCATTTTCACCTGTCTGATCAAGTATAAATAATAAAAATTAAAAAAAGCATCTGATTTTAGTACATTGCATAACTGTTTTGGCTGTATACAAGTCCACTGCAAAGAACAGTCAAGGTTAAGCATGTGTTAAGTATCAAAATACAGTAAAAAAAAGTTACATTATATTCACCAGGTCTTCAACTTAGATTAATATTGTCTTAGATGAACAGTGATACATTACAAATATTTTAAAAATAAACAAGACATCATGACTATATCCCAGGAACAAAGTTCTTCGGACAGATGTGACCAAACTATAGATATTTGCTCATAAAGCTCAGTAGCACATTTGATAAAATCCAAACAAGACAAAATCACTCCTTACCAACTGTCAAGCACGGTAGTGGAGGTATGATGATTTGGGTTTGTTTTTCAGTCTCAGGACCATGACATCTTGAAGTCATTGAGCTCAATATGAATTCTTCTGTTCAACAAAGTATTTTAAATTCATCAATGAGACCATCTATCTGACAATTGAAATTTGATTCAAATTGGGTCGTACTGAACGATGCTCGAACGTCTTGTGCAAATTCCAGACCTCAAACTGATCAAAATGCTGTGCTGGCACTCTAAGATGGCTGTGCATGGAGAATCATAACTCAAAGACGAGCAGTATTAATCACTGTTGGAAAGAAGAACGGGCAGAGGTTTTTCATCAGCAATGTTTAGAGTTGGAAAAGTTTGTGCAGAAGACATTTTTCTTCATATTACAAGTAAAAGTCGGTTTCACAAGCTCTTGAATAATCACATGAAGTATTTAGTTTGGAAGTTTAGATGATTTTCTTCATTATTATCAGGTCATATGTAACACTTTAGAATTAAAAAGGGGCGTGATTTCCTTTTTCAATGACTGTATTTAGTGTCAAAGCTACCCAGATTCAGTGTACAAAGAGAAAATTCATTTTCAGAGTGTGTAATAAATGTGTGGTCTGGCTTTATTCCAAAATCATTGATATACTCTGCCCTGAGCAAGCAATAATATCTCATTTTTACTCCTGGATAGAGACTTATATTCATAGTTTGCTTAATGCAGTGTCTTGCCTTACTTTAGGCTTCGGGTAGTGCTGCGTCGGCGAACTGCAGCTTAGTCATTCTCTCTCTCTCTCTCTCTCTCTCTCTCTCTCTCTCTCTCTCTCTCCCCGTCTCTCTCCAGGGATGATCTTTTCCGGGTGGAGTTGGACAATGTTGCAGGGGATGAGATGTTTTACAGCAAAGTAAGTTTCTAAACAGATGCACCAAGAATTTTAAACTTTTTGACAGATGTGTCCTGCGTTATGCGGGGGACTTCATTATCATTATCACCAGCACTATTAACCAATGTGTTGTTTGACAATTAGAAAAGAACATGGGAGTCGAACAAGAATGACATCAGGATCTGCAGGATGAAGGGCAAACATGAGGTGAGAGAGTGTTGGCCTACTGTATATCTTCCTCTTAAATCAAGAATTTATTAGGCTAGAAGAGAAAATTGCAGCTGCCCATTGATAGAGCCATAAAACATACCATTAGAATCCCATTTAAATGGTTGTTTAACTGATTATTGTACAACCAGGGGTTTGTTCTTTATATGTTGCATAAAAAACTAAGATTCAGAGCTAGCTGCACTCATCCAGTTTCCTGTTTTTGTTTAAATTAGAATTTTTTTTGTGCAATTGAATTTAATCATCCAAAATGATGCCTTTCTCCTGAAAAGTCCTCAACATGGACATGCATATCAATGGTGTTAACAATGATCCACATGTCTGCTATTGTAGGGGTGAAGAAGAGGGAAATGGACTCATTTCAGCTCAAGCAGCGAACGAACATTTGTTAGAGGAGTCTGAGTGATTTAGTCAAATGAGTCACACTGAAGGTAGCACAGCAAATGTGGTAATAGACAAAAGACAAATAAATTTCTGCCATATCAAATACAAATGTCAGTGGCTTTTACTCTTGACAGGTTGTATGATATTATTTGTATAAGTTGGCACAAATTAAAGTCAAATTTTAAGTTAAAATAAAACTATTAAAGGTCTTGCACTTAAAACAAACTCCAAAGTGAAAATAGTTAAATAATGTTTATTTATAAAGAGATTTAAGTCATATAAGTCATTCAGGATTTCCTGAGACTACAAAGATAACTGTAGCTCCACTTACATATGGCATTCCTCATGGCTCTGTTTTCAGCCCTGTCCTGTTTATAATATAAACTTTGCCTTTGAGGTCCATTTTTTAAAAATATAATGCCAAATTTAACTGTTATTTGATAATTGATGCATCATTTTTTAAAGCCTTTTTTGGACTGCTAAAATAACATAGTCTTTCTAAATTCAAACAAGGTGTTTGTTCATAAATTTTAGCCAGTCTAAAACCCTATAAATTCTCTAAAGACCTTATAAAACCCAACCCTGCTTTTATTTTAACTCTGACTAATTATGGCAATTTCTTATGTAGGGTTAGATTAGTCACCTCATTGTCATTTGCAGCTGGTTGTCTTTTGCTCTAAACAGTGCTGGCCTCACTCCACTGTTTTCTTTTTATTGTTGTTTTTTAAGGCTGTAAATAGTCTGACCTTGCATTATCAACAGGATCTTTCATATCACCATAGTTAATCTAAAATGTTGAGGTGAAAACACCAGATGCCCTTAGATGTTCCAAGATTTAAACACAAAAAGAAGAGGTGATTGTGCTTTTGCAGCTGCGGCTTCTACTTATTAAAAGCCCATCTGTTCTCTTTGGCATTTAACTTGAGTTCAGCTTGACAGCTTGATTTTAGTTATTATGTTTTTATAAAGTGTTTTTATTTGTTGTATTTGTCCATTTTATATTTTATCCTTAGAATTTTTTTTCTTACTTTTTCAGGGGATTATTGTATTGCTGCTTTGAGTTTTATTCGATCTTCTTGTCTGCCACATTTAGGTGCAACTTTTGCTTCATACAAAAATTTGAGTTTGTGATTACACGCTGGAAAAATTAATAACTGTTTAAAAATTTAAAATGAAGCAAAAAGCTTTTCATTTTTTGCGTTTCCTTTTTATGTTCTTTTTGACACTCTGCTACCACTCAGTGAGCTGTGTTTCATCTCATCACCATTTGAATGTGTTGTAAATGTTTTTTCCGCTGCAAAGATGTGAAAGCTTTGTGCCACAAACTCTCAGTCGAAAAATGGGGTTTAATCAGTCAGTCTTGTTTTGCAGAAAAAAAAATGATTAAAACTCAAAAAATGTGTCATTTATAGTGGAATTTCAGTATGGGTGAAGCATGTTAAAACCATGCGTTTGAACTGTTTTACACCAGTTCACTTCCACTCATATGCAGAAACTCGTTCCTCTAAAATATGGCACGTTCTACCTTTCTGTCTGGTGTCCCTATTTCTCTTTGTTAGTTATCTGTGTTAGGCTCGTTGTGTGAGTGTGTGAATGATTTTCACTAAGTCCTGCTTCGCGAGAATAATTCGCACCCGTGGAAAGGAGGAGCAGAGCCGTTCCTACCGGTTTAAAACTTGTTCAACCATCATGGGTCTGGACTGCGGTCTGTGCCCTCACATAATGTCAGTGGGCGTCAGGAAACCAGTGTTGTAAGAACGAGTTGGGGTGATATGTCCCAACAGCCTTCAGCGGCCCACGCCTGAATACCTCTTATATTTCCGGCTCACAAATTCCTAGCCGCCATTGGGTACACATAAACAGCACATATTAGGTTTTTGTGTGTGAGCCGGTGTATACAGTGATGATGGATGTGCTTGATGGGGGAAACATGGGCTCTGTCCCCTCCAGGCACAGAAAAAAATGACTTATTTAACGCAGTGAGAGAACACCTGACATTAAATCTGTGTGAGACAGTGCCAGACAGAAGCACAATGGAGAACAGAGGGGCTGAGACAAAAAGCCATGGCGCAGAGGAGGGAGGAGGTGGGGAGTGTGCGAGTCCCTGCCGGCTGACCCTGAGGAGAGCTGGGGGGCTGACTGAGATATGAAAGGTCTTCTTGCCCCTAATGACTGTGCTGCCTGCTAATGCTGTGAGTCACGCAGCAATGCAAGGAAGATAAGAACGCTGCCAGGTCCTTTCAGTTAGCTCTCTGCAGGCTCCTTTCAATAGACGTGAGCTTGTGTGTGTGCGTTTCTGTGTGTGTGTGTTTGTATACACATGCATATATATTTACTTGGAAGCTGCTATTAAAAGTCCATGCCTTTTGCTCATGTATAAATCAGCTCTTTAAACATACAGTGCCTGGTAAAAATGTGTGCAGAAGCACAAACTGGATGTTTAGAAATACAATATAGTTTTATGAAACAAAACCTGCTAAAGTTGAAGGCACAGCTTTGTGGCAACACTTTGAAGATACATCTTTAAATGAATAAATGTCATGTAGGCTAAGTTTTGGGTATTCCTTGTATGAAAATGGTTAGGTTTTAAAACTACATCATGACCTTTTGAAGTTCTTTTAAAAGTGTTTATATGTGCAAATATAAGCACTAATATTTAGTCCAGCATTGACAACAAAGCTAATTAATGCATGTCATGAAACATTCTCAAATTTTCAAATTTCAGAAGAAATAGTGTGACACGTTACCTCTTAGCCCAGAGGTGCTGATTAATCAGATCAATGCAGTTTCACTGATGGCTACGTTTATCTACGACATGGATTCAGTTTCCCAATAAAAGCGCAAAATTTGCACAATTTCTGCACTTTCTTGGCATCGAAATGCAACTCCCGAGTTTTAAAATTGCAACACGTACCTACACGGTACGTGCCGTTTAACGTCAAACATCATCACTTGTGCAATTTCACTGAGTGACACTAAAAGTTAAAATACATTTATGGGAAGAATAGGCAGGATTGGAGTGTGGACTGAGACCAGCCATCATCAACCCAGACAGACAACATTTTGAGAAACACTACGTCTGGTTGTGTACCGCATGGTAGAGAAATGATTAAATACAAGGTTTTCATAATGATATTGCATTGCATTAAATCTGCCCAAAACATCTTTAAAATGCTAAATCTTTTGTAACCCTAATGCAGAAATAGTACTTCTTGACATATGGATGCATTATTTATTTTCTTGTGTAGATCAAAGCATTTGCGCCTGCTGTTTATAATAAATATGGGTGAGCAATTAGCACTCCACTATGTTTATTAGACTTACATAAAAGCTATGTAAAATGTAGTTTATGATCAAAATAAAGCATACTTTATCATCCAAAGAGAAATGCATTTTGGGCTACAAGCTGTTGCAATATGCAATATACTCACAAAGAAAACCCCAAAGTAATAAAGTTAAAAGATAAACACATACCAAAAATTATCACACAAAAATGTAAACATCTTGACAGTAAAGGGAAATAATGAGTTTTACACCAGTTTTATTTGTAATTTGGCATCCTATTTTGACGTCTCTGCTAAGGAAATGTAAAATTTCTATATTTACAGTAGATTATTTTGATAAATTGACTAATTTGTAGGACTTACTGGACTTACCATTGTTTATTTAACCTCTTCCTATTCTGTTTAATATCATGTTTAAAATCATATGAGACATTCAAAAACTTTTTATGGTGATGATTCTTGTTAAAATTTCCAATATTATTAATATATCAGCCATAGTTCTCATTGAAGCATACCTGTGAACATGATCTAACATGGATGCCTTTGCATAAGTAGTGTGAACAATCAGGTGTTTACATTTATGCATAAGTATCATTTTTGTTTTCTTACTTCTTCTATCCATCTTAAACAAATGTAAATATATATTTTTTTGTAATTCTCATTAAGCCGAGGCAGTTGTTATCTGTGTGACTCCCTTGTCTCCTTTTCTCCTTCACTTCACGCCCTGAATATATCCTGTTCTGCAAGGCGGATCATCGTGCCAGATGTGATACATTCGCCACCTCAAAATTGCTTTGGTAATTAAATGTTTCTGCTTGGTTGATCAGGAAGGACACAGTATTCTCCTTTAATTAGGCTTAAAATTCAATATCCTGATTTTGCTTCCCTTTTCCTCCCCGTGTGTTGACCAAGAGGACAGCTTCTGCAATCAGCCTCATGCGTCACATTTTCTTTGTTTGCTGCTCCACGTCCACTTCTTTGTTTTTCAGTCTTTTGGCATTTTGATCATCATCACTCGTTCCCCTTCCCTCTCATGAAAACAAGGTAAAAGGTAGAAGGTATCAGGTGAACGTTTCCCTTGGAAAGGCTCTGTGCCAACACATCAGACTGTGGCAGTGTGGCGTCTGCATGCAAACAAAGTCCAGCACTTTTAAAGAGTGGTCGGGCATCGTTAGGAGCAGCACTTAGCCAGATTGTTTAATCAATATTGAGTTGATGGTGCTTTTGAAGGAGCGCTTGGTTTTCCGTCATCCTAAACAGCCGTCTCTGGGTTTGACCATGAAAAACATTCAGTTTCATTGATGTTTTTTTAAAGCAGTTAAATTAATGAATATCAAAACCACATGTGGGCCTGTGTTTCTTCATGGATGTAGTTTTTTGTTCCATCAATGCTTTATTTTTGTACATTTCCAGCCCTCTTGATTTTGGATTTTAGGGGCTGTACAAAGCCCCATCCTTACATTTCTCTATTCTTTGTACCCTTATAAGTTATGTTCTGTTAGGTGTGACAAAAATGCAATAATTTATGACATAAAATGCTACGTAATACATTTTTCAGATGTTCGACACTTCCTGTCCAAGTATTCATCAAGTCCTATGGGTCAAACATACACTCAACTCATATGTTCCACTGTCGGCTGACATTATGTGTGATATTTAGCGATTTCATTCTCCCTTTCAGCTTTTTATCGCCAAAAGGTGAAAGGTGGGGGATAATGTTTTTGTGTGCGTGTGTGATAGCAAAAGTATTTCAGGAACCACTGGGCTGATTTTAATGAAACATTCCGAAAGCAATCATGGGATGAACATTTACAGCTGTTTAACTTTTGGAGAGAACCCAATACATTATGGCTGCCACAGCCAGCTGACTCTAAAATCCATTTAAAACTGTCATTGAGCTGAAATTTGGTGTGGTTGTAGCTGAGATTCATACTGAATCATACTTTGAAAGCTACACATTGCACACAATCTTTGTTTAAAACATTGTCATTAACTGTTGGAGTTAACCCTGTTTGTCTGTTAGTAAAATAGCTCATGAAGCACATGGCAAATTTTAATGAAACTCTCAATGGATGCTCATCTGCAACTGATTAATTTTTGGAGTCAATCTAATTCAAGATGGCTGTGACAGCTACTCAACCTTAGCCAACTCAAAAATGACTATAACTCAGTCAATTTTACAGACATTGAGCAAAATTTGGATGTGATCAAAGCAGATTCTGACACTTCATTTGTGTACTTATTGCACTGGAGACATCGCACAAGATAGTTTCCGTTTTATCTCATTAACTTCAATTTGTTTGTTAATCTGGGCCCATTCTTGCATTTCAAGTCTGCAGTTTGTTTCACAGTCAAATAAGACAGAAACTCCTTTACATTGTAGTAATGTTGTCTTTTCAAAAGATTTCAAATCTATTTTGTCAAAAAAACAAACAAACTTTAAAGCCTCTCTGGTGTTATTTGTACCTTTACTTCTGTAGATATAGGTTTTAACATGTACAAATGTTTGGGATTCTTATTTTATGTTTAAAAATTCTCTTTTTGGGTGCAGATCAGTATTGCATGCAGTGCAGTCCAGCACTTCTTCTCTCAGAGTAATACCTTTCTGATGTGCATGGTGTCATTTTGTATGATTATTAAAATAAAATGCATTGTCATCCATGAAAAAGATGTTATCTTCAACGCTGCATTAATAGATGCCATTACAAGAGTAGAAATTACCCATGCTTAAATGTCTCATAACCCTGGCCTCCAGACTCATTACTGATAACAATCTGGATGGTCCTTTTTTTTCTTTGAGCCCTACATATGGCATCCTTTTCTTCCAAAAAAGATCTTGAAAACTGATTTGCCTGACCAGAGTGCATGTTTGTTACAGCTCAGAACCCAGAGAGGACAGTGTCACATGCAAACAATAACCTTCTTTATGCTGTAAAGTTCTTAATAACATTTGTAAATATGATTGCATTTTGTAGGGCTCAACAAAGGTTTTCCAATCAGTAATCATTTGCTCAATAAATGATCATTTTTGATGTGGTCTCATCTGAAGAACTGAAGATCATTAATGTCCAGCTATAGACCTTACTCACTGAATATTTGTCATATATCATCTGCAGAGGCAAAAAAGCTTTAAAGCACATTGTTTGTATTTATTTCAATAGGTTATTTTGTTGAAAGTTGCAGATTCTGTATGTATCTCTGCTTCTCAAGGATTCAGTTCATTGGTAAATATTATTTTTTGCACCAAATCCTGGTTACATTTACTTTTTAACATTTCTCTTTTTAAATACGTTAATTTGTAATCTCATTGCTAGCCTCAAAAACATCCCCATCTTGACTTTTATTTTCTTTTAATGGTCAGATTAAATGAATAAAACTGATGAGACACGCCCTGAAAAAACTGTTGATTCAATCTCTGCAATAAAGGGAGTTAAGTGAATCTAAGGGAGACTTCTGAGAGTTCAGTCCAACAGGGTTGTATGACTTAGCACTGTATTAAAAAACAATTAAAAGAAATATGTGATTTTACCATATAAAGGTAAAATATGGCTGCTTTGTAGCTTCTTTTTTTGTATCATTCAGAGTTCTGCTGCTATCAGGCTGTCAGTTGAAGATCTGTTTTCAAGTGGTGTAGTTGAGGATAATATTTTGTATGTGTGTTAGTTTCTAAATGTGTGTGTGTGTGTGTGTGTGTGTGTGTGTGTGTGTGTGTGTTTCCACCAGGGAGTTTCCACCTGAGCTGACCCCATTATAGGTCTTATTCCAGGTCAGCTCTACCTTTGAGGCTGCCCATGGCTGACCTGTCTGAAAAAATCTCAGCTTTTATTCTTTATAGTCTCTTTTTTTCTCCTCTATCTTTGTTTATCCTGACATCTCCACTTTCTCAACCCTCCCACCATCATCATCACCATCGCCACCATTCTTCTTGTGACTGCTGTTTGTGGCTTGTGTTGTGTTCAGTCAGAGTCACCGTCAAACGATGAAGAGGGGCTGCAGAGGGATGCGGATTAGCTTTAACATGCTGAGTAAGACCACAGAGCTCACAACAGCACATTGCTGCTAATTTGGTACCGCTGTTAATTCATCCCCCACCCACGTGCATACAAA
This sequence comes from Kryptolebias marmoratus, assembly GCF_001649575.2. Classification (NCBI taxonomy): domain Eukaryota; kingdom Metazoa; phylum Chordata; class Actinopteri; order Cyprinodontiformes; family Rivulidae; genus Kryptolebias; species Kryptolebias marmoratus. Next base: position 13,461,551 of record NC_051453.1, on the reverse strand, counting down.
CATAGGCTCACACTGTGTTCCTGCCACGGAGAATCACTCTGTTTTCACTCAGAACTTTGCATCAGGGATTTTTTTTTTTTCTTTCTGGGAATGACAGACCTGTCCTTAATGAGCAGAGAAGAGGGTTCGCCAAGGCTTTGTGTGCATGTTCGTTGTGTATACAGTACGAGTGCATGTGTGTGGGAGAGTTCTGGCTCAGTGGCAGCTCTTGGCAGAGCAGCACTCTCTTCTCCCTGGTTGCTAACATCAGGGGACCAGCCAGGCATGTAATGGAAACTTTAGAGATTCAGAGGAGCAGCTTGCTAAATACGACCCCCTGATGTACTGCCTTAAATGGCTCCCATTGTGGAGGTTATCATAAGACCTTCATTATATTTTATACTGCAAAAAGATGCAAGTTTTTGCCCCTAAACTGTAAAATAAGGCAAAATTTGAAGGCATTAACCAGCGTTGTAATTTGGTTAGTATAAATATAGGAATGCTGATTGTAGCTGAAGGTTAAACTTATATAGATTTTTTTTTTTTTTCATCATTAGAGAAACGAAGCCCAGAAACGTTGTTTATCATCCAGGAGAAAAGGTTGAGTTACAGACAATAGATGAAAAGCAGATGCTTGAAGGTGGAGCCTCCTTAGTTTTAATGGTGTTTCACTGCTGCAGGTTGTTTGGAGCAGATGTGTTGTAGCAACAAAGAACTAGATTTCAGTTTTTTGGCTGTGTGTGTGAGCTACTCTGCATTTATATGCCTATGAATGCTTTTCAAATATACCTGGGTTTGTGTGTGTCTCTCTTAAAAAAAAAAGAAGATGATGCGTCTGCCTTTGCTGAGAATTACAAAGGCGAGGGATCCACTTGCTCACTTGACATCTGCAGAGGAGAACTGGCCTGGTTAATAATTCCCTTCAGACTAAGGGGCTGATTTAAAACCAGCTGCCCGCTCAGTGTGTAGTTCTGTGACTGTACATTTGCATATCCAGACATGCTCTCCCCCTGGTTCCTTCTTTTTTTTTTGTGAGTCTTACTCCCCTTGCATCACTACTAAATCCATATTTGCGCCAAGCTCTTTGCTCCTGTGTAACTCATCTTTGCTACACATATATTTTCTACAGGCCAGGCAACTCTGACACTAAAAAGAGCAGCGGGGGAAAATGAAAAGAGAAGGTCTGCAGCCGTCTGGGTCCTGATGAGGCTTGCCAGCCAGAACAGGTGGCATTTTGTCTGGGTTCTGTCCAGAGAGCGGGGGTGCACAAACTGAGAGGAAAGCAGTCATCATAACATGAATTTATATGTAATTGTTTTTATATCATTTTCATATGACAAAAGCACAATAAAGGTCTAATCGTGCAGGCAGAATTGAGCTTTGAATAAAGACTTCTCCATGAAAGTGGTGAATTACTTCCTGGAACAGTTGAATATGAGTAAATTGATGCTGCATGTATGCAGCTCTGGATACATTTTGATGATAGCTTTAAAGTGGAAATGGCAATCAGAACGCAATTGTTGACGTTACAAAAGCTGTAAATGTTGTTTTCATTCTGCATTCAGAAAATCTTCCATTTTGTGTTTACAATCACTGCCAAATGAAGACATTTGTGCAGCCATTTGGCTCCTTGATGTGTTCACTCCCCTCCCTGAGAGGTTGGCAGTTGGATGTTATTTAAGAGTGCTTCATCTGACTTTGTGATTACAGCTCTGACCAAGCTGACAACCCATCGACCAGCAGCATGCAAATAACTTACACATGAGCCTGCAACTATACACACACACACACTTGCAGAGCACCACACAAGTGCATGCTGCACATATGTGTGTGTGACACACACGCAAATAAACTGCCACAGTCATGACTCAATTTGTCACACGGTGCTGCGGCATTAGAAATTACACCTCATACTTGACAGTGCACCCCAAGCACTCCGACGCCTGCACACTTGCACATGAAAACACTTCCTCCTTTCCTGTGACTGTTTTTCCGGTGAAAAACGAGAACCCTGCAGGGAGCGGAGTGGGGAAGTGGGGGGTGAAAAGAGGGGTGAGGGGGAGCATCTGGAATAACATTCACTCGTCTCTCATATCAGCGCTTTTCCTCTGATCTCCATCGCTCTCTCTCTCTCTCACACACACACACACACACACACACACAAAAGCACACTTTCATTTGACATATCAACTATCACCATCTCCACAGCCTCATCTTCAGCTCCGCTGCTCTTACTGATGACATCAGTGCAGCTGGTGGTCTTGAAGTGGACCCTGATGTTTGTGTGTGTCGTAGCTGGTGCCATCCTGACTGGGACACTTTTTGCTCGGGGAAAGGGGGCTGTCGGTGATAAGTGATATGGTGTGCATCATTCGCTTACAGGTGGCTGTAAATGCAAACTGCAAACACTTTAATTTTTCACTTCAAAGGGCATGGCTGGGATTTATTCAACCACAGTTTTGATAAAGTTAGAACGCTGTTTAAATAATAAATAGAACAGATTCAAATCTTCTAAACCAACATTTTATTCACAATGGAACATAGTAACCAAATAAAAATGTTTAACCTGAAAAAATCTACCATTTTTTCCATTAAAAAGAAAGGTAATTTTGAATTTGATGCAGCCACAGTTCTCAAAAAAGTTGACACAGTGGTAACAAAAGGCTGTTAAAGAAAGTGGTGCGTGTAAGAAAGCACTGGAGAAACTTTCTGCAATGATTTAGGTTCATTTGCAACAAGTCAGTAAGAGGACTGGGTATAAAAAGAGCATTTTAGAAAGGCTGAATCTCTCTGGTGCTGGGACCTATTTCCAGTGGTCATAATGACCCCCCTAAAAAAGTATTTTTGCAAAACCAGTTTTCTTGTTCTGGTTTTAACCCTGTTTCCAACAAAACATATACAATATAGTGTTAAATATAGTGTTCAATGAAATGGAAACAGTTTGATTAAAAACAGTACCCAAACAAAATGTCAAATAACAAAACAAATTGTTGACCATTTTTGGAAAAAAACTGTAGATTTTATTTACCTTGATACCATTACATCTCCAACAGAAGTTACACATGTGCCTGGTCTAACAATGTGCTTTTTGCTCAAGCAGAAGTGATTATTACATTTTTGATATTTTCATGTACCTGGTGCTTTTGGAGTAACGAGCAGCTCTTATTTGGTGCTTTCAAACATTACTGCTGCTTAATTCAAAGAATTAGAATGAAGGAAAGATGCAGTGACCCAACTTTATATAGTCACTAAGCAGGTTTTGTGTCGTTTGACGTTTCATGTTAAAATTTAGCACCACATCTGTGGTTTTTAAAATCTTGAAGCTGGTTTGGATTACAGTTTGTCAGTCAGACATAGCTGCCCATGTGTACCTGTCTGTTCGTGTGTGTGTGTTTGTGTGTGCATAAAGCAGGTAGGCATTCAGTCTCTGCAGGCTGCCTTCAGACTGTATCAATATGACTGACAGCGTTAATGGTGCAATAATTCCAACCATCAGGCAACTAAAAGCTTAATTTCACAGAATGTTTTGCATAATCAGCTTTTTATTATATATATATATTAATATGTTCTCTTCCCAGCATTTTGCTATTTGTTTCTTCCCGCATGTGAAGCACCTGTTCTCTGTTTTATTTCTGCAGGACGAGTGCCGTAACTTCATCAAGGTGCTCCTCAGCAGACAAGGAGGCTTGTTTTTGTGTGGGACCAACGCCTTTAACCCGCTTTGTGCTAACTACACTGTAAGTAAACAAGCTGCACAGGAACTTCTACAGCTGGCAGCTCTTGCAAATACCCAGATATCTAAGTAAGCGACCATGTAATGCTTAACTTACATTGATGTTAAAGCTTATAAAATTGGATTCTTAAACCACTGTTAAACTTTTGAGGTTTGAATCTTAATATTTAATCAATGCATTATGGTCTTAGTCCTGCTTGGACTAGTGGTTAGCTCATTAGTTTTTTCAGAAATAAACTTTATTTGTCTGTTTAATTATCATGTTGCTTGTGGTAAAAAGAAAGAATCGATTTTACATATGGATTTAGACATAAAAAAGACACCAAAGTTTGAGCTACACATGTAAGTGTTGACTGGCCTGATTCAATCAATTATCCTCAGTATTTCCAGAATCTCACCCCAACAGTCCCAAAAATACATTTGTCAGAATCTGAAGGTTTGTACCCATCAAGCAGCAGCTCACCTGAACCCCCCTTCACGCAACTTGCTCCACTTTCCAGCCAATCTCTGTCTCCCTCAATTACAGTAACAATTTCAAAACTTGCACAAGGAAAACTACACATAAATATTAAAATACTCGCTTCGGCTGATTTCCCATCATTCTGCAGACATTTTAAAAGAATTGCAGGCAGAAGCGAGGAGGGGGAAAAAAAAAAACTTTCAGGATCAAAGGCTTTTTTCTTCAAATAAGTGTTATTTTCACTTTCTCACATTTAGTGCAACAGTAAAACACAGAAACATACCTGGCCCATTATCTGTCAGCCATTAACGACATCCTACAACAGAGCCTAAGACACCTGTCTCTGCCTGGTAGGCTGACTGTTTCTCAGGAGACTAGTTAGTGATGCAAGCTACTGGTTTATTTAGAGCTGGGGTTCAATAAAATGACATTTATAAATGAGTTTATATTCAATAGCTATTTTCAATACATCGTCTTTGGAAGTCGCTGAAATAGTTGCTTGTGTCTTTTCAACATGCAGTATGTGTATTAAAACTGACAGCAGAGATCTGACTTTGTGAAGGTGGAATGGTAAAAATACAGGCTGCAAACTTGTGTAAATTATTAACACGACTTCATATGTGGGTGTATAGACCCCCATGTCTCCATATGTGTGTGAGAATGTGGCTTTCTTGTTCCTTCGGCTGCGCCTAATTGTCACCAGTGAATCATTAGTTTGCACTTTCAGTAACACTCACTAATTGCCATTCTCCTGTGGCTTGTTTTCATGCTGCTGATGTAGATGCATTTATATTGTTTGGAACGTGCTGATTGAAGCTTGCATCTTGTCTGTGTACGTGTGTGTGTATGATTGAATAGGGAGACACTCTGGAGATGGTAGGGGACTCGGTCAGCGGGATGGCAAGATGTCCATATGACCCCAAACATGCCAACGTAGCTCTGTTTGCAGGTAAGATACTTCCTCTGTCGTCACCTTTTCACCACGATTCAAACTGCTCAAAAAGAACATTTTTATTCTACTATAAAAGTTAACTCTTCAACTCTAATTAGCTGGGTTTTTTTCCACCTCTCTTGTTTACTTCATCAGATGTAAACACTTGACTAATAAAGTAATCATCAGCGCTCAGCGGCTGAAAATGGAGAGAGCAATTACTCATCAGTCATCATGTTTTTTTTTTGTTTGTTTGTTTCTTCCTGCAGTGATATTTCTGTCTGGTCAGCTATCAGGTTTATGATAATCATTTTGCTCAACTGTTTGTAGTTATGTATGAGATTAGGCACCCCCGTTGGGTTTTGAAATCCAACATAAAGCTACGATTTAGCTACAATTAATGTCTTATCTTTGTACTACTATGTTTTGAATCACTTTAAAATGAAAAAAGTTGGATGATCACAATTCAAAAGCTTGATCACCCAAGAGATTCAACCCCAAGCTGATCGAGCTGACTCTGACGGGGTTTTGTACTCTAAAATGACATCTGGACAAAGACAACTTTCTCTACTTTCTTTATTTGCATGCTTTCTTTCGGAAACAAGAAAGTTAAAGTAGAACTTTTAAGTGGAAGTTTGCATAGTTACTGACAGAAATGTTGCAGCAGCTCTTGGGGTGAACTGAGACAGATTTGGGATTATGTTGCAGCGAGTGGCACAGAGAACATTTCACTGGTCGAGGGAAAAACAAGATGAATTAAAATCCAGTCAAATCCTGGAAGTAAACGAAACATCTCCTGATGAAAAAGCCAATAAAAGAGCTGCTTTGAAAAATAAATAAACCTAAACACAGCTTAAAATCCATAGTTAATCACATGAACAGGTAAAAGTTGATGAAACACAAACCTACAGAAACTTTTGCAGCACATCCTTTTGTTTTATGTTATTGTTGAACATTAATTTTGAATATTAGAACATGACATCTTTTTACTTAACACACTGGAAAGTCCTTGTCTATTTGCTGAGCTGTTTGCTGCGACAGAATATCAACCAAGGCTCTGTATAACTTTTGTTGCTTTGGCCAGGTGTCCAGCTCACCACTGTGTGTGTGTGTGTGTGTTTCAGAGGGGAATCTGTTTACAGCCACAGTCACAGACTTCCTGGCCATTGATGCGGTGATTTATCGCAGCCTCGGAGACAGTCCCGCTCTCCGCACCGTCAAGCACGACTCCAAATGGTTCAGAGGTACCGACAGACACTCGTGTGAATGTGTGGTCTTGGGAAGGTGTGCTGGTTTATGCGAGTGTGCCTTCTATTCAGAATCATGCCCACTTTTCTTGTCAGATTTCGATGGCTTTCAGTGCATGTCCGCGATGATTAGCAGCATGCAGGATTGATACGTGTGTCAGCAGCAGAGGTTTGAATCACTAGGCTTCGTGTTCAGCGCTGGAACAAAGTTAAAAAGTCTAGACAATCCACTTTATGTTTCAAGTTACCTTTGACACAGGATGTCGATGATCCTGGATGGAATATTGCCAAAATTACAGCATGAAAATGATTTCTCAGAAAAGTCAGGGAGCCATAAATCACCTATTATTTGTGAAATCTCCTTTGACCACATAATGAAATTAAGGCTCTGTATCCCTGCCCTCGTATTACTTTAGTGTTGTGGGAATTAAAGGCGCATTCACAAATGTGAACGCTTGCATTCTTTCTCATGATCCATCCATATTTCGTATTTTTTCTTTCTTAGCACATTTCTTGTACGCGTCTTCTCACTCCTTTTCTGTCTCCACAGAGCCATATTTTGTAAGTGCTGTGGAATGGGGACCTCACATCTACTTCTTCTTCAGAGAGATAGCCATGGAGTTCAATTACCTGGAGAAGGTATAAAAGTAATTCTTGTGAAAACATACAATCTACTTTTCATCTTAAGAAAAAAAGGAGCGATCAGTCCATTCAGTGCATTTTTGAAAGGACTACTGTGAAATGTGTGACAATGGTGTTAAAAAACAACAATTTGAGGAGATGCTGGACCAGAACTATTATTTGAATTTGAAAACCAGCTATTTTTCCTGCAGCTCCAGTGACCTTTATTCTTGTTTTTGTTTGTATCCAACAAAATCAGTCTGAGAACACAGCTCATGTCTGCGTTACCCTGAGAAAAGCATTTTGCCGTGGTCATTTCAGAGGTTTTCTGCTTATACCAGAGCCAATGTCAGTTCGAAAACAATTTACTTTTGACAAAAGCATTTAAAAAGCACAGCTAATTCTAATAAATTAGTGGCTCACTTTTGGTCAGAAGTGCTCGCAGAAGGTTTCTGGCTTTGACATGTTTACAGAGAGCAGAGTAAATGGATACTTAAACCGCATCTCTATTATGTGTTCAAAGAGGCAATTTTCAGATTCACTGACATTTTCATGAATAATTGATACTGAATTTACCATTATAAAACAATGATCTGTCAAAACAGGGTTTCTACGTTGCAAATAGCATGCAAATGACTCTTCGCCCTGGAGTTGAAAAGAGTCTTTGAATATCCTCCTTTTGAAGATAAAAAGCAACTGTCAGAAAACATTTAAACTCCTCAGCTTGTCATTGAGGTTCTATGTGCGCTGTGACAAGTGTTGAAGTCGTTTGCTGTTAGTTTATGTAATAAAATTATGCCCCCACCTGTCTTTTTGCTTTGGTGTTTCACAGGTGGTGGTGTCCCGTGTGGCCCGTGTGTGCAAACGGGATCAGGGCGGGTCACAGCGTGTCCTGGAGAAGCAGTGGACGTCGTTCCTGAAGGCCCGCCTGAACTGCTCCATACCCGGAGATTCCCACTTCTACTTCAACCTGCTGCACTCCACCAGCCCCATCATCAGGATGCACGGCAGGGACGTCATCCTGGGGGTGTTCTCCACGCCGGCGAACAGGTACAGCATACACACATCCCTATGTACTTCTGTCTCAGATGGTTTTTTTCAAACTCTTTTATCGTCTCTAAGCTTTCTCTTTTTTTTTCCAACTAAATTAGGATGTGGGTGTCTGACACATCAACCTCAAAACACTTTTACAGTGCTGCGTGTCAAGTTTAACATTATGAATGCACGATAAATTAAAGTTGTTTAAATAATTAAATAGTAAATGGGTTTGGAATTTTTTGGAGTGTTTTTTGTTGGAGTTATTATAAATAATCAGTGTCTTACCTGCTGTAGAAATCACTCAGAGCATTATCAGTTTAAAACATTAGGAGAGACGAGCTAACAGCTAATCGGAACAGCTCCAAAGCAGATTTTTGCTCAGTTTCATTAAATATGAACAAATTTCATTACTGTTCATTTAAATCCTATTTTCTAAGCTTTTACACCACAGTCACTTTTGCATTAGACTGTTATTTACGTAGAGGTCCAATCCAAAAGACTAAAGACCAAGTCAAGTGTGGTCCATTAACAGTAATGGTCCGTGTGAAACTTATGTTGTAAAACAGAATGTGTTCAATGTAACCAAACAAAGTAACTGCTGAAGGCAAAAGTAATGTTTTGTGGATTTTTACACCACCTTACTTTTGCTTTAGACAATTATTTATCCTGCTTACATTTCACACATTCTGTTTAGGAGCATAAACTTCACACGGACCATTACTGTTAATGGACTGCAGTCAACTTGGTCTCTAGTGTAAACAAGCCTGGACTTCTATGTAAATAACAGGCTAATGCAAAAGTGACGGGGCTGTAAAAGTTTATGAAATAGCATCTGCAGGAACCACTATAAAAGTTTTGAGTGGAGCTGTTTTAAGATGGCAGGAATCTGCTCTGGTCTGGGATGTTAGTTCGTCTTTACCATAAAACCTTCTGTCTGATATTTTAAACTGATAATGCTCTGAGTGATTGCCACAACAGGTAGGATACTGATTACTGACAGTGACTCTAAAGATCACCACTTCAAAAAATCCAAACTATTTATTTAAAAGTAAAAATGAGCATGAAAAAAGTAACTTCTGTTTTTGTCTCCTTAATGTTTTAAAAGCATCACCTGAATGATGTTTGAGAACTGATTGACCAAACACGAATGGAAACAATTTCTCAAAATGAGAAAAGCTGTGAGAAACAACCAACAATAGCCTTAAACTTCAACAAAAGCTTTTGGTTCAGTTTAAAATGTTTTTGGGGGGGTTATTTTTCGGTGTTTTAAAGGTTTGAAAAGCTTAAAAACACATTTTAGCCTCCATCAAACAGAGACCAAGACAAACTCCCAGTGTGCAGCTACAATCACACGGCGCACCTTCAAATTTCATTGAACCTTCAATCTTTGTTCCTTCCTCTGTGAAGTAAGAATGGGCAAAGCTTTTCAGTCGACCAAAGAGACTTATAAAAAATCTAAGTGTCAAATGTATGTGCAGAATTGAAGATTGTGAGGAAAGAGTAATTTAAATAAATATCTAGATAGAGCTAGATAGAACTCTGCACTTGGGAATGAGCAGCCTGTCTCTGAACACACTCCTCTGTTTGATGTTGACGGTGTGACTGGCATTGACCATAATGTCCAACAGTTTGTCCAGCAGTTCTCTTCACTGCCACCGTCAACATGGAGTCCAGCTTCATGCTGACCAAAGAGCTAGTCTTCCTTGGATGTGCTGCTTCCCCAGCACACCACATTGAAGAACAGAGCACGGACTGATACCTGATACACCTACAGGAATTTTTTGTAGATGTTAAAAGACTGCAGCCTCCTCAGGAAGCTCTGACACTTCCTGTATAAGTGGCCGGTGTTTTTTATCCAGTCCAATTTGCTGTCTAGCCACATTCTAAGGTACTTCTATGAGTCTACAGCCTCCACCTCAGCCCCATTAATCAGAGTTGGTCCTGGTCTGGGCTTCCCAAAGTCAATAACCAGCTCCTTTGTCTTTGAGGCGTTGAGCCACAGATGGTTAGTGTGGCATCAGACAGCAAAGTTCCTCACCAGGGGATGGCGACCTCATCTGCGAACTTCCGTACATAGCACAGCTCAGAGTTGTAGCAAAAGTCCGAGGTGTACAGGGTGAAGAGAAGCAGGGCCAAGACAGTGCCCTCGGGTGCTCCAGTGCTGCTGATCACAGTTTCAGACATGGTTTCTTCCAATCTGATGTACTGCAGGCTGTAGGTGGGGTAGCTGGAGATCCAAGCAACCAGGCGGGAGTCCACTCGCATCTTGTTCAGTTTGTCCAGAAGCATAATGGGCTGGATAGTATTGAAGGCACTGGAGTCCTCACTATGCCGCTTTCGTATAGGTTTTTTAATGGAGTTAAGAGATTTTTTTCTTTTAAGATTAAATCATAGTTTGTGATTTGTGAAGCAACTGAACGATGAGTTAAATATTGTACAACTATCTTTTCTGCCAAGACAAACGAATGTCAACAGGCCCCATTAATCAGGATGAAATAGACATTTAAGCTCAAAGTCATGTTGTTTTAGTTTAATCAGTTTTAGAAACCCCATTCAGATCACCAGACAATTTTAATTAAGCTGAAATAGAATTGCAGATTAAACCAATTACCCTGAGCCAATCAGTCAGTCAACTAATACAAATAATTTTAAGTGAGACAAAATGTTTACCTAACTCAACATTTTAATCGCATTAAAAAAGATTTGCAAGTTCAAATAACTACCCCAAGGAGTTCAAGGCAGTTATCAAAGAGCCTAACGAAGTGGACATTTACACATAGGTGTTTTTTTTTTCCAATAATGTACTGTTAGTAGAACATGTAACTCATTTCATGTAACTTGTGATTTTGAGGCAGTTTTTAAATTGAATCCAGGTTAAATTTGCATTTTGTAGTAATTTTAAAGCTAATTTTTGAGACCAAACTGTGTGTGAAGTTTTCTGTTTGTGATCAAAGTTGTCAAAGTTGCCCCAAAATAGGTTGTTGTTACAATATCACACAGGGATTTTCAGTTTAAGTGGCTCAAATAAGCAACAAGAATTTGATGCCCAAGTAGATCAGTCAGTTTTGCCAGTATATTTTAATCTGTTTTGTAGAAACTAAAAATAATTTTTTCACACCTGTGGCATAGCAGGATCTCTTACTAGTAGGTTTTAGACCACCCACAACAGGCAGAAGAGAAAGAAGAAAAAAACAAATAAACAATAAAACAGCTAGAAGTAAAAAGACAAAACAACTTAGATGGGAATAAAGCGGGAGGTGGTGAAAAAGAGAGGAAAACAAGGATGAAAAAACAAGGACAAGGAAGTCAGTAATGGACAACACGTGTGCCCCAACCACTCCCTGAGCCCCAAAACTGTTTCATCAGCTGCATCTTATCTGCGCGTTTAGAAGGATCCTCTCTGAAGGGGGGTGTTACTGCCTGTAGAGACACATGGATGCTACAAGGATACAGACTCACACACCAACACGCACTCATTCAAAAACACTTACAAGGGTTCCCAGATAAAAGCATTTACATCTCGCCATGGAGGAGAGGAGCGGCTGAGCACACACAGATAGCACCTCCACCGCCCGGGTGAAATACTGCTGGGCTCTGTTTTAAATAACTGCCAAGACAGAGGGAAATGGAAGTTTAGATGGAAAGATATGGAAATGTGTGGCAAGGGAAAATGGATAGAAAGCGATGGAGAGAATATGTGAGGTGAGCTGTAAAACTCCCCCCGGCCCCATGTGGCCCACTGCACCACACTGGCAAAGTGCTCGCCAGACAAATTGCTTTGGCTGGCAGTGTGCAGCAAGAACAGCGTGAAGTAGGACCTTGGAGCGAGGTAATAGCTGTTCACTCCTGCCATTTGGCCCCGTGCAATGTATACCAGACTGTACTGTGGTATGGAAAAGATAAGATGAAGCTGAAGATATATTGTTTCTTCCCTTGACATTCTGAAGATGCTCATCTTTTCCTGTGGCCGTATACTCCAGGGGTAATTTTACAACCACTTTCCAGCTCCTCAAATGATTCAGGGCTTCGTTCCTAGAATCCCTCAGAATCTGTTTTAAAGTATAGTTCAGTCTTTGCCAAAAAAATAATAAGAAAATGAAATCAGCTGAAAAGAATTTTCTTTTAAGTAGCAGTTTCCATGAGCTCACAGAAGCAAAACATTTATTTAATTGGTTTGTCAGCAAAAAAAATCCTTGATATTTTTCATGGTAAGGAAAAATCCTGTGCATCTTGATAGCAAAAAGGCCCTAGTTGATTTCGCTTTGGTGAATTTTGTGCAACAGGGTCAGACAGCTGGATGTTCCTCAGGGAAAACTGTGCGGCGACAAGAAGCAGGAGGAGAACAGGTTTAGGAAGCATGTGGCACAGGGGAGGATGCACAGATGTGCAAGCTAGATCCCCCCGGGCCTGCAAGGACACTATGCAAAGGAATACATAATAAGGTCACCTGTGCTGAGGAAAGTGGTACAGGAAAGTAAAATTGCATGTATATGACAGTAGAGTCATGTCACAAAAGAAATACAGAGTTGTTATACAGATTTTAGTTCATCCACATGAATATCTGTAGTCAAGACAGAGAGATAGAAAAAAAAACAACCACAGGGATTTTGTGCAAAGGTCGAATAACGCTATGAAGAGTTGGCTTATTTGAAGAAGAAAAATTAGATGAAGTGAGATAGTTTTTAAAAAAAGTCCATGAAGCTAAAAAGATGATAAAATAATGATGAAGGTTTGAAGTAAGAACAGAAGCTTAGAAAGTGCAAAGAATCTGGAAAGAATGGCAAATTTAAAAAAGCTTAAAGTTGTCTTTAAGGAGGGATGAGATTCTTCACCTCGTCTCACCTGTTTCTACACTTTTACTGTTACTTTATAGAAATTGTACTGGTTTATTAATTTTCTAATTATTTGTAAATTTAATATATCTTATTGTAGAAATGTTTGTGCACCTTAGTCCTTAGAAACAATATTTAGCTTTTTTGAACAATAGGTGTGTAAAATGACAATAAAGTTTTAAAAACAGTGCATATTCCTCAACTTTATATAAAAAATAAGCTTTATAATAAAACCATGTATTTCCTTTAAATGAGTCCATACTTTAAATGAGTTCAGCTTTTTATTTAAAACTCTGATAAGAAATGAAATACACATTTAACCTGTTTTTAGAAACCTCTTCTTTTAAATATCTCATGAAGCTTTAAACAAAATGAGTCTTGGATAAAATTTGAGTTAATGCTGTCAGTGCATATCATCGCCACAGTAGAGCTTTTTCCTTCATGGCAGGCAAACTATTTGTTTGAGTTTGCTAAAACTAAAATAAAGAAACCTTTGGTACGCTCTTTAAAGCTTTGAAAATTGTGTAGAATAATATACAATAAGTCACCGCGGCAGTTCACGTAAACTGTTTATAAAATATTTCTGCATAAATCAGCTTTTTTGTGGTTAATCCATACAGGAGATCTTTGTTTTCTTTGTATTAATGAGGAATGTGCACAATTTCAAGTCTGCATAATTTAGACCTTTGACTTAAGGATTGCATTTAACTTTTCCCCACCTTGTCTGTTTCCATAGTTAATTTTGCAGTTGTCAAGAACGTAAAAATTAGTGCCATCAGTGAGTCTTTTATAAGTGAGGCTCATACAAACACAGTACACATCTTAGTCAAAACAAAGAGCAAAGGAAGATGGAGAAAAAGTCAACAATGGAAATTACAAGAAGGAATTTTTAAATGAATGTTTTGGGTATAACAGACTCTAAAATATAAAAACACAAGTGGGAGTAACAAGTACAGAGTGAAAATATGTGAATAATAAAAACTATTCTGAGAGGAAAACAGCCCCAAGGCCTTCTGGCTTTCTTCTGTTAGACACAGAGTCGTGCACAGGGCAAACCCAGTGACCTGCAGAGAGACGGAAAGGAAGGCGGAAAACTGGATGAAGGTAGTGATAGCTGGCAGACGTGTCACACAAAACATCTGGTGCCTGCACTCCTTAAAGAAACGCTGCACTGTTCGCAGATACAGCTACGTCATCCTGGCTGGGGCTGAGTCGCATCGCTGCCTGTAAATGTCTGCGAATAATAAGTACGGAGGAACAAAAAATAAAAAAAAAAAACCAACATCCTGGCCTGATCAAATGGCACATCAGGAGAGCACGGCTCCCCGCTGCAGCCAAAATCCAGCCCACAGGCGCCGTCTTTTCACACACTTCTGCGGCTTTCAAAGGGGGCTCTCAATGTGAATGCCTCTCAGCTCGATACAGAGTCCTGGGGGCAAGCAGCACAGATACTCAAATCACCAGCTGGATGTTTACTTTCATACAAAGCAAAAAAGGGAGAAAAGGAAATCAACAGTTGGGGTTTGTGTGGGATTTGCAGTGGGTTAGTGGTAAAACTTATCAACCAGCTTTCATACGACATATATAATTAGCCATTGATGAGGACAGTTTGAGAGGAGAGAGTGAAGTCAGGGAGCAGGAAACATGGTGATTTTTTTCTCCCCGGCTCACCCCTTATCTCACCGTGACACCGGTCTCTTCATTTTTTAGTTTGTGGTGTTTTGTTTCTGTGACCAAATGAGAAAAAAATGTAGCACCGAGCTCAGAGGGGACACCCCGACTGTGTGAATGCATCTGTGTTTGTTGTAAGAGTCCTCTTGTATTTATTTGTGAAAGGAAGGGGATGCACTGCACTGGACACTTCTCAGAGCAGATGTTCTGCTCCCCGCTGCTGGGTTCACGAGTAGTCAAACCGTCTCCGAGGAGCACCAGGCTTTGTTTTACTGGGATGTTATCACAGGTTCATTTCCTTTTACGAGAATCATCTCCCCCGTTTTTGTGAGAAACAGGAATTTTGAGTGACTCATTTCCCATTTTGTTTTATTTTCCAGGAATTCCAGCCAGAATCTTTTCATAGCTGTTATATCTGCTGAAGATCTAATCTAAAACCCAGAGTTGATAAAGTCTGTATTTTCCTATACTTCTTTCTGTCTCAGTAATAGTTTCCTTTTGTGTTCCAGTACTGGGTGCCAAAATGTGAAGTGCCTCAATTTAATTTGTCATCTTTGCTGGTTGTCTGTCTCTTTGCAAAGCTCTCAATTTACTTTTTATCCTCTAACCCCCTCATGTATTAGATTTAACAGTTTATTTTTTTAGCTCAACTATATTCCACTTTATCACTTCTTTTTCCTGTCACTTTTTTCTCCTCTCTACAACCTTGTTGGAAACGTAAAGCCTATTTGACACAGGATTGACAGTCATTTTGTGTCACCTCAAATCTGTCTCATTCGGCCCCTGTCTCACCGTCCCCCATCTCTGTTCCCGCAGCATACCGGGCTCGGCGGTGTGCGCCTTTGACATGGAGCAGCTGGCTGCCGTGTTTGATGGAAGGTTTAAGGAGCAGAAATCACCAGAGTCTATTTGGACGCCTGTTCCAGATGAGCTCCTCCCAAAGCCAAGGTGCAGATGGCGCTATTCAATTCCCACACCTGTGTGCAGATTATTATCAAGGAGGATGAGGGTGGTGTTTATGAAACATGATACTGCTGCAAAAAAATGAACTTTTATCAATGCTGCTTATTCAGGCAATGCAACAAACAATGCATGTTTTAGTTACTTAAATGTTCTTATAGGTTATTTAACCTTTATATGTAAAATGAGACTCAATATTCACACTTGGAGTAAAGAATGCAGGAAGATCTTGACACAAATAAAAAGATAGGCGAGATTCTTTTGAAGAAGTCTTTTATTGAAAATAAAAGTCTGCGTGAGTCAGACAGCCTAGACTGTCCTTTTAATAATGTATCATTGACGAGGCCTAACGTCACATAGATTCTGCTCACCTCTTCTGATGAACTCGCTCTCGCTGTCCCCAGACCCGGTGGCTGTGCAGTTCAAGGATCCAAGTTCAATTCCTCCAACTCATTCCCTGACGAGATGCTAAACTTTGTCAAGACGCATCCTCTGATGGACGAAGCGGTGCCATCGCTCGGACAACGACCCTGGATAGTCAGAACCATGGTCAGGTGAGTCTGAACTCACACAAGCGGTCCAGGTGAAGGCTGTGAAATTGTTGTGCACTCAGAACTTTTTTTTATTGTTATTAGTATTATTTAATTAGGCATATTTTAGTTTTTAAGAATGTATTATGTCAATAAAGCTCAGTTTTATTTGAATTCAAATGCAAACTGGTGGAAATAAATAGGAATTTTAGTTATTTGTTTTGTGAAACCCTCTTTTTCATAAACTCAGATATGCAGGTAACATGACATGCTGTCATGAAGCCCCTCTTCATGGTAAACTTAAATAATAAAATGCCCACTTTGTCTGCTTAACTCAGGGTTGTTAACTTGGTTGGATGTTATGAAATTTTTTTTTTTTATCATGTAGAGGCTCTTCTGATCATCTATTGGTATTATCTTTTATGGTCGTCTGGCCTTTTCATTTAACTACACCTCTCATAATCTACAAAACCACATATGTAGTTTACTCCAGTTCTGCAGCGTTTTCTGTGATAAGTTTGTTCAGTTTTATTGGCATAAAAATGGATGGATGGAGGGATAGTGTTTAAAAGATAAAAAAACTTTGTGTGCATTAACTCAGAATTTAAAAGGTGAGTTGATTTGACAGAACAAATGGATTCTGGTTTACAGTGGAGGAAACAGGATGTAGGAAAGATGAGCTGTGTCTTTAGGTTGTAGGTCCTTCTTGTTGAGTTTGCCCTGGTTTGGTGTTCAAGATTTTAGCAGAAGAACACAGATAACCACATGCTTGCTTCTTTTTTTCTCTTCTATTTGTCTGTTGTATGGAGTCTCCCTGCCGACAAACTACCAGGTGATCATGGAAGCTGAATGATGAATGATCATGGAGACGAGTCTTGTCTTTTGATTCACTCATCCAGAACTGCGTGTGGCTCAGCTGCACTCTGCTATTGTTCCAGGACATTTGCTTGATTGATATCATTAATGACTAAAACGTCTAATGTAATTAGTTTATTATGGAGATTTGATGAGCAGGATTTCCCCCCCCCCTTTCTTTTTGCCATGACTCAAGGGAAATGGCTTTTTTTGATCGAACATCACAAGAGCCTGTAAGTTTCACCTAAGCCAATCTGTTTTAATGCTCTTAAATCATAAACTGGCCTCCAGGAGCTACTTGACGATGCTTTTAGCTTTCATAGATGGAAAGTCCCAAATGAGCTGCATCATTTCATAGCATTAATGCAGTACTCTGTCTCTCTCCTCTGCGGTTCAGGTACCAGCTAAATAAGATAGTGGTGGATACAGAGGCTGGGCCTTACAGGAACCGGACCGTCGTCTTCCTCGGATCGAGCAGAGGGACCATCCTCAAGTTTCTCATAATGCCGAACCAGGACAACACCGTGACGAACAGCAACATCTTTCTGGAGGAACTGGAGGGATTCAACCCTGACAAGTAAGACCACCCAATAATACAAAAACATGATGGACTAAAAGAAAAGAAATGAGTTTATACTTTAAGAGAATAGTATTGCAGTTTTAGAAAATATAGAAAGTAGTACTGCTTTTCAGTGTATCTTCTTTTGTTTTATTTGTCAGTCCTTCTTTATATATATTGTTTCTGTCCCTAAAGAGACAAAAAATACATTTTTGTTGCAGGAAAACCCAGTAATGTTGTTGGCTTTACTCTAGAAGCAATGACATTAGTTTGTGTATTTTAAAATGTCATGACTGAACAATTTCAGCACAGTACAGTGAGAGGTTTCTGGTTGAAGTGGGATTAATTATAAGGCTAGTATGACATATCAATTAGCAGGTTTTACACAATTCAGAGTTCTTTTTTCACCTTTGTTTCCAGTTTAACCAAATAACTTTAGGCTGGAGCTTTGCAGTTCATTTCCTGTGGAGATCGTTTAAGTGTTATCAATCATCATGACGAACTCTTTACAAAGTGGTGAACTGGGATTTCTTTATTGTTTCTTCAAGATGCAGTTGGTACAGTGAGAGACGCGCATAAGTAAAGACCAGGTCAGTAGTGGGTTAGGTGACATTCCCCGTGGTGAGAGGAGACTCACGGTGCAGTGCATCGAATAAGGGTCTGGAAACACAACTCGTCTTGAAAACTGTTTTTTACAAGATGAAAATCTTGCAATATCTAACAACAAGCAGAGAGAAAAATGGGGCAGTTAGATGAGACTTCAATTAGAGGTTAGTGTTCATTATCAAGAAATCTGACTTTTCTCTAATGAGCCTGAGACCAACTGTAGAACTGTGTTTAAACATCGGGAAAACAATAAAAGAATAATTTCTTATCATCCTTGATCTGGAGCTGCCAGGGAGACTGACCTTGTTTCTTCTGTCTGAAGTTGAATCACGTTTACTATTTGGATCTTGACAAAAGATTGGATTAGATTGAGCCTCTTTTGCTTTTCTAATTAGCATATTTTATACGAGGCACGCAGCTTTGAGGCTTCACTTGATGTAGATCGTTACGTAATGAAACACTGGGTGCACTGCCTTCTCAGTGCTCATTTTTGTGTTTGGTTCTTTGTTGAAATGCAGCGTTCCACATGGCGGCTTGTGACTGCAGTGTGGAGGGGAGATAATTGTCACACAGATGCAGGCAGCTTTGGATGGTGATTATCTTTCACTAAGGCTAATTAGAGACATTTAGAAAGAAAGTAGATGTTTCTAAACAGTCTCTTTCGTGGTAATTGCACTCATCGATATACAGACCAATTTTTTTTTGTAACAGTAAGTGGAAACTAAGTATAATTTCTTGAATTGGCCCACGGTGTGTTTTTTCTTCATTTTCTTCAAAGGATGCTCGGCAATTTTAGTCACAAATTTGACAAAATGAGGGACAGTGATTGCAAGTGAAATGAGGGGACAGTGTGATGAACAAGCTGGTGCGGACCGAAGCCAGTTTGTTAGGAATAATTTGGTGCACACGATGAGCTCACCGTCAATCCGGCCGGCACAGCAGGCACCCAGCTAATCAGAAGACAGAGCGTAACCCGCATCGTTTCCTGTTCCAGGCCGGACCCTCACCCTCAGCTTACATTCACACACTTCAAGTGATAGTCTAGATTTTTCGAAATGGGGTTCTGCGGAAAGGTTATGAGCATTTAATACCTCAGATGCTGTAGATAGCTCTTTGAATTGCCTGAGTTTGGAGAGACAGCGTTTAAATTTGAGTTGTTTTAACTTACACAGTTATTAGAAGTTACCACAGACAGAAACCAAACCCTGAAATGTGTTTTTTCTTCAATAATGAACATGGAAATAGTGTGAACCAGGCGTAAGACTAACACAGCTTGTTCTATTTTCTTCACCTGCCTGATCTTGCTCCTTTAATTTTCTTTTCGCCCGGCTTCTTTATTTTATTCTCTCTTTTTTTTTTTTTTTTTTTCCTTCTTACTTTCCATAACTCTCCCTTTTCATTTCCCCACATTTCATGATACTGGCTGTGAAGAATGACTCAGAGCTCGGCCTTAGCAGAATGATAGATTCTTCTTAATGACCGTGGCCCTCCGCAAAGTTATTACCATAAACTATCTAGATCCAACTAATGCATGAGTGCACACGTGCATAAAAAGGTCTAAATCTGCTGCATGCAGGCAGGTTGTTGCCAGCTATTTCAGCTTTAAGTGCCAATTAGGAGCAATTTTGTTTCCTGGCTGCTGTTTTTGATGTCCAGTGGACGCCTCAAACTTCTACAATCAGCACTGCACATTTGGGGTGACATTTTAACACCAGGCTTTCACTTTCATAATGGCTTTTATATTTAGAGCTTTTTGTGCTTGGTTGTGTTTCACACTCAGTCATACTGTTATTCTCAGAGGGAGGTCAGAGGTTTAATGTGCAGTCTCAGCCTTGTAATCAAATGATATAAATGATTTGCTTTGTGTATTTAGGCTTGTTTGTGTGTTGCAGGTGTGCGGAGGACTCTTTGCAGGCCAGGCAGCTGTTGTCTCTGACTCTGGACCGAGCAAGCCACACTTTACTGCTCACCTTTCCCTCCTGTGTGGTCAGAGTACCGGTGGCACGATGCCAGCTCTACTCCCGATGCATGAAGTAAGCCTCCGACAAAAACAGCACAACCCTACCATAAATGAGCAGCTGGGTTGGAAAAGAAATTGCAAGTGTCCTTGAGCAAGATAAAGACAGAAGACCTGAGTTTTTCTACAGTAATAACAAAGTGGTACAGCTTGATAACATCTGTCATCCTGCTCTTGAGCAAGATGATATTTTGTGAACATTTACTTCAAATTAGGATGAACTCTGGTTTATCAAACTGACCCTGAAATCTAGTCTGTTGTTGGCAATAAATTTAATGCTGAAATGTTTTCTCTTGACGCTCCCATAACTTTGATTTTTTTTTTATGGTTTTAGTTTGTTGAACATCACAATGAGTCGGGTCACATTTTCACTACCCAGTACTTACTAAAGCTGTGATCTCGGGCCATATCCGACCAGCAAGCCCATCCCATCCGGCGCACAAAGTGTTGGAGTATTGATAAATGTCTCACAACTTGACATACAAACCAGTTGTAGACCTTATCAAAATGTCAAGTCAAATTTATTTATAAGCATATTTACCAATAAAATTGGCATTCCTTGAAAAAATGCACTTTTCCCACCACCTTATAGTCCAAAGATTTAAATAAAGATCTGGTGCAACCTGTTAGCACTCAAAGTATGTGTTGAGGATGGGTCTCAGCTACAACTACGCCAAATTTTAGCACAATATTTGTAAAAATGACTGAGTTGTAGCCATTTATCTTTTTGCTAGAGTTGATTTGCTGTGGCAGCCATCTTGATTCAGGTTGACTCTAGAAGGTAATCAGTTGTAGAGGTGCATCCAGTCATCTTTTTTTTTTTTGAGAGTTTCATTACAATGTGTTCACTGGTTCGTAGAATATTTTGCAAACAGACAGACAGACAAAGAAACAAGCACTCTCCCAGACACAATTGATTGTCCGCTGTTCATGGCTGTGTGAAAACAACAGGAGTTGACGAAAGTGCTGTAGTAGTTTAAAAAAGGGGGGTAAGCGCCCTTTCAAAGGTTTAAAAATGGATCTATTTTATAAAAACTGCTGGTTATGTCAGTAGGATGTGTCAAATGCTTGTAAACTTTTACTTAGGCTGTGCTTCGCTTTTTGACTAATTGTAGACGCCTGTTCAATGTCAACAACTCAGTTTAGACATCTTCAAAACCTTCATTTTTTCTAATTCTAATCTAATTTTACCTTGAATGTCTATCAGCAACTTAAATGTCATTTAGATATCCTCAATCCAAAAAGGTTCACTGGAGTAGTCTCACTCAGAACTTACACATTAGTCACTTTTAGTCATTTTTATTTCATATGTATGTATTTGGCAATTCATAAGTAAACCCAAAACTTCTTGGTCAAAACTCAGTGGAAAGATGTTTATCTTAATATCACTGAAAAAAAACATTTTTTATTTTAAATGCCATTTATTTCTGATAACAGAAACTGAAATGGCTCCAATAGACTGAAACATAATTATGAGAAACATGGCTCATCAAAGGCTGTCCCCTGCTGACACAACCTGTACCGGTTTCAGAGGTAGCCTCAGAGTTTTAATTGCATTTCAGAAAACTGGCAAGTTGACTTGTAATTAAACCTGAAAATACTTGATGTAACGCTGCTTTAGCTGCGCAGCCAGAGGAACACAGCCTCCCTCCTCCAGTCTGGCTCTCTTTCTGAGTCCGGACACATGTGGCTGTGGCCCGTCAGGCTCCGCTGACACACACACACACACACACACAAACCTCTGCATGCAGTGTGTTCACCGAAACCAGGTGAGTCATACAGGCGTGTAATCCAGACCACATTAGGAAACCACTCACGTGATCCCCGAGGTCTGTTTATTGTGCGTGCTTACATGTTGAGATCCGGGCATCATGGTTAATTATCTAGGCATGAATCGGGTTTAGGAATAGTTACTCGTGCTTCAGCAGCTTCAAGTCTGTTTTCTTTTTCAGCTTTTATGAGTAATGGTGAGCTCTTTGAGTGTTTGTTCAGTTTGATTAAGGTTGATGATTGGATTGTCCGCCTCGCAGTCATAATTATCAGGTTTATTTTGTAATAAATTCCTATTGATTTAGCATTTATATAGTATCTCATTGCCTTGCCTGTGTTTACATAGAGCAGAGTTTGGACTTTTAACCGCAATTATCCTCACAGCATTAAAAACTCATGCTGTGCTTATGTTAAACAGGCCCATAGTCTCTGATTAAAGGCCCATTGTAGTTTTTGAATACTGTTTAGCAATTAATATTCCTTCATAGAGCACTTCATATTTCTGCAAACCTGTTTTCCAAGTTTGATTTTTCACATTTCACTCCAGTAAATGAGCGGTTTGGTAGTTATTTTTGTGTGGCAATGTGGGCGAGGATGATTTTTGCTGGTTGCATTTCTTATTTATAAGACTGGAGTTTCATTTTTAAAAAGTTTGTCTAACTTGAGATTCATGCTTTTTTCAATGTGAAAGTCAGACCACAAACAAGGCAAACACATTAATGACAAGTTTTTGAAAGATTTGAAAGATTTAACATAAAATCTCAGCGTTGGAAATTCAGACTCAGGAGAAAATTATTACATCAGTGCCTGCTTTTTCTTATCTACTGAAAGTCTTATGAGACGGCAAGCAGAGGTTATTGTGTTCATGTGGTAACTACTGTATAAGTAGTTACACTTAGCTGTATGTACATCATATTTAATGTGATCATTACACAAATTTCAGTGAAACGTCAAGTTGCACTACTTTGTAAAGCCCAAACTTAATGATTTCCTTTAAAGTGTAAAATTCTTCTAAAATTCAAAAAGTCAATGTCTGGTTTTGTCATTTATAGTTCATAAAAAACAACTTCTGAAATCTAACTATTCCAAGTTATCTCATAATAAATGGACTTTACTTGTATAGCACATTTCTAGCCAACCAGACCACTCAAAGTGCTTTACAACACAATCTGTGCTCTCACTTACCCATCCACACACACATTCATACAGCACTCTATGACAACTCTACAAAGCTAATCTGAATAAATCAGTCTATAGAGTCTAATCAGTGCTTTAGATTGCATTCATACTCCGATGGGGCACAACAGAGATAATGAGGGTTTCAGTGTCTTGCCCAGGACACTTTGACGTGTGCCTGCATACTGGTGGAATCAAACCTCAACTCTCATAATGGAGGACGACTGCTCTAACCGCTGAGCCACAGCCACCCCAAAATAATGATGAAAAATATTGCTGCGTAGTAGACCTTATTGTGAATTATTGTCATAATAAATGTTTGAATCTGAGCAGTAAACCTGAAAAGTCCTCTGCAGGCTGCAGGGGGAGCATTTAGCTGCTGTCAGCATTCTCATTCTTGTTAAATTTTGCACTTTTAAGTTCATGTGAGAGCTCCTTTCTGCTTTTAAAGGGAAACTTTGGGTAAAATATTGCTGAAAGGCACTCTTGGTTAACTTATGCTGACTCTGGACGCTTTGATTGACAGCATATAGGGATTTGATTGACAAACGGGAGACATTTCAACTCCAAACAAGCAAACTAATCAAATTTAAACATTCGTTCATAATAACAAAGTTGGACTACAGTGTAAACATGGTTCCCTGGTGTTTTCCTACAATGATAGAGTTTTAAACAAATTCAAACTGTTGACAACTTAACTTATCTTTAAGTAATCACAGTTCCCTTTATTTTAGGTCTATAGCTTTTGACACATTCCTCAGAACTGCATGAATAAACACAGTTTAAACAGGTTAACTCTGACCTTTATGATCTATGATCATCGAGTAAATGAAGCTGACTGACTTTGAAGCCTCCTCAAGGGAACTCAGTTTAATCTTTGAAGTTCAACCAATCTTTTTTTCTTTTTTTTTTTTTTACCCGTCTGTCCTTCAGGAACTGTATTTCCTCCAGGGACCCCTACTGTGGCTGGACCAGAGGAAGCACCTGCTCCTTCCTCAGACCTGGAACCAGGTACGACACCTTCCCTTTGTAGTTCCACCGACGCAAAGCGCACCAACCAGGTCCACTTTATGTCGCCCTTAACTTCTGCTCTGCGACATGTTGTTTTTTTTTCTTTTTTTCCATCCGTCTTTGCCTCCGTTTGAAGCCTTGTTTTACGGCTGTTTTCTGTTCTTTCTTTTTCATCCCAAGAATTAGTTTTGTTTTTATATTTTTCGCACGTGTCTTTCCTCTTAAGAATTTGTTTTTTACCAGGAGAACTGTTTCACCCACATTGTTATTCTATGCATTATTTATTTGTTCTTGGGGGAGTTTGTAGGTTTTTTTTCTGTTGTTTTTTTTCCTGTAACTTTTAGAGTTTTTAAGTTAGATCTGTGCCCTCTGAGCAACCCGTCACACAGTCTGAACTTATTGATTTCAGATGTCTGATTTTAAACGTTCTGTTTACCTGCTGTTGAGTTTTGGTCATAAAACTCTGCGTTGGTGTGTGACTTTGTAAGTTTAGCTGTTTCTTCTCTGTCTGTGTTGCAGACGGTGTGATTGTTTGGCAGTGTGTACAAATGTGTTTGAGTGTTTGTGTGTGACCCCTCTCTCCTCCTGTTACTGAGGCACAGTGGTCCGTCTTTACATCTCACCTCTATTTGTGGTCGTTTCCCTCCGGTGAAATCAAATTTGTCTTGAGTCAAGCTGCTTATTGAATTAGGCTTTCAAACACAGGTAGAGTGCCAGCTGAACAGACAACACGGGCCTTACAGACCACCTCGGGCTGCCTGCTTATACTATTAAAGGCCTCTGTGTTTTTCTTGATTTGATTTACCAAGGGCGGTCAACTCAGCTATCGATTCTGCATTGAGTTACTGTGGTTTTCCTCTTTGTGGAATAATGCCACCTCTTTTTGCAAACTGACACCGGAGGGAAGCTTGTGAGATGAAGCCACTATGGAAGAAAAGTTTTGTACTTTTAATAATCATTTTGAGGAACATTAGATTTTTTTTTTAACAATGTGTGCTGCTGTAGGCTTTTATTTGCTCATTTCTGTCTAAAATAAAAGACAGAAAATGGGGAGATTACATAACCTAGATGCTGTGGCATATTGTGTATTTCACAGCTAGGCCTTCAATGGTTTCCTATCTAAATAAATTCACCTTTTAATGCCATAATTATGATACCATGGCTATAGAAACCATCAGTATTACACAGAATCACAGTATAACAGGGCGTTGCATCCCAGACGTATTTCATACAACAAGCATTAGCCTTTATTGCTTTTGTCCAATTATTAGCCTACTAAAGCAAGAAACTAAATTAAAAACAGTTTAATCAACAATTAAGTCCTCTTTTACTCCACCTACAGCTGCAGCACACTCTACATTTGTCAGCCAACCCCAGGTTCAGGAGTCATAAAACATTTATCACATTTCTAAATGTGTCTTTGCACATCAATCAAGGGAGGGACGGTCACTGTTCTGGTGCAAACAAATGGTCAGGGCCTGAGGTCCGCTGAGGCACAAGTGGGCTGCTTTAATTCATTGACTGGCTTGTGATCTGTTCCTGACAAGACATGACATGAAAAAGGTTGGCAGCTCAGCTCAGCCAAGTTAGTGGCTTGCGACCTTGCCTGTACTCAGGGAAGAAGAGTCACTGCTCCTGAAACACCAAAAGATATCCTAATAATAGGAAAATTGGCACATTGTATGTTTAGATACCAGATATATTCATAATTTTTAGAAGTGCCTCAAGGTTTATGAGCACTCCATGTTTGGGCTCTTTGTTGTGAAACTTTCAGCAGCATTAGGCACACACATAGTATGATCTTTATCGCTTTCTGTTTTAATATTAAGACTTTGAAAAATGAGCCAATGTACTTGGAATATTGTGCAAGAAGTAAAAAAAAATGCTATATAATAAAACATGCATGCACATAGACCAACAGGGAGAGTTATACAAAGTAAATGACCCACAGTGTGTGTGAGGCAGCCAGCTGAACACAAAACATTATTCTTTATTATGATGACAACAGCGGTTCGTTCGCAGCGTACTTAAACTCGTTTGTCAGTGTTTTTCAGGCATTAAAAGCACAAATATTGGCTGCGCAGCTGCTGTATTTAATTGCAGAATACGGACTTCCTGAGTGTTTAACTCAGCATCCCTGTACAGTTTCTGCTCTCCTTCCTCAGATATGTGGGTCAAACGCTGCTTTAGTGTAGAGAACCATGCCAGGCCATAACCTTCAAAGACATTTTACCATCTTTCTGCGGGCTGTTCATCCTGTTGTTCTGCAGAGCGTGGCTTGTAACATGAAATCCGCTCGGCGCTTCCATCACGTTGGATTCTTAAATGAGATAATAGGTCGAACCACTTCTAAAGGACCAAAGCATGAAGACTAAAATGCATATCTGCTGAAAACTAATCAGAATGGCTGTAAATGCTATATAAAATGGCTGATTAGCAAAATTTCCCTTTTAAAGACTGAAATTAATTTGGATGCAATCTGAGTAATAATATTAGTATTAATAGTAAAAACAGATGGGGAAGGCTTTTGCCAGTGTGTGAAACCTTTATCTTTGAGTTATGGTCTCACAATACTCCAGTACAGTGTAAAAGTATTGAGTCATCCCTCATTTCTTTATATTATTTCCTCAAGCAAACAGGCTTTCTTGTAATATTTTAAGGTGGTTATGATCAATAGCTCTCCAGGCTTTCCAAAGGTCTTTCAAAGCTTTTCTTTGGATGGTTTTTTTGGGGAGCCGGCCTTAAGCCAACAGTGGTTGTCTTCCCATATGAAGATCAAAGGTTTATTTCTCTGCTCTGCAGTGTCCAGGTGTCCTTTAGTGAAACGCTATTCTCCCTACCGCCTCCAATCTGCTCAGGAGTGTATGAGAAAATAAGACATGTTGTCTATAGAGTGCAAGTATATATATATATATATATATATATATTAGTAAGCCCTCTCTGACTGTGTGTGAATGGGAAACATTGTTAAGCACTTTGCTAAATCTAGACCATGCTAAAAAGTGCTATTTAAATGTGGACTATTTTATTCACTCATTTTGAGTCCACATGACACCTTTCAGACCCATTTTTTTTGTTAGATAAGCTGCTCAACCCTGACCTGTGAATTATTCAGGCAAATAAAGGCTCCTAAACTCAAGGATGAACCAGGACTGTATCAACACATAACAGACAACTTAGCAAAGAACTTATTTTAATTTGGTTCTTTAGGCACTATGTTACAAACAGTCGACCACAAAGACACAATTTCTTCCAAATGGTTTGATGAATCTATTAAAAAATACCAAAGTTAACACAGTTTAGGAGAGAGAATATTGTATTTTAGGACCAACAATTAGCTGACATCTTGGCTCACCGATCAATGAAGGACAAAACATCTCTCAGATCCTGTTTGAAGTCCTTTTTTTTTCTTGAAAACACAACTTTCTGATACTCTTCATCCAAATCTCCAGTTCTTTGTCTTCCACTTGTCTGTCTTTCTAATTTTTTAAGCACACACTGAACAATACGCTGTCATGGTCAGGTTCGAGAACTGCACAGAAAGCAAGTGAAAAAGCTGACAAAATTTTAGAAATATGGACAGAAGAAGACTTTCTCATGTGTTTTCTTAAAATCACTAAACTATATATTTCCACTCACATGAACTTCATTAGATGGGCTCTGAATTGAATGTAGCCTGCAGGCAAATGCTTTGCTGTACTCACACACACACAAACACACACACACTCATTGTATCCATTGCAGGTTGGGGCTGTTTCCTGCTCCACACAAACCCTAACCAAAAGCAGTTGTGTTTTTTTTGGGAGCACCTGGTCTGTACTGTTCTCATTTCCTGTGCTTCCTCACTTCATCGTATGTTTTATTGTGTTGAGTTTTTTTTTTGTTTTTTTTTCTGTGCTCTCCTGCAGCCAAAATGGGAAATTAGTTGCAGAAATACAATATGTTACAATTTCCAGTGGAATTACTGAAACTCAGAATTCATTTTTTTAAAGTTTTGTTGAACGTTGAAACCTGTTTGACATGGTATCATTTTCATAAATGTATAATCATTTAAAATTTTTGAAATCCCCAAACTTCCACCTCGAGTTACAGAAACAGATTTTGTTAAAGCTAGTCAAACTCGTTCACACTTGAAAATGTACAGAAAATATATTTAATGTGAAGACATATATGCTGACCCAGAAATATTTGTAATTCATTGCTTTAATTAGTTTAATTATGGACGCTGCTGCAGGCGTGAGTGGTTATCTTTGAATTGGAACGTTAATTATTATGAAACATTGCTTAGCTTAAGGGCCTCTTTAAGTTTTTTTTTTCTAATTTAAAAACGTTCTTTCCATTTTCTTCTAAATAAAATCTTTTTTTAAATCTAATTGTAAAAAGAAGCTTGTAGAAAGCCCACTCTCCATTGTAACATGTTCTTAGCTGTAACGCTGAGTTAGTTTTCCTCCATCGGAGTGGATGTGCGCTGCGGCTGCGCCCGTGTGTCTTCTGATTAATGAGTGTGTCTTCTTCCCTCTGCAGACTGCCATTCGAGCAAGATGTTGAACATGGCAACGTGGCCCACTTGGGTGACTGTGACGGTAAGAGAAATGATTTTTCATCCGTGTGTTTACCTACAAGTGTTATAGCAAATGGATCTCTTGTGTTTGCCCAGATCTTTAACATAACTTGTGTGTCTTCAGAGCAAACAGTGAGACAATAAAAAGGGGGGATCAGCCTGGTTGTTTCATCCACAAATAAACACAGACAAGTCCCAATTTACTTCAGTGCCTTGTTGTAGTATGTGTTTTCTTCCAAAAGAAATATTCAACACTTTGTCTTGCGTTGGCAAGAAAACCACTGTTTGTTTTAGTGAACTTTCTTCTTCTCTCCGTTTACTTTGTGTTTACATGTAAGTTAACTTTGCTTTAGTCTGGTGAGGTCTGTTCCATCTTCATGCATTTAATTATATTCAACTGCAGCTTGACGTCTTTTCCCCTCTCTCTCTCTTCATATCATTATGAAAATAGAAGTAAAAAGTAAGTCATAATCTCCGCTGTAGATTCACAGAGGTTTTTAAGATGCTCCCCTGACATCCCCCCCTCTTTGATCTAAGCGCTAATGCCAAAGCGTGCAAATTAATCCTTTACTTCTGAAAGTTGCCTGAGTTCATGCGCCGTGCTCTCTGAGCAGAGAACAGATAAATATTGAACAGTGAGAACGACTATAATCCTGTTGTAGATGGGCACTCTTGTTTGATGCTGTGCACTCACTTGAGATCCTCTGACCAGCAAACCACAGGGGGTGACCTCTATAATTGGGGGCTGATGCTCACTCTATTCATGGCAAACTTAAGCCAGTTATTTGTCTTCACTGAGCCCATGTGTGGCGCTTTACTGAACATCCGTGGGACACGAATAAAGTGCTGGTTCTATACCTCTGAACAGCTACATATAATCTCCATCTGTTTAACACAGATCATGTTACTCAACTGTTCCTGTTTAGTTAAGAGAAATATTCTTCTTGTAAAGTGTTGTAGACCTGCTGTAGAGTCATACAGTTGTCAAGTTCTTACATAAGCTATCACTTGAGCGAAGGTTTATATTTGAAAATTTGTTCATTTCTCTCCAAATGGGTTAGAGATGAGCATTACTTGTCCTTCTTTTGTAAATTAACTGGGACCTACTGAGTTTTAATTGTACAGTTATCACTCAAGTTCTTTATGTGTGATAAAATACAAAGAATAGGAGGAAACATGTTGTTTTTCATGGTTTGCGGTTGAATGAATGTATGCAGGGGGAAAGGAGGCAGGATTCAAATTTCAAGAAGGTTTGATAACAAATCTAAAGCAAAACAGAGAAAAACTGAGGAGAATAAGTACAGCCAAGGGTGATTAGTGACAACAGGTGTGCTGATTACTAATGGAGGCCAGGTGGTGTGTAAGGAGCTGGAACCTGAAACTGCTGGGGACATCTATTGGACATCAAGTCACAAGAAATAACTCAAAACCATAACTAAATAACCAAAAATGCCAACATTCATAATAATAATATTAAAAAAATTAAGTGCTTTCAAAACACTTAACAAAAGATTAAAAATAAAACTCAGGAAAACCAGTGATTTTGCAGATCATCTCTTTTTCTTTTTTTTGTGAGACTCATTAGATTATAATCTGATGAGAATTTGATCTATCATGTTTCAAGCTGTGTGTTTTGTAGCCGAGGTGCACAATTTAGATAAATCAGCACCCAAGTAATTTCCAGTGTGGTACCAGTGAAGCCTAGCAGCTCTTCAAGAAATTAGTGTACTGTATGATCCCATGATATCAGTTATGCAAGAACTAATGACTCTTAGGTGAAAGATGAGAGTAAAATTCTAATTATTTTGTTCAAGAAAAGTATGCTTTGTTTTTTTTCCACTTTGATTACAGTTTGATTTAGATACTGTGGTGCATTTTGATGATTTTTACTAATAGTACCTAGTGACAAATAGATGCCTCACTCACACCGAGTACTTTTTACATGACCCTGCTTGTAACCAAACACTTTCCAATGATAGTCCCAGATAGTTATGTGCAAGTAACAAACATAAACATTAGCTTGAAGTATTTCTCTGTGGCATAAAGGAACTTCAAGTGATTTAATATTCAAAATGTATGTAAAAGTTGAGGCACAGATGTCACAAATTTTGTCAGTAGACACTGTTTATGTAGTTCAATCCCTTTTCTTGTGTGTATATCCTAATGCTGCTTTACATATTAGACCTTGTGCCTCAGGTAAACACCCTAAAGCTAAATCTGAGTGGTATTCATACATTTTCTAATTGATATTCTGTTATAAATAATGCACCATCTTGTGCCACAAGAAGCATTTACATAACAACTGCAAACGAGCGACAAATCCAAGGATTTTCTCGCATCAGGAGCAGATTTCCTAAGGTGGTCAGATTAACATTTTGTCACAAATTCTGAACACCACCGGTGGGAGACTGTAGATATGCTGTCGAGGTCCTAAAACACAGCTAATCTACAAACACAGAGGCAAGCAGCTAATTTCAGTAGTAACTAAGTGTATTTACTAGGAGCAGTGCAAAGTAACACAAACAGGGGATCTATTAATAATCAGGTGTCTGCAGTTCATCACAGACATGTTGCTGCAACACAGACCATATAAGCATAGGACTCAGTTCAAAGATTTTCAGATATGCTCTTGGGATCAGACATACATTTTTTATCTGGTCTAATTTGATAAGTTAATGGTTAGGTAGTTGTCATCAGATGTCATTCTTCAGTTTGACTACATTTAAATCTGTTGCTGTTTTTTCAGTGGTTCAAGGTCGAGCAACACACATAGCTTAGGATGAGTCATTAAAGTAGCTGACTTCTGAGTTATGCAGCTATAATTTCTGAAAGTGACAGCAAGACAATTTAACACTGACAATGGGTCGTGTAACCTTTGAGTAATGATATGTTTCTGTACTCAGGGAGAATTATAGTCTGTCCTAATAAACCATATAAACAAGCAAACATTCAACAGACAAGTGTAAAAATACAAAAAGCTGCAATTGTCTTGGTGCATCAGGTAATTGCAATAGCTTCTTAAAGTTAGAAGTTAGGTAGTCTTTGATTTTCTTCTCCCAGTGAAAAAATAATTTTATTTGGAGTTTTTTTCTTTAGAAACACATTTTAATAAAGGCAGGAGATACAGGACATCTCGCCACAAATGTAGAAACAAAAACAAAGCACTGTGACTACAATCAAATTAAGGCTGGTATTTATAATTTAATTATTTAAACATTCTCATTTCCTACTTTTTTCTTCTGTAATAGAAATGCAGTGCACTTTTTTGGGAGACATTGTGCAAATTTGGTCATTTTCCCAATGATTTACCATAAGTGAGCAAGTGTTCGTGTTCTTACTTCCATATTTGAACACAAACACATCGCCTAGTCCACTGAGATGAACACGTGCAGTGTTTCCTCTAGTCTTGTCACATAAAGATGTTTTGTCCTGCTCTCTGTTCCTACCTTTGAGAAGTATCTGAGCTCTTAGTGTTTGCTTCCATCTGATGATGACATTAAATATGTCGAAGCTGAGTTGTGTTAACAGTGTTGTTCGAACAGAAGCTGCTGGACTTCTACGGCAGATGTGAAAGCAAACATGCAAATCATTAGCTACCAACCTTTAGACAACACTCTGTTTCAGATATTGCAATAAACCCAGTGCTAAGAACCTTTTTTTTTTTAATCAAATCTCTTTAAATTTGACAGTTTTTTTGTTTTTGACACAGCTCTCCTCCTTTGAGTTTGCTGTTTGTCTTTCTGTTGGATGAAGACTGTTGCAGCCATCTGCAAATACCATATTCAGTCAGAGGATGACTGAAAAACAGCATCAATAATCTTGTTATGACAAACTGTCACTGACACTGCTAAGACTTTGAAAACTGCCTGCGCACTCCTTTTGTGTCTGTCAGCGTTTTTCTCTGAGCTTCTCTTCATGTGCCTTGTTCTCCACGGATACAGGACACAAACCGTACATCTGTGAGCTTTTAAACACGCACACACACACACACACACACGCGCGCACTCGCATGCTTTCACACAAACTCACAGAGGATTTGGATTGGTTTAACAAATGGAGGAGTTTTGCCTGCTGAATATTTCCTTTCTTTCATATTGGACTCATTCCACCTGTGTGCTTCTTGACCCAGCAGATGAGAGGAGAGCCGGCTGCTTTACCTCTCTTTGAGGAAAAAAAATTAGCAAGCTCCTTTTTTTCCTTTTGCTTGTTCTTATTTTATTTTATTTTTCTTTGCATCACTTTGTAGGTTTAAAGCAAAATTTCCCTCTCTGGCTTCCAGACACTTTTTAAAAGAACAGCAACAAACAACATTTGTAAAAGGTTTTCTTTAAATGAAAAATGACACGCTAACATTTAGGGGTTATCTTAGCTATAAATTTATTCTGACCCATCACAACCACCAAAGCTGATTAATAAGGAAGTTTAGCTCTCAAGATGATAAATGGAAAAGGATGTTTTCATTTGTCTGTCTGTTAGCAAAATATCTCATGAACCATTGGGCATATTTAAATGAAACTCTCAGCAAGTCTCTCAACCTTAGCAACACAAATATGAACTATTGAAGTCAAGTTTACAGATACGGAGCTAAAATTAGGGGTGGTAGTAGCTGAAAGTCAACCCTATCACATATTCTAAACGCTACCAGGTCATGCAACATATTTCTTTAAAACTTGGACATGCAAGGCAATGGGCTACAAGCAAAACATGCTTTTAATTTTTCAACATTCACTTCTGTAAGAGAGAAACCTTTCCTAGAAAGCCTTTTATTGGTGTCTCTGAAGGTGCTTTATTATAAATTATAAACATTTTGTGATAGTTGCCTCAAGAATTCAATTATATTTGACTAAATCATTCTACCCCCTTCTAATTAAAGATCCACTGAAAGTGGCTTCTTTACAAGTTTTTTTTTTTTTAATAAGTCTGCCCAATGTGCTTAAAGAAGCTGTTTTCATGTTTATCTGTGTTATTTTCCTTCCACAAATGATCTAAAACATGTTTAAATTTTTTTTTTTTTTTTTGTCTTCAGATGTTTAGTCCAATTATAACACAATTCAAAACAATCAGATTCAGTCAATTCAGTCAGATTACATTAAATCCTCACCATAGTTCTTTATTAACTGTTTACACCTATCTGATGGTTTCATCTGCACTTATACATTTAACTGCATCATATACAAAAGAAAAGGGGAATCACGAACGTGAATGTCATCTAAATAATTAATTTATAACTTAGGTATTATTTTTTGATCAAAACATTTCTCCACCTTTGTCATGTCTTTTTACAAAAAAAAAATTAAATAAATCCTCAATACAACTTTCTGCTAGGACACTTTCAGAGAATCTGTAATTCTTTTAATTGGCTAAACCAGGCTTATTACGTTACAGTGCATCTTTTTAGGTTTTTGGGATGAGATTGTATTGCAGGTTGTTTTTTTTTTCTACTCTTTCTACCTTTTTTGCTCCTTCACTGCTTCTCCTGCAGCTCATTTCTCTAGTCTCACTGATTTGAGAGCAGGCTTGTCGTCAGACCTCAAAGGGAGATGGATGGACGGCCTTACTCAGAGCCGGGCTAACTGCCTCTCCTTTCTCCTTAACCAGAGGGAAGCAGATGCTGGAAGGAGAATCGATTTTCATCTCTTCTCCTGCTGATGGTAGTCGAATAGATATCAAGGGTGATTGTGCAAGGGGAAAGGAAGGGGGCTGAGAAGAGCGAAGATGAGGATGGGGAGGCTGGGTGGATATCAGATCAAGGAGTAAAGAGCAGAGAAAAAAAAAATGAGTAAGGGATTGAGAGATCATAGGAAGAAGGCAAGCTTTGAGGATGGAAAGGGCAAAGTGGTTCAGGAGATTAGAAACATGAAGTCAAACAGGTGAAGAAGCAGTGATAGGAAGAGAGGACAAAGAGTGAGGATATACAAGGAAAGAGAAAAAGAAAAGGTGAAGTGGGCTTTTTTTATGAAAGTTTATATATTTCCTTTTGTTTTATCTTTTTGTATCTCTGTTCTTTCCCCATCTTTTCATTTCCTGCCTGTTGGTTGGCAGGCTTGGGTTATTTTTGTGTTTTTGTATCAGCTCAGTAAAGCTCACTTTTTGCTTTTGGAGGCTGCCTGCATTTTTTAATTTTTTTTTTTGAGAGTGGAGAAAGCTGCAGGGAGGCGAGAGAAGCATCTGTTTTCAGGGGGCTTGGCTGGACCGGCATGACAAATGGGCTACGAGTGCCACCGCCGTCTCCTGTGTCACGACGCCGACTCTGGCCTCCTCCGCTGGCTCCAGGCCAGGCTGTAACTCTGTCGAGGCGCTGTAAGCCACCTGCCTCACATCCTCTTAATCTTTCCCTTTCATTATCCGCTGCCCATCTCTTTATTTTACCCAACTCGTGTGATTTGCATCATTCAGCTTTTCTCTCATTTGTCATGGGAA
Organism: Kryptolebias marmoratus; assembly: GCF_001649575.2. Classification (NCBI taxonomy): domain Eukaryota; kingdom Metazoa; phylum Chordata; class Actinopteri; order Cyprinodontiformes; family Rivulidae; genus Kryptolebias; species Kryptolebias marmoratus. Next base: position 13,426,574 of record NC_051453.1, on the reverse strand, counting down.
AAATCAATGAAATGAGGATAATGCTCTTGACGACAACACTAAAAGAATGTCTTTCTGCTGCGTCAGAAGACCACAGAGTGAGATCCGTTTCAAGATGGTAAACCGAGGGAGCTGAGTGTAGCTCAGGATATTGACTTGTGGTTTTTATGTGATGCTCTGTGCATTTATTGGAAGCAAAAAATAACTTATACCACCCCCTTCCAAAACAGCCAGGTAATAGGATGCAGAGAAGACGTGCCCTTCCTCTAAACCTGCTCTGATCAAAGCATAGTTTGGCTGTATACCATCTAATTGAGATGAGATGTTGTGGGAAGGATACTCCTGATGAAAGAGCTGAGGTCAGAGAAATGTCTGGATTTAATTATGCGTCTGTTTGTGTATATGCGCAGGTGTTTTTACTGTACTGTAAGTCTATCAGTCTCTGGGTCCTACTTTATCTCAGGCACTAAGATGCCCTTAGTGCATCGAGACAGATGAGACAACACAGCTGCAGACAAACATGTATTTACTCACAAGTTTGTGCTCTATTTCAGTGTCTTCGAAACACAAGACGCACGAGAAACCATTTGACATTTTCAAATGAGTGTCAGTGTGGCCATGCATGGATGTTTGTCTTGTTTGCTTCAATGTTGGCCCTGAAATGGACTGCTAACCTGCTGAGGAGGTTGAGACAGGTCCATCCTGGCAATAAATAGTGCCGAAGTTGGTAAATTTAGCTTTAAATACATGTAAAATGTCAATAAAGCCCCTAAGTACAAAGTCCACACCAAAGAGAGTTGTTTGCTCAAATAGAAATACAACTACTAAAAAAGAAGGTATTTACAGTTTAGGTTATTCATTTTTAGACACAATGACAGAACTATGAAATGCAATCACCGAACTCTTTCATCGTGGCTAGCTTGACCTAACACAGTTCTCTAAAGATTCATGGCCATTTGTTTTAATGAACAGAAAAGTCCATCATACAGCATTAACAATGTACATTTCTTCATTCTGCCTTCAGTACTTCACCCTTATTTACACTCAGGTCAACAGTGTTGATACATTCATCTATTAGTCAGTCAGTTCTGCCACAACTCTGGGATTTAGTGAACGCTGAAAAAACTCCTTTGATTTTTCTCCAGTAATCACAGAGACTGCATTTATGCAACAGCCTAAAATTAATATTGTAGAAAAGCTGTGAGGTTGAGTCTAAAGTCATCAATTATTCATTGTTTTTTTTTTATCTCTTTTTTATATATGAATAACAGCAATATTAGGAAGAAATACAGAACACAAGTTTGATCATTTGATAGATGATGATAGATAATAGATGACTATTAATCCCAGGGAGAAATTGGGTTGTCATTCCCGTATCCAGGTACTTAACAAAATAGCAACATAATAATAAAAGTGCAAAAATAGAAAGGGAAAAAAAAAAATACAAATGCAAAAAAAGCATTAGCAATCATAATGTCTATATGAAGTAAAAGGATGGTTTGCATAAATATAAATATGTATTTGTAGGTAGATGATAATATCAGTATAATGTGTGTGGTAACAGAAAATGTTTAGGATATTGTCAGCAATGTGCAAATGTATCAAGAATGTCCAAATTAAAAAGTAATTCAGTAATTTAAAGGGAAAGTTGTTTGCTTGAAGACTCTAAACAAAAAACACTTGCTGTTTTGTAGTTGTTCTTTAGTCTATACTTACAGGCCTAAATTGACATGATGTTATTTTGTCAAAGTGTTTCTGACTTAATCTGTGAATATCATTATTATTACCCTTCTTGCAATCATTCTGTACGAAATGTTCAAATGTCTGAGGCTTCTGAAACTGCTCAGATAAGTCAACTAACATTTTAACACTCAAAGTTTTACCTTAAATTCTTCTTGCAGATAAAAAGAAATAATATTTTGGGTCTTTTTTCACAGTGGAAATAGGCAAAATGATAAACTGCAGCTGATTCATGCTGGATTTAGTATTAATGAGGTTTAAAGAGTTCAAACTTTGCAGAGAGAAGCCACCAAGCTAAATGTTGTGTGTGTGTGTGTGAGCAGCAGAGATGAGCATGTGTGAACGTGCCTATGACAGGTGATGCAAACTGTTTCTGTAAACGCTGTAATGAGTTAGATTTGGTTCAGACATCAACAGAGCGTATAGGATGTCAGATCCACTTTCAGCAGGTTACCTCCACGAGTCGATTGGACGGCTTCAGTTTTTTTCATGTCGTGACCTTTGCTGACAGGCCAATCAGTTACAGCCTAAACACGGGCGGCATGGTGTGCCATACTGCCACCTTCACTCCTTTACTGTGCTGTGATGTGGAAAGATGTGTGCATCCAACTTATGTTGTTGTGGACCCTAATCTTTCAGCAGCAAAAACAAAAAAAACTCCACTTTTTAAATTTTATTTAGCTGTTTACAGGCTTTTAGGAGGAAATGAGTCAATCTGTGTTTGCACAGATCGCTCATCAGCTAAAGTCAACTCTGTTAAATTTGCCATCAAATAATAGTAGGAGGTGGTTTGTGTGTTTGGGGGGTGATGGTGTTCCAGCTGCAGAAGCATCCTGCTTCGACTGAGTCCCTCTCTGTTTCATTTCAGCACTTTCCTTAAGTCTCCGTTTCCTCTCTGTTGATGAAAGCAGAGTAAGGCTTTTCGACAAGTGCCTGCATCCAGATCGACACACAGACACTCAGTCCCACATGCACATCACTCGCCACCCGTTTTGGTTTGAACTCACTCAGCCGTAATGACACAGCTAGTGTTGCTGCAGTGTGGCTACAGATGGAAGCAATTATGGTGCTGTGAAAATATTTCCTGAAGAAAAAGGCCGTGTTTTGACTGGTCGAACAGCGGGTGCGCAGTCGCTCCGTAATTGAGGTCCACTAAAACATCAATGAGGCGTGAGCAGATTGGAAATCCCTTGTTGTGGCGTCACGACGCAGCGGATGACAGTCATCGAAGAGCCAGGACAGACTTTCTGTCAGGTGGTTGGAATGATGCGAGGGTCTTTGTGTTGGAACGAAAAATTATTCTGCAAATTCACACGCATCGTCTCGTTTAATTCTGGTCCACTCGCTGATGTTTGGAGAGAGGCCTGCATGTGTCAAGGCTTAGCAGAGGGAATCAACAACTTTGCATTTACACGACAGCACGTTAAGACAGAGCGCCTTAAGTCTGCGGATGATAAATGTGTTGTCCTGCAGCCTGAAACCCAACAGAGAGACGGAGACAGGAAATGAAAAAGAAACACACTGCGAGGGGAGGAAACTGTTTGATGCAGTCTCCTCTTTCAGAAGGAGAGAAAACTCTGTAACCTTCGTGCCACTTTCCACCAATCTAAACTCTCGTTACTGTCACTCCAGCAATTCAGACAGCCAGGCCAGAGAGATGGAGGCAGATGATAGATTAGCAAATGGAGGAGATGGGGGAAATGTGGTTTGTAGCATCCTCAGACCACAGAAGACCGCTAATACATCTCTCCCATCCCGAGGAGTTTCACAGAGCGGCTTGGAGGACAGATTTGATCCCCTCCATAAATTCAGAGCTTCATCTTGTAGAGCTCCCAACCTTGTTATAATTGACATGTGTATGAGGATGTGCGTTGGCATATTAAAGGGAAAAAAGTAAATTAGCTTCTGGTGTTTGTAGTTTTGGCTTTAGGGATTTTTTTAGGGAGCTCAGAGATAATAATAAATAAAAAAAAACTGGTGGCTTGAGCTGCTGGAAAGCTTTGTGAAGAGTGAGAACTCCTGAAGGCTTCAACACTTTCATCTGATTTCTTCCTCTGCTCCTCACATCTCCCTCTCCACAGCGGGTGCCTCAGAAAGAGCCTTGAAAAAAAAAAGGGCTGGCTTACCCTTCAGCCAGCGACAGGTCCTTGCTGATAGATGGCTGTTTTCAAGGACTTGTTGAAATGAGTTTGTGTGTTTTGGGGTCTACACATCGCAGCCTTAAGTTACAACTGACGGCCTTTAAACGGGGTATGTAAATCCTACGTGTTGGATAGGTGAGGGGAAAAGCTGAAATTATTGCAACGCCTCCAGGCCTTTTCAGCCTTTTCTAAAAGGTCAGACTATATCATATTACTTACATATTCAATAATAAATGCAATAATTAACTCCCTTTAAAAAGTTACCTTGATTGAAACTCTCAAGAAAGAAAAACATTTTCACTGATTGCAGTCCACTAAATTAAATACAAGGCTTGACTAAATGAGAACACACACAAAAAAGGCATAATTATGTTATAAACTAATTTAATCATGTTTTAATTAATTAGGTGTTATAAGTATAAAATATAATTAAACTTTACAAAAAACTTTAGTAAAAAGGAATAAAGAAACCAGCATTCCTTGAAGGAATGTCTATCACCCGCCAGCAAAGTTTTAAACAAAAGTTTTAAAGAAAGATCTCATGCTTTCAGTTAGCGCTCAGAGTATGTGTTGAGGGTGACTCTCAGCTACTACCACTGTGAATTTTAGCTCAATATTTGTAAACCTGGTTGTGTTATAGACATCTTTGAGTTTGCTAAAATAGTCGAAATATAGAATTTATTGTATAGTAAATACAAGCTGGAATAGAGAAATGGACATTTCAATGAGGATTTAAGTTCTCAGTTGAAAAAACAAAGGTTATGGTGTAATAAGGGAGGAAAATAAAGTTATATAAGTTATATAATCAAGAATTAGAACGAGTCAAACGTATAAAGTTTTTAGGAATTTAGTTCTATAAAAAAAATACATGGATTATAAATATACAGAAAGTTATAGATAAATGTAAAATAGTCCTAAATATTATGAGATGTTTGGTTGGCAGTGACTGGGGAGCAGATAGAGGAGCTTTAAAAATGAATTTACACTGGGTTAATTAGACCAAATATAGATTATAGAAGTATAATTTATAGGTCATCAGCAAAGACACATCTGGAAAAGTTAGATATTATACAACATCAAGCAATAAAACTTCGCACAGGAGCATTTAAAACCAAACCATTGACAGCACGTGAAGTAGATATGCGAGAAATGCTATCTGAGAAGAACACAATTAGCAATAAATTACTGGATAAATTTGCAAGGTAATAACCCGAATCATCCAACACATAACATTTTAAATCCATGCTGGGAAAAGGGAAAGAGAGAAACGAGAAGTTTTCAATGGTTTATTAAAAAGAAAATAGAAGAATTTCAAGTACATCATTTAGAAATAAGTCCAATAATACCACTATCAATATAACCACCCTGGATTTTACCAGAAGCAACAGTAGATATGACATTAATGGAAAACAAAAAGGATAAGGAATACATTATAAATTCACATACAGTGCAGACATATATAAGGAGTTATTATCAGTACATTCAGATATATATGCAGATGCATCAAAAACAACTACGATTAGCTTTCATAGTACCCCAATTTCAAATAAAAATAGGAAAACGAATCACCGGTGGATTATCTGTATATACAGGAGAAATGTTAACTGTTCTGCTAGCGTCACAGTGGGTGGAAGGCATAAAACCTTTAAAAACAATAATTTGTTCAGATTGAAAATCCATATTATTGAGTTTAAAACAAAATCCTTCAGACAGCAATATTACATACATTATTCAGAATACAAAGGATGGCTTTAACAGTGGTATTTTTATGGGTACCAGCACATATTGGAATAAAAGGAAATGAAATAGCAGAAAAGGCAGCAAAGAAGGGAACTCAAAATCATATTAACTTCATATTACATACAAGCAAATCAGAAACAAAGAGTATCCTCAAACAAAGACTGAAGAAATAGCGTCAGAAAAGGTGGGACGGAGAAAACAAAAGATTGGTTTTATAGGGTTCAAAGGACAGTAGGAGAAAGACTAATAACATGTCTCAGATTTGGTCATACAAGACTTATTTATACACTTTTTAAATTACAGAAGCATAATACAGGTAAATGTGACCACTGCGGAGAGGAAGAAACAATAGAACATGATATATTAAAATGTCAAAATTACGAAGAAGAGAGAAGATATATAAAGAGAGAAGTTGGAAAGAATAAAGAAAAATTAAACATAATAGGCACTTTACAAAAGAATTTAGGGAGCAAACATGTACAAATTATAATTAGATTTTTTTTTAAACAAAATTGATTGGTAGAATTTAATTATGTAGTACATCAATACATCCTTCCATCCATTTTCTTTGCCCGCTTCAGTTAGAAAATAATCCATAGCGAACCACACTCCAGAGTTGGTGGTGGTAATGCACACCTTCAGTTTTTTGACAACCGCCAATAAACTCCACAGGAAACTCAATATGTTGAGTATAAGAGGGTTGCAGTGTTGTCCACTATGTTTGGATGATTTTTTTTTTTTTTCAGTTTTTCTCCATAATCAGAAAAAAGCTCAAACACAAGAGACATTAACTCCTTTCTACAGAAACCCACTTAAAAAAGTTTAACTATAATTTTTAACATATACGTTGAAACTGAAATTGTAATGGAGCACGTCACAAAAGCAAATCACTAAGAAGTTGGAGGTTCCTGCATTTGTACAGATGATTAAATGTTTTGCCTTATGCAATGTGATTGCAGCCCCGTGTGTAACATGTGTGCTAACAAGAGGAAAAAGCAATGAATGACTATTGACCAAAAGACATTTACACACACATTCAGTACGTGCCATTTAATCACCTCAGTGTCTGCAGAAATGCTTGTCCTGTTAGCTGTGTGCAGGATCTGGACATTCTGGGTTAAACCTTCAGAGAGTTCTGTACTTTAACATCCGGAGTAATAAAACCGCTTTCCGCTCATGCCACAGGGGGAATATTTTTCTTACTATCAGACAAAAATCAGCCATGATGACTTCCTCTAACTCTGCATCAAACATCACGTTTTCTCTTTTTCTTCCTCCACACATCGCCATCTCTGCTATGCTTTTTTTTTCACTCCCACATCCTTTCAAGGTTTCACTCATTCTCACCCTCTTTTTTTTCCACAGTCTCATTTGCTTTCATTCTGTGTATGTTTCCCCTGACACATCCTCTGTGCTCTTCCTGTCTTTGTCACGTCTCCCAATCCCTTTTCCTCTGTCTCTCTCTCCATCAGCCTCTTCCTATCTCTTTAACCCCTGAATGTGCTGCGGTGCCTCAGTATCGATCATCCTCAGCTCTCTGTAGTCCAGGATCCGGATGAGTGCAGTGATTGTGAGCGAATATTCAGTTCAGGATGCCTGATGGCATGTCCACTTGACGGGCCTTGGCCTTGGCCCATGTCACAGATGAGACATCCCATTAAATGGGGTTTCTAAATTAACCAAACCGGCGGGTGGGTGGAATGAATGGGGGGAGCGCAGTTTAATCAGCCATCCAGATGGTGCGCCGCCCCAACATGAGGCCTAATGCTTTAATCATTTTGTTAAACCTTGAGAAATTTGTATCGGGAACGAGTCCAACACTTCAGCTCTTGGGGTGTTAACATAAAAACAAATTGGCATACTTTTTTTTTTTCCGGTGGGTGTATAGCATTGCATGCAGCTGTGATGTAAAAAATAGATGTAACACGTGAGAGAGATTAAACTATATACGACCCAGTTCATACGTTAGGAATGAGATATGTGAACCCCCCGGGCAGATCGTTAGACTAATTCCACGAGGACCGTATTGCCATTTCATTACCTGCATCCTGTTTGTGTTTATTTATTGTCGCTGCTGGTTTTGCATCTCAAACTGGAACATCAATAACCAAACAAAAGTGCAGCCAAGGTTGCAGCTACACACGTAATGATCTCGTTTTTGTAAATTTAAAATCTCTGACTTGCTGAATACAGTTTCTCATATTTTTTTTCTTGAAAAACTTTAACAAACATACATTTTTCTGATTTCAGATTGAGTTTAATACTTGACTGTGTTCATAATATTTACAGTAAAAAAAAATTAACTTTTATATGTTCTTGAGTGTGAGCACCTCTATAAAAGCAGGAGTTTTAGCAGTTTGCTGCTCTGGAGAACACAGGTGTGTGTTAGCATGATGCCAAAGAGGAAAGACATCAGCAATGACCTCAGAGAAGCAACTGTTCCAACCCACCGTTCTGGGAACGGTGAAAGGCCATTTCCAAACAATTTGGAGTCCATCATTGTGCAGTGAGAAAGATAATTCACCAGTGGAAAATATTTACGACAGCTGCCAATCCTCCAGGGAGTGGACTTCCCAGCAAATTCACCCCAATGTGAATGAGATGTGCATTATACATCAGACTGTGCAATGCTCAGGAAAAAATTCAAAACATCCCAAGAGCTTCATCCCAAACTCTAGAGGTCTCGGTTAGCAGGTTAAAGGTCAAAGTTCATGACAGTACAGTCAGAAAAATACTGAACAAGTACGGCTTGTTTGGTGGGGCTGCCTCTTTTCTCTAACAGGATTGATGCAGCATGACTTGGGTTTGTGAAGCTGCATCTGAATGAACCAGAAGACTTCTGAAACAATAACATCTGGAGAGTTAAAAACAAAGTAGAGATGTTTAGCCATAATGCACAGCGCCATGTCTGGAGAAAACCAGACACAGCATATCAGCACAAGCACTTCATATCAACGGTGGAGTGCAGTGGTGGAGGGCTTATGATCTGGGTTTATTTTGCTGCCACTGGATCTGCGGTCATTGAGTCAACCATGAACTCCTCTGTATAACTAGGTTTTCTACAGTCAAAAGGGAGGCTATCTGTCTGACAGCTAAAGGCTTGCCAAAAGTGGGCCATGCAACAAGATAATGATTCCAAACACAGCAGCAAATCTACAACAGAACTGCTGAAAAAGAAAAGAATCAAGATGCTGCAGTGGTCCAGTCAAAGACCAGACCTTGACCTGCCTAAAAGGCTGCGGTGGGACCTTAAGAGAGCTGCAGAAATAAATGTCTGCAAACCTCAATGAAATTAAGCAATGTTGTACTGAAGAGTGGGCCAAAATTCCTCCACAACCACAGCTCATACAGGAAACGGCTGTATGAGCTGTTGAGTCATGGGGTGGATTTAGTTTCTCACACAGGGTTTTTCCATTTTGACTTCACTTTGTTTAACAAATACAGACTTTACAAATGACATTAGATTTGAATAAATTTAGAACCTGGATTTTTTTTTTCCTATGACTGTTATAGTCTGTTGTACATTTGTATTTCCTCTAACTTCATTTTTAAACACCTCCCACTTATTATAAATACCCTTGTAAAACTTTCACTTGAAAGCGGGACTACTGCTAATGTAAATTAGCTAGTTTTCTATGGTGCATTCAAAGGCCATATTTTTCTTTTTCTTTTACTTTTTTTTAAAGTTTCAGATTGACTGTGTACCGTTCAGGTTGGTCAAGCTGAAAATCAACTAATTCCAGACACTAGCTGATAAATTGGTGCATCCCTAATTGTAACTCAGATGTTATTTAGAGTAAATGCAAAACAATTTAATTCAGCACGGTGTCCGTCACAGCCCAGCTGCTTTGTTTGGATTGGATTTTGAATTAGGTGCGTGTAAAACTGCTAACAGACACCCTCCCTTTCAGCTGACCTTTGCTAACGGTTGATCGGATTTGAAAAAACAAGCCCTTCTGATAAAACTAAATACACAAATTTGATCAAGAACATTCCTGACTGCAGCTAAGGCAGTGCAAAACATTTTAGCTTTTGGTTACATGGCAGCAGAGGGAGTCAGCCCCACTCTGATGGTTTTAACACACAGCATTCCCTGAAGCAAATATAGAGTTACTTCACTGACCCCGAGCAGAAATCTTTCTACTGTACAGGCCTCCCAAAAAAGAAAAAGCAACCAAAATGTGAGTGAATTAAAAATGAAGTTGTTCTGGGTAGCTAGAGGAACTAAAAGAAGAGGAATGAGAGTCGTTCAGGTATGCAATTAGGCAGTCATGGTTGCAGACCTTGACTTTGAGCCTGATCTGTCCTTCCTAATGAACCCAGCGCAAGATCCAAATCCATCAAGAGATCGTTCTTTTGGTGTACATTTGATGGAATTTTAATTACAAACACATGGCCGGGGTCCATAAATGTTTTAACATATTGATCAGCCAAGTGCAATGCAGGCTCTTCTGACAGGCCCTCAGGATACATGGCTGAAAGAATTTTTTCCCCCCTAACCTTATTTTTCTTCGAACCAGAGTCATGCAGAATTCTCCAGCAACTTTTCTTAGCCAGGCTCTTTAAAAGACACTGTCAGGGAAGGGCTGTAAACGGTTTTACAGTCATCCCAGGAGTAAACACAGTTTACGAGCATCAATGTTTAGTCCGAGTAAGAAACACACGTTCGTTCTCTGTTAGTGTGTCTCTGTGCCTGAATTATACATGTCGATTTTAAGTTTGACGGCTCTGTATGTTTGTGTGTGACACAGAAAGAAATGCAGCAGTGGAAATGGAAGATGGTTGCATGGCTGACAAAGGAACAAGAAGGTGGTGGGCAGGGAAAAGTGCAGAAATCCTGCAGCAAAATAGTGCCTGCAATCTTTCAACAGAGGGAAAAGAAAAGAGGATAATGAGCAGAGTCACTCAGCCATGATGGCAAGGAGTGTGGGCATTTGCTTATTAACACACATAAATTCATACATCTGTTCAAACAAATTCACAGCAGAGTGCACGTGTTCGGCCACGTGCACAGCCCCCCCTCCTTCACTTTGTACACAAACACATTAACTTTATGCAGAGAATTGGTGGATTCTGGAGAGGAGATGAAAGCTCGTCAGATCACTGGCTGTTCCTTCGCGCAGTCGTAACCTACCCAGCTTAGAAGTGTGTGCTCGTACCATCGGCGGGTCCACTGGGAAGCTGTGAAGTCTCTTTGTTCTGGTTTGATGTGCTGTATTTCTAATACATGTATTCCAGCTCTCAAAACTGCAAGAAAAGTTTCCTGGCACGGCTTTTGATTAAGAAACTTATCGAACCGTAGGCAGCCCCTGAACGGCTCCCAAATTTATTAGTTAGCATCTAGCAGGGCCAAGACCTTTACCCAGTAATCAAATCCAAAGCAGGTGACTCAGTGCCACGTCTTGGTTCTCACAATTTATTATCGCCCGCTGCCAAAGGTGAAGGCAGAACAATAATGTTTTTGCCCACGTCTGTGTGTTTGTCTTTACATTTAGCAAAGTATATCATGAATCCCTGAATCAGTTTTAATGAAACTTTCAGGAAATAATTATTGGTTGTACATAGAGTTAACCTAATTCAAGATGGCCTCCACAACAAAGTGATCATAACAAACACAAAACAACTATAACTCAGTCAATTTTACAGATATTGAGCTGAAATTCAGCAAAATAGTAGCTGATACTGATCTCTAATCTATACCTTCAGTACTAACCGATTGCACAAGATTTGTGTTTAAAATTTTTCCTTTAGCCATTGTCTGTCACTACACAGACTCAAATGAAACTCTCAGAAAGTAATAATTTGCTGTACCTCTGCAACAGATTAACTTTTGGAGTCAACCCTATTCAAGAGGGCCTAACCAACACAAAAAAGGCTATCCCTGAGTTAATTTTACAGATACTGAGCTAAAAGCTGGTGTGGTAGCAGTTAGGAGCCAAAAATCATTAATAACACATCCTCCAAGCACCAAGAGATCATGCAAGATCACATGAGATATCATGAGATTGTGCAAAATGTTAATTTCTAAGTCTATAATTTCTCAGTGTAAGATGATCTTAGTCCAAAGCTTTGCCATGAAAAACAGAGGGTGATATGCATTAGATGTGTGTATTTTCCTGACAATTCTTCCATTCTATTACAACCTGGGACTGTTTGGTGATTACTCCAACATTGTTTTGCATCCTTTCATAATATGCAGGTTTATCTCAGTTAAAGTGTGCATATTAAGCCAACTTTTCCTGGCTCTTATAATGTTGTTTTGGAACCAGAAACAAAAAACAAAACAAAAACGTGAGAACAAATCTTGAAAAAAAGTGGTCCTACAAGTGGCTTAAAGAATTCAATCAGTTTAAGAAAAAATAAAATAAAATAGAAAAGAAAAACTTTAACCTACTGTTAGACAGAAGTGCCACAACCACTCCTCCTACGTCCATATGCGGTCTTTGCCACCTTTTTATGAAGCACTGATACCAAAGGACACATTGTGTGGATCTTAGAGACACAATAGTTTCAACAATAACAACAATATCTGATTTCCTCGTAGTGAGAACACATAGAATTGCATAAAGAAGAAACAAAGACTGACATTTCCTTATCTGTGAACAGTTTTAGGGACCTCTGAATGTTAAAGCTGGCAAAATAAGTGGCAAGAAAGGTAATTTCAAGTGGAAGTTTTTGCTAGACTTATAAAATGTCTCAAACAGCTCTTGTTCGCAAAGCGACCCTTTTTGTCTGGTTCTCTATGAACTAATTTGTCTGAGTGCTTGTTTTACTGGAGGTCATTGCAGCAATGCAATCATGTTCCCAGATTTAAATAACTGCTCTGATCTTTACGCTTCCTTTATTCCCAAAAACGATGGCCAGAGCAATGAAAGCAGAATCCAAGGTGTTGCAGACTGAGATTGTCTTCTGGATCCATGTCAAGATAATCACTGATGATGTGTGAAAAATGATCCTACTTCCCTTCTTTTTTCACCTCTTTTTTATCTATTACCTGTATGTGTTCACTAGTTTGTTGTGTTAGCATAATATCTGACAAACTATTGAACAAATTTTAACGAAACCAAGATAAAGTCATCATTGAATGTACAACTACAACTGATTAGGTTTTGGAGTCAACCCCATTCAAGATGTACACCACAGCCAACTGAATGTTGGAAACATAAAAATGGCTATAAGTCAGCCAGCTTTACACATATTGAGCCAAAATTTAATGTGGTGGTAGCAGAGAGTCATTCACAACACATACTCTGAGGAGAAAAGTAAGACCAGAGGACAAACTGAAAAATACCAATTTGGATTCACACATGCACAAAAAAAAATAACTGTTCAACATTGTCGCCTTTATTCTGTGGATACAACTTTTTTTATTAAAAGTGCAAATATTTTTCGGTTCCCTTTGGAATTTTCATTCCAATCATGCCATCACTCTTGGTACCGAAGCAGTGGTACAAGAAAGATATCGGGAGGGGATTAGCAGCTAACAAGAGGATCGGAGGACGGGAAGGACAATGTGTTGTGAGGAGGAACAGAAAGATGGAGTTAATTGAATACCAAAGGAAAAAATGAAGCTACATGTGGGCTTTATTATGCTTTTACATTTGACAGTTACCTGTTGCGAACATCACTGCTTTATTCATCTCCTATTCCCTATTTTTGCCTTATTTTTGTCCTCCTTCAGCTCTCTCCCCCCTTTGTTCTCTCAACTCCTTTGTGTCTCCTATTTTGTCTCCTTTCCTCTCCTCGTTACACCGTAATTGGAGCTGGAAGCCGAGAGACAAGCAGCTCAGTGTTCGTCGAGCTGACAGGCAGCCTGTTGGCTTCTATTAAGCTTTAATAAGTGAGGGAGACTAGGGGAAGAGGGAAGGAGCTGGAGAAAGGACGGAGTGCACAAGCAGCTGGTTTTATTGTCACCCCTGGTAGGATGCTGGAAAACCTGCCACGAAAACACACAAGAACTGAAAACATCTTTATCTGTCCAGCCTTTCATTCTTATCTTAATCCTTTTTTACACCTGCTTAAAACTCTGTCTAGTTGTGCATCCAAAAAAAGGCACAAGTAAGGGGTAATAGGAAGTGGCAAAAATAATTACTCTGAGTTAAACAGAAAGAGCTGAGGGAAGTCATATTTTGTCTGTCTCCATTGTGCAGATAAAGAGTCAGAACGCACAGCCACACGGCGCTAACACACAAACCTGTCAAGGCTACTGCTGCTGCAAGAGTGTGACAGCAGTATTATTGCAGCATGCAGAATTTAATCTGAAGTGCCACGCTGCAACCCTGAACCACAGCGGAGATAAATGTCAGAGAGCAACCTCTACAGCTGAGCGCAGCCCGAATATTTCCAGATGTGATGCGTGTGAAACTCAACGTTTGTGGTTGAATAAATTGTATGTAATTTGGTCCTGTGGTTGGAGCTCTTTATTTTTGTTTAAGAAGTGATCAAGGCTGCAGTCGATCATTTTATACAACCTGCGTGCTACGTGTGTGTGTCTGTGTGAACATGATTGTAACCTCCAAATGGCTTTTTCCCCAACCCAACTGTGGCCCCCGAGGACATCCTCTTTTAACCAAGGAGATGAACTTTAAAGTAACTCAAACTGACTGTCTATCTGAACTGCACCCCGGACTGTAAAAATGGGAATTAATGGAAGAAGAATCTCACCCATGATTGATTCAAACAATATGTTCAAGAAGAAAAAAAAAGTGCAATGAAGAAATGCCAAATTTAATTAAAAGGCAGGAGAACTTGGGCGCTTAAATGAAAACTTTTTTATGTAGAGGACATCTGAGCCTGGCTGTGTGACAACATGAAGGAATGAAGTGAGAAAGACCTGTTAGTGGGATTTGAATTATTAGCTACCATCTGTGTTCAGAGCAGTTTTAACTTACTCAGTAATCAGGTTTTAATAAGCAGTTGGACAGAGCTAACGTAAACTCTAATACTATTAAATACACGCTTGAAAAGCTGCATAACTTAAAACCATGTGCAAGGACTTAATTTCAGGAGAAACAAGTCAAATTTAAAGAGAATTAGCATTCAGAAGCAGTGGAGGAACATATTTGAAAAGAAATGAGGGATGAGAGGGTCAAGGCTTCAAACAAAAAGGAATTAAAAGCAAATTTTGCTTCAATTAACCTCAGTCCTTTGATAAAATGTGATCAGAAAGACTGGAAAATATTTCTCTAACAGTAAACGGAGTTGAAATCTACTCGTCACATAATAACAGGTGACTCAGCCTGAGTATCTCTGGGCTTTTTGACTGGCGATGAAGGGCTAATTAGCACTGGGAATGGTATTGATCCACCAGCATGGCCAGATGATTAACGGCAGGTCTTGATCGATGGAAACAAAAAACTTGTTTGGGGGGTATGGATTTGCATTGATAGTGTCGAGGATCCTTTGTGTCAGATTTAAGATGTAATTACAGGTGGCAGGAGATTGGTTAATGGCTTAATAAATGTCTCTTTGTTGTTAGCTTGACGTTCAGTGGGCAGTTATGCCTTAAAGCCACTGCTGTAAAGAAATGCAGCCCTGCAACAAACTGACACACACACAGACAAGCTTATTTTTTTTATTATGCCACACTAATCATTTATGTTGTCATGTATATGAATACTTGTCAACAACTATTGAAGGAACTTTTATGAATTTTGACGCCAACATTTATGTGAACTCAAATAATAACATTCATCCCTTCAGTCTTAATTAGTGCTGAAATTAGTCCAATGTTTGTGGTTTTATGTCTGACGGCAAATAAACATTTTATGAGACAATCTGCCTTAAATGTTTGTTTTGTTCTTTCTGTTACCAATTAGCGAATGTTAACACGTTGACAGGATAAAAATGAAGCTTCTGGCCTTTCATCACAAATAAAAAAAAAGCTAAAGACTAAAAAAAAAATCTAAAGAAGAAACTTTCCTTTTTTCTTATAATTGCAGAAAAAAAGGGTTTTGATTAGAGATTTATGTATTTTCTGTCTTTTCTAGTCCAAGTCAAAATTAACTTTAATCTGTCTCAGTTTCAATTTGAAATAATAGAATCAACATTTAGACAAATTTACATTGTTTTTTTTTTGTTTACATCCACACTTATCTGGTTTTGTTTTGTTTTGTTTTACGCAATTTTAGCTGTTTTTGCCCAGATTCGCTCCACTTCAGAGCTCTAAAACAGACTTCTGGAAACTTTTTATCCTAAAAACCACCCAGGATAGTGATGTGGACAGGCAGAAAGTATTTGTTTATGTTTTTTTTTCCAACACCATAATTACTTTGTGTTCTTTCCAGTAACATTTTTCCCTATACTTTCCATGTTGGCAGTTGTTTTTGTTGTTCAAAGTAGAAATTAGGTACGTTTTGAAGCTCTGATGGCCTTTTTGTTATTTGTTCCTTTTACAAGTCGAGCTGTATTTATTTTTTTATTAATCTTACATTTTTTAGTTATTAGCCAAACGGGCTTAGGTCTCTGGCTGCAGGATGCAGCTGGGTTTTGTGATGCTAAGCAGGACTACTGTACATTTTCGCACTGCTGTGATAATTATAGTAAATGACTCGAGGGAAACGGTTTACATTTCTCGAAGCTGCTTCTTTTGGCTCCCTTTGCAGGCGGCAGATACACCTGTTGTGTGTTTTTCTCATTACACAAGCAGCTCCTTGGTGATTGGCGAGTTTGTGCTTGGAGAATAAACTATTATCACCATTAGCTCCTAGCTTCCTGTTTGTGCATATTAAACATTAAACATGTATGGAGATCACCTCTGGTGCGCCGCAGCAGTTCAACGGTCTTTCACGAGGTTTAATTTGCCATTCGTCAGCTTAATGTCGACATGCACAGCAACACTTTACTAAACAAAGCCACGGGCCACATTAATTACCCACTGGGCTGTCTCATACTGGAGGAACTTCACCACAGCCAGCTCCCTTTGTCCCCATTTTAAAAACGGGCTTGTCAGATAATAAAATAATGTTTGCTTTTTTTGCTGGTTTCTCGCCTGTGTCTATTCTTCCACCTATTTGTTTCCTCTTTTCTTTTATGCGCACAGTGTAAGTGAGTTTCCCAGTTCCTTTTAATGATATCCATTTATTTTCTGTGAAAAAGGATTTATCTTCCTGTCCTTGTGGAGACAGTCTCTCTCTTCCACCATCAGTGCTGTAATTTAACAACCATTACTACTGTTTGTTTAAAGCCCCAAATGCTCCGGTTTGCTTTGGGCAACTCTCCGTCTCTCTCTCTCTCTTTCTCTCTCTCTCTTTGTAACCCACTCCTCTTTTATTTCATCTGCTTTTCTTCATTCTGCCTCCCTTGGCACAGATTCACTGTATTTGTTGCTGTTGGTCCCAAGAGCTCGCACAGCCAAAAAATCTATTTTTCCGCTGGCATTTTTCTAATTGATCCATGGCAGCCCGCGCTGTAGTCTTCCTGTACTCATATTCTCAATAATTCAGTTCACGAGAAAGCAGTCCGTTAAATGTATTTATTTAAATTTTAATACAGAGTTTTGTAGTTTTACTTGCAGATACAGTGCATCATCTGGAAACACACCACTATACGTTGGGCCTTACTGATAGAACAAGGAATTTGGACAGATTTGTTTGAGCAAAAAGAAGAGAGGTTTTTGTTTTCTTTTTATACAAAGGAAAATAATGTCAAATAATGATGGTCCATTCCTTTACAGCCAGACATCTGTAACATCTCAGTATTTGGCAAATGCATGCACCGTTTTACTGTCATTCAACAGATTTTGCATTAATGGAAGCCCATATGACAACACTCCCCTCTCTGTGCTTCACTGTTATATTCGTGTAGTCCCCAACCCAATGAGTTCACTTACATCTGATTTGAGTCATCTGAACCAAATAGGAATTGTTTTTACAAGCCGTCAGCAAAATTCAATCTTTACTTTTCCGATAAAGAGCAACTAGCAGTTATTTATTCTCATATATCGTTTATTGAGATTAATGTTGCGTCGTGTCCTTCACACAGACGGAGCTGTCAGCATGAAATGTGATTTCTATTGATAACCAGTCTGCTGAGTCTAAGGCACTTGTCTCACAGTTTTTCAAATACAGAATGTGCAAGTAATGCATTGTTCACGCTGTCATTTTATTGAAATGACCTCAGCAGCTTTGATAAGTGATGCCGAGGCTGTTCGGTCCATGGGTATAAAGCAGAAAAGGTTCTGATATCTACAAGTCAATTCATATTCCTGTAGCTTTTCCAAGCTGATGTTTTTTTTTAATCAAATGAAATTATTGGTCAATTTTCATTGCAGTTACGGAGATATAATGGTGTTCTAAGTGATTCGTTTCTTAACTGGTATTGCACAATGAGATGTTCTCACTGTAGTTTGTAAACTGTAAATGAAAAAGATTTTATGGCACGAAAACGTTTGATTATTACTGAACATTATTCCTAGACTTGGCTTCTCTCCGTGTAAAGCTAATGTTGTGAAACATGTTACGGTTGAGAGCTATTCTCTATCAGGAAGACAGTTATTATAGCCATTAAAATCACCATCCACTTAATGTAATGAAGCCAATTAAACAGAGCTACCTTGGCTGGAGAGCATATTCCCATTCCCACCCACAAAGAGCAGAGAGAAGAAGCCATTTTGTTTAGTCATTTGATAACTTGCACATGGTAAACGCAGGAAATACTTATACCATTAAGATGGTTGCAGCAGTTGACTCATGACCCTGTTTCTGTGTGTGATTGCATCTGTAGGAATACTGCTCCAGGAGAGTTTCATCGAGGAGCCCGACGGCCTAGTGTCCGTAAACCTACTGGTGGTGTCTGCAGTTTCAGCGTTCTCCACGGGAGCCATCCTCTCTGGCCTCACCGTCTGCTGGATCATGAGCCATCGCCACCGCCACTCCCGGGGCGCTGGAGCCAACGGCAGCCGGCGCAAAAACGACAAAGAGCAGAGCATGCTGGGGCAGGGCCGTAGCGGGTCGGTGATGAGCGTAACGAGAACCAGTGGAGGCGAGAGACGCCGTTCTCAGGCAGATCACCTCTTTGTGATGCCAAACGGTTGGCCTAAAGGGGAGATGGATCCAGGTTTACTGCCCACTCCTGAGCAGACCCCGCTGCAGCAGAAACGAGTCATGCGTCTCCCGGATGCCGACTGGGACCAGAGCCAGACATTCCTCACCTCTGTAGGGACCCCCTGTCCCAACAACGCCGTCATCTACTTGAGCTCCAAGTTTCTGCATGGAGGTGGAGGGGTAGTTCGGATAGAGGACCCCGGAGAGGTGGTGCTGCCCCCCCACACAGATCGCCAGCGTTACCTGATTTTGGCCACCCAGCGAGGGGAGCAGGGTGGCAGCCGTCCCACCGGCAACCTGAGGAACTCAGCAGGGGAGTACATTTACCCTGCCACACCACAGGAATCACCCGATCGACGCCGGGTGGTGTCTGCACCCACTCCACACATGGACTATGGGGAGCCTCGCTGGAGTCATGAGGCACTCAACTACAACAGCAACAATGGGGTGCCCTATCACTCTCAGCGCCAGGGCCTTATCAGGCCCGACATGCATGGGCCCCGAGGGCTGGGAGATCTGGCTGAGTTCAGCCATCTTCTGGGGAAGAACATGGGAGAGCACGCCCCCAGTGGCCAGTGAGAGGAAGTAGGTGGGCTCTCTCTGAAATCCCCATTCACACCAACAGAAAACTCTGCAGACTCACTGTCCTGCTCCAACCTTACCCTTTCTGTCCTCTCTCACTGTCATTTATTGTTCATTCAGATTACCGAAGAGAGAGACAGAAAGAAATGGAAAAACAAAGAGAGAGCTGAAAGAAAAGAGAAAAATCTCAAACTGGAGACATTTCTCTGTTCATAATCTGCAGCGTCCCCCTCTGTTCTGTCAGCGGTGCCGCCCACGGATCACCACAGGACAAATGACACAATAAAGAGAGGGAAACATAATAGGAATCTTATGAAGGCAGTTTGAAGATTTTTTTAAGACTTTTGCTTGCAGCGCCAAATGTGAAAGGTCTCCCTCCATCATTTTCTTCACTCTTTTGACAACGAATCGTCTATGGGAGTGAAATTTTCTTTCTTGTTTGTTTTCTCGTGCCAGTGGCAACCAGCAGACAACAATGTGCTTTATCTTGGGTTTAAGATGAGACAAAACTGTTGCAGCGGCGCCAGAGGGCACTGACTCTCAAAAAAACAACAATTATCATGCAGTATGTGAGTGTGAATGTGTGTGGCCACAGCAACCCCAACCAGCGTCCTGTGTTAACTGTGAAGTCTATAATGAAGTTGGTGAAACCATTGTTTATAGAGAAGAGATTTTATTGTGTCTACTTGAAGCTCTGTGTGTTTACCAATCAAAGGTTTGAAAGGTTTGACCAGTTAGGGCTCAGGCTCACCTTCTACAGAGCCACGACGAAGCAAAAGAAAGCAATAATTAGCTGAAAACTAATGACAATGAAGAGAAAGCCAATTTCATTTGATATTTTTATAAAATCAATTGTTACATTAATGGTGATTAAAGCGTATACGTATCTGATAAAGCAAGTTTCTGGGAAAAGGACAGTATCTCCCCCCGGTTCTTTTGTCCCCACCTGACCCGAGGCCTCCCTGGGCTCCATTTGAAGAAGGGAACTTGAGCTCTGGCAGTCTGGCAATCTGACCGAGGCTGCGAGGCTCGGCCACTTGGGAGCTCCATTCAGCCTCCTCTGCCCGACACTGAGCCTCTTTGTGCCCCAGAAGCAGGAAGAAACAAATAACGGCTAGGAGTCGGGGGGCCTCGCCCGCCAACACAACGAAGCAGAATGTCAATGAGGAGGACAGCAGCTCCGTCCCCGTCATGTAAAATACACAAAACCAGGCTCGGACGTCTCTCTGTGGCAAATCACATGTTGGCCGGTACACAAAGGAGGTGGGGGCTGAAACTAGGATTTGGGCTGGGGGTTGAGGGGTCAGTGATGGGGCACAGCTGTCTCAGTGGTCATCCCTGGTGGTTTTGTCCCTTTCATTCAGTGTATTTTCCAACAAAAAGAGAAAAAAATCTGGATAAAGAAAACAGATGGTCATGGGTGTGGAGTTTTTTTCTTTCACTGCATTGTCTGATTTTCCTTCTGTTTTCATCTGCTTTCATTTGTTGGTGATTCTAATGTAGATATGCTCAGCTTTAATTCATCTGGGTCACCGTTTCATAAAGGTGGTGGTGTTTTTTGTGCGAGTGTTTGTCGGCTCGTGTATGAGAGTCTCTGAGGGCTTGTGTACATCAATGTGTTACTCATTCTGAGTGCAAAAAAAAACCCCAGCTTTGATCCATTTTTCTCTCATTCTCATCCTTCTTCTCTTTTATGTTCTCCATCAGTTTCTGCCCAACATTTAGAAATAGTTGGTAACAAGATCAGAGTTATGCGTGGGAGCACTCTGTGCTGTACAATGTAGTTACTACTTTATATTGTATAGAACGTGTTAGAGAAATTAAGAAGCTGAGTCTCACTTGTGATGGTAGATGCTGCCAATATACAGACAAAATAAGCCATCAATTTTAGTTTAGAAGACTATAGATGTTCTTTCACAAAACCCTTCTTTATCTCAGAGCAGCTGGACTACATGTTGTCATAACAAAAAGTACTGGTTTTGAGTACTGGTACTGGTAATGACCATTTCTGCATGCTTTCTTCCTCTACTGTTAACTGATTATTAAAGATTGGTTAATCGAAACAAGCATTTTGGCTCCTAGTCAAAATTACAGAGATGAATGTACCAAGAAGATGTAAATAAAAGATTACCAGTTAATTTGTAATAAATTTAAATCCAACCCTGTGACACTGTGATGGCATCTTACAATAAACCACATTTCTTGACCTAAACCCGATATTTATTACGCAAAGTGTCGTTGAAGGCATAATCTGATGAATGGTGAATCGTGTCAAATGGCAGCTCATTTCAAGCTTTCTTCTCCTCCATTTTCGCTTTCTGTTACTGCTTTCGAAGTCCTTCTTCACCACAAGAAACAAACTCTTCCTATGTAGAAACGTCTGCCTCGTTTTGATGGAGGTTTGGTTCGTCCATTAGGAGAGGCCTGCTTGCTTCTTTTAGTGAATGAACTGAAAGGTCTACAAAGAATAGCTTTGTGTCATTTGCTGTCCAACTGGGCCATGATTGCAATTGCTGAAGATCCAAACGCTGGACTCAAGCAGCAGGCGTAAATCTCCTATTTTCATATGTGAGGCAACGTTAGTGCTTGTTTATAGGAAAAGATCGGTGCATTTGCAGTGAAAATGGTTCCAGTACCAACAAAGCTGCCTGTATAGCAAAAGGTGTAAAAGCTACACCAACATTTCCACAAGACTTTTGCAAAAGCAGTAGCAATGAGAGGCTGTTTTGTAAGAAGTCCAGCCTTAACCTGTCACAATGCAGGCCTGTTTTCAAAAGCTGCAGCGAGAATTCGGAAAGGTTAGTTCATGACACAAAAGCAGTCGTATAAACTCCGCCTGGGTAAAGCTGCACAAATCTGTCAGAGTTCAAGCAACAATCTGCCTTCTGATCAGAGAAATTTTAAGAGCACTAAGAATTTGACAAGACGTTCAAAACTAGCTGAAAGGTTTTTTTTTTTCTTTTTATGGGCTGCAAACTCGTGATAAAAGTTAAACACACAGCCAGCGGGAGGGGATATATGGGACAAGGCAGTGAAAGATTTAGAAGAGATGAGGAGGTCAGGCAGGCGAACGCAATGTTACTACAGTACATTAGCGCCACATTAGTACAGTGTATTCTTTACACATTCCACCCAGAAACAGGACATTAATACCGAGGGTGTGGAGCCTGTGTCTGCCCCCTCCACCATCTCTCCCTGCCATGGCCTGAGTGCTGCACGTTTCCGTGTGTGAATGAGGCCTGTCTATCTCGGCCGGCGTGCCCACTCGGCCGTGTCCTCGCTCCGCATCTCTTCTGGTGTTTCACTAAACATGCCTGATTAAGCAAAGTACATGCCCGGCCCTCTAATGTGCCCCTGAGAAGATTACTGCAGACACATCATCCCTGAGAGGGAGCTACTCGTTCAACCAGCTCCTTTTGACCCTTTTGCTAATCGCGCACACACACGCGGGCGCGCACGCACACACTCCTACACACAAGCAGACCATTTAACAAATTGGGAATGTAATTGAATTAAAGGCAGGAACGAAGCTCCAGGCCTGACACAGGCCGACTCTGACTGGTTCGGGGAAAGATTCAGTACATCATGATGTTATCTCACCGACTGCACAATTTGATTACCTTAGTTCAACATTACGAGGCAGCTAAAGAATTCAGGGCTAACCTCATGGAGGGAAGTCTGTTTATTAAAGCTATCAACCTCCCTCGTCTTTACATTCTTCACGCAATTCCCATAACTCCTCTTTTAACAGTTTCATTTTGTCTTGTTCTTTCAAGCCTCTTAGATTGTGAACAGACTATATATATATAAAAACAAAGCCTGGGTCAAAGTTACATTTTGTCACCACTCCTAAAGGTTTTCTGGCTAATTTAATAAGTCAAAAACAAAAATCAACCATTCATTTCCCATAAAATTCAGTTTTTTAGACAGGGTTGTTTTTGCCGTGTGGCCCTGCTGTGCGACCCCCACCCCACCCCACACACCTCCCAGCCAACAACTGCCATTTTGCCGGCCCCCCTGCAGTGCGCAACTGCACTCCTACGTGATCGACAGAAAAAAAAAGTCCAGAGAAGAAGTCTAACTTGTGTTGAGTCCGACAACACAGAACCGCTCCCATCTGAGAACAACATGTGAGAGGAACAAGCACAAAAATGAGATTGAAATCAACATTTGCATTTTTGTAAAGTGGTAGATGTATTTAGTCAGCACTGATTATGTCTCTCATGCTATTTTTTCTTTTTCTATCGTTTGTTTCTGTGGTAAATATTTGGTTGAGCGTTTGTATTGGATATTATTGTGTATGATTTCCACTTTTTTGATTCCTCTGGCGTGCTGAAGGTGACGATGACAATAAAGCTGAAACTGATGACTATCATGATGAAGCAGTACTGTGAGCACCGAAGTGTTGTTTCCTGTTTGGATGCAGAATAAAATGGAAGTGGAGTGAATAAACCCATGAAGACTGAGGTTGAGTCTCCTGCTACTGTGAAGGACCCCACTGTCCTGTGCCCCCGCCCGTCCCTCGTCGGCCCAGGGGGGTCTCGTGGACAGCTGTCGTCAGACGACAGCACATGTCCTCTCTACGTGTACATAACATAAATGCTCACATGTAATTTCGGTGCAGTAGCTGCATGACTACACAGCCTCTGTGTGTGTACAGGAAGTAGCAATGTGTGAATTTGTACAGTACATGCAGGTGTGTGTGCTTGTGTCCGCAAAGCAATCTGTTTGTTGTCACGCAAAAAAAAAAAAAAAAAATTAAAAAATAAAAAACCACGACACATGCATGCACCCTCCAACAGCCGCATACACTGAACACACACACACACAGACACACACACTCCAGCAGTTGTTCTCCACACTGTCCTGAGCTCTGCCTGTCACTCCGCATGGAGACTTTACTCTGTGTTAACTTTCTTATTCTAATAAACCACTCAGATGTTCCTTTCTAAGTCGTCTTTATTGAATATGTTGCTTTTGATTTGCCTTTTAATCCATCTATTTGTAAACTCAACATTTAAAACATCAGCTTTTTTCCACAAGAATGCCTTGTTCATTTTTACTCACAAGCTGAGAAGTAACAAAATGTGCAAAGAGGAAGAGCACACTTTTTATCATTTTTTTGTTTTGTTGCTTTTTTAAAATGCACTTGGGATTAATTTGAACACTTATGTGGAGTTCTTGAGACCTTACAAAATCCTCAAAAGTAGGCAGTAATCATCTTTTTTTGTATCTGGTAAAAAAAAAAAAACAACTCAGAGATATCTGTAATTATTCACAACTTGTGCTCAAGTATATGACACTCTATCATGAATCAGCAACCTAAGATTGTGTTTCAAATCTCAAAATATATATATTTACCAGTAAAATAGTATTTAATTAATTAATATTGAGATATCTTTTGGGTTTTCTCTTTTTTCCAGCCAAGCATTAACGCTATTAATTATCAGACTCTTCCATTGGTTCTACTGCACATAAAAAGTAGAGTTATTTAGCACAGCTCCAGATCTGAAAGCCACACTTTGTAGAGGCATTTTGATGGGTTATTTCCCCAAAGTGGAACCAATTAAGCCAATTAGGATATTAGAAGCGATGCGCCACATGTTTCCAGAGAGGACGAAGAGGGGGCTGCAACACGAGCATGCTCAATGCTTTGTCCGGTTTCAAAAAGCAAAGGGTCAATGGATGGAGTCGCAGCTGATCCTGATATGATATCTTATCAGAGCTGATTTTGTAGGACTGTTTTATTTTCTTGTGTTATTTATCAGATGCAATGGGTTATAAACACAAAGAGAAACATCTAGTGTAATAGCTACCCTGCAAAAACAAAAAAAAACTAAGTTTTTGTGCCATAAAACACAGGTTTGGTACAACAAAACATAGTGAATGCTAATGAAATATGTATCAAGACTTTTCTGTGTGAACAGTTTTATTACTTATTACTTTTGTTGCCTCAATGAGAATGAGGAATAGATGAGCCACGTGGGATGTTTCTTTATAAGGGATTAAACAGCTCAGTGGTTTGAACACTTTCTGCACAAATCCCAGCTAGGTTTTAGGTTGCATAGTTTGCTGCATACGTTTTATTAATATTTTCTTGCATTTTTTCCTAATTTAGGATAATTTGGTATACTAAAGTAATTGAAATTAGCAATAACAGGGAGTTGTATTATTACCTAAAGCATCTCAAGGTTGTACGTACTGCCTGTAGTAACAAAAAAAACCTGACAAACCAGACACTGGAACAAACAACTGCTTAATAAATATAATGAAATTACTGCGTAAAATGTTAATTTAGGATTAACAAGAGAACGTTAAAGGTTATTTGTTGGTTGAGAAAACCTCAGATTTTTTTGTTTGATTAATATAACACGAGTAAGTCGGGTTTTGCCCACATGTCGATGATATTTCCTCCCTGAGCTTTCCGACAGCTAAAAGCCTCGGGGCGGTGCTGATTATCACTCAGTGTTACCGTTTCTGTAAACAACGTCCACACTTAAAACAACAGTTCAGATCTTTTCAAAATGGTGTAGATCGCTCTTTGAATGACCTCAGCTTGGAGGAATAGCTTAACTCTGACAGGACCGATGAGTGTCTATGTGGAAGCTGCTCAAAGCTGTCTGATAAACCTTTAGGTTGTCGTCATCAGTTTTACAATCAGTGCTCATTCACATCAAACCTGACAGACAAATAGCAGTAGCAACAACTAGCTGTTGGGGGAAAAACATGTCATCTAAAACTGGCAGCATTGTGAAGATTTATAAAATAGTGTTAGCTTAAACTGCTATAAAACATTTGGGACTGGAGTTGTTTTAAGAGCTTTTTTTGGTCAAAATGAAGCTTTATTTCTCAAAAATGAGGTTATGTGCAGCAGGTAAGATGTTAACTGCTGAACACAGAACTCCACTTCGGATGATCT
The DNA here is from genome assembly GCF_001649575.2 of Kryptolebias marmoratus. Lineage (NCBI taxonomy): Eukaryota > Metazoa > Chordata > Actinopteri > Cyprinodontiformes > Rivulidae > Kryptolebias > Kryptolebias marmoratus. Next base: position 13,400,430 of record NC_051453.1, on the reverse strand, counting down.
GAACTATAACTTGAAGAAAACAGTTGTCAGGAATAAGTAAGGAAGAGGGATTGACAGTTACTGCGCCTATCAGCTCATTTTGCTCAGGAGGAGACCACCACCACCACCACACACACACACACACACACTCACATACTGTCTCCCTCTCCCCTTCACAACCCCCTCAGCTCCTCGTCTCCTCGGGGAGCCTATCAGCCCATTTCACATCTGTTGAGTGGTGCTGGGCCGAGAGGATGTGTCAGGGCTTCTCGTTCGCTGATGTTTTATGGGAGCGAAGGAAGTCCTGCGCTTCTGCAGAGTTCCACTGACAGCAGTGGAGAGGAGTGGCTGCATGCGCCACCTGTGGGATAATTTACAACCTGTTTACACTCTGACCACGACAAAAACAGAACCCGCAGAGTCTAAAACCCGTCTGACACCCATCCATCCATCCATCCTCCTACCTCTGTCCCGCAGGAACACCCACTCTCCCACTCCTTATGATGAATTTGATTAATAAAGAGGCTGAAACGCAGCCAGTGGCTACTCTCCTTGATTTGAGTCCACAGCTGAGCTCTGCCTCAACGCCAGCTCTCCCTCATGGCATTTGGATTCGCCAAATGCCTACATTTTCTAATAAACATGCACACACTTCAATAAAACGAGTGACTTCTAGACATTTTTTGGAATAATTAGGGCAGCGTTACCGTGGAGAGCCAAACACAAGAGTACACAAAGGAAAACATCCATCTATTTTACAAGAAAAGGTCTGCTCCTCCAGGAACTCGTGTCAGCGTTGAATGAGTCCTCTTTGAGGTTCATATCGGCTTTGCCAGACGGCGAATGCATCACTGATCCACATGTGAGCAGTTACTTGAATGTGACTGATGTGATGAACCTGAGCGCACAGTTTCATCTTCATCCTCCAATCACTTCATGTTTTTACAAGCAATACCACGAATTACATATAAAAAAACCCTCACCACCACCACCGGCCAAGAACAACATTTGTTGCATCAGAAAAATGTTATCCAGTTCTGAGGCTGCCTTCACTGAGACTAAGCAGAAACTTCATGACACTAATGAATTCACATCTGTTATACATGCAGAGCACAGAGGAGAATCCCGCTTTACTTGAGCTCTTGCCAGTTTCTCTTCTGTCTTCAACGACAAAAACAAAAAAAATTTGAATAATTAAAGGCCGAGCATTTCTTGAAGGAATGCGCCTTTCATGTCGGACTTCTAACCTAAGATCAGCTTGTGTTGAGAAATGACAGGGTTGTGGCCATTTTGAATAGTGTTATGTGCAATCTCATGAGATATCAAACGGTGTCAAGCTGAGAGCGTGTGTTGAGAATGAGTCTCATCCACTACTACGCCAAATCTTAGCACACTATCTTTAAGATTGACTGAATTATAGCCAATTTTGTGTTGGCTAAGGTCGATTAGCTTTGGCAGCCATCCTAAATTGGTGTGGCTCTAAAAGTTAATCAGTTGTAGATAGGCATTCAGTGATTACTTTCCGTGAGTTTCATTACAATTCGTCCTGTGGTTCAAGAGATATTTTGCTAACAGACAATCAGGTTGACTCCAACAGTTAATGCCAAAGTTTTAAGTAAAGATGTTGCACAATGTGTGGGGCTCAAAGTATGTGTTGTAAATGAGTCTCAGCTACCACCACACCAAAATGTAACTCAATATCTGTAAAACTGATTGAGTTGTAGCCATTTTTGTGTTTTCTGATGTCGATTAGCTGAGGTGGCCATCTTGAACTGGGGTGCCCTCAACAGTTAATCAGTTGTAGAGGAACATCCAATGGTTCCTTTTTAAGAGTTTCAGTATAATTCGTCTGATGGTTCATGAGATATTTTGCTAACAGACAGATTTGTAAGCACACACACAGGCAAAAATATGATTGCCCTTGCAATAACAGTCTTAGCCATCAGAGGGCAGTGTAAGCAGCCACATCCTTTTTATTTACCCACATTTTCCTTTGATGTCTTAAATTTAATGACTAGCTTTACATCATTTTGTTTGAGCTTTAACATATATGCATTTTTATTTTAATCTGAAATGTTCTAAACATTTTTGCAAACAGTGTCTGCGATGTCTTTTTCTTTTTTTTCCAGCAGAGAGCTGTGTGATGACGAGAAGGACAGAAGTGCAGTCCTAAGAGGGAGATAATGAAATTAAAGCCAAGAGGACTGAAATGTGCGCTGAGGGCAGGTTTCCCGTGGAGCAGGTGCGCCACAGCGAACATGGCTGTTAAAGTGGAGGCGGAGCGCCCTCTGGTGGATTTATAGAGAAAGGCAGAAAATTGGACTGCTTTTATTATCAGACCAAAATAAAAAAAAACTGAGTGTATTTTGTTTGAAATGTTTGGCTTAAGGCTTCCTTTGTTCTGAGGATGATAGCTGATATTGTATCTTATCTTTTGCGCTTGCACAAATATTTAAAATGCTTGAGTAAATTAAAAATTATTTATATCCTGGCTCACTCAGAGGTCACTACGTGGAAAGCTGCCAAATAGCTGCTGCAGAGATTAATGTTGTGTAGTTCTGCTTCTTCTACAAGGTCGGTGCATTTATTTAGAGTTTACATATATATATATATATATATATATATATATATATATATATTCAACTAATATTCTTTTTTTAAGATATTTCGCAACTTTAGAGAAAAATACCCAGACTGGTCGATTTATTTTGTGATTTTTACTTCTTTTTTTTTTTTTTTTGCTTCATTTTCTTACATCAGCTGACACTTTTTGCACATAGAGGCTTAAGAGGGGTTATTCCAAACTCCAAAGTATTCCTAATTCGCCAATTACTGATGCTGTACGATCAGCTGGATCTCCCTGACAAAAACAAATAACGGCAGTATTTGGAGTTAAAGAAGTGTTTCCATGCAGCTGTTTCCTCGTTATGCAGTGTCACCATTAACTTGCAGATAACAGCAACGGAGTGGGACGAGTGAAAGACAAATAAAACATTTACAGAGAGCTGCTAGTCTGATAAATTTATATCAAACCCTAATTATATTTCCGACTGCAAAACAGCTCCAAGCATGCCGGTGGTGAAAGGAGCCTTTCACAGACTGAATTAATTAATTAATGTAAAATATCTTAAAAACCTGAAGTTGGACTCTGCAAAGGTCTAATCCTAAACACACATTAGAATACACAAAGAAGGGCTTCAAAAGGTGCAAGATACAAAACTATAAACTGTATTTACCCACAACTGACCCAGTGCATGACTAGAAGATGAATGGGAGGATGTGTCATTTATTTATTTTTTTATTATTCAGTTTGACAGATCTCTGACTGAAGTGAGACAGCTGTGCCTTATGAAAAACAGCCTCAGCAGTGGTACATGATATGTACATCTGTGAGTCGCAGAGGGTGTGCAGCCATAATTACAGCCACTTGTGAGTGTGTGTGTGACTGCGTAGGTGTAATTGGAAAATCAGCAGGCTAAGAGTCTAGCTGTGTGGGCCTAATTGGCATGTGAGCGAGGTCTGCAGCTGTGCCCCGAGCAAACAGTGTGGGCAGGACGTGAACATGTTGAACACAAACAGCACCGAGATCCCAGCGTTGCGTTTGCTGTCTCGCTGTCCTCGCAGCTCATATAGCACTCCGAGACGCCGCGCGGCACAGATGTGTTTATTCACCGCAGGGATGGGGCCCGGCTGTAAACATTCACGGAGAGTGGAAGCTTGAATAAATATCATCTTGCGCCTTCTTCTGTTTTTTGTTTTTTTTTTACCCAGACCCGTTCCGCCGCCGTTAATAAAAGCTCGAGGAGCTCAAAGCAAGCGAGACTGCAGCAACACACACACACACACACACACAGGTTTGATGAGACGTGCGCATCAAGAGGGTCCATGAATTAATAACAAGCGGAAGGCTTAGGAGAAGAGGAAACTCCTGGAATTTAAGATTGTCTACTGAGAAAAAGAGAAAAAAGGAAAAGATGCTCACAGGAATAAGATTAAGGACATAAACCGGTTAAATTAGGGTTGGGTGATTAGAAATATAAATATGACACGAAAACAAACCTGTTAAGAAAAAGGCAGATCACCAAGCGTCTTTAATCAAGAAGGGCAAAGGTCACCCTGGAGGGGCTGCAGAAAGCTCAACAATCATCTCCGGAGAGTTTCCAAACTGAAGCTGTGTGCCGATGAAGGACAAAGATGCTTGTGATGGAACTGGGTGCCTCTCGTCGTCCTCAGAGCAACATTCCTCCAGTGTAGGTGGTCAAGGGCGAGGCGTCAGGGTCAGAGACACCCGCCGCCAAAAGGCTGATGTTTTTGCCTGCGTCTGTCTGTTAGCAAAATATCTCATGAACCACCGGACAAATTGTGTTGAAACGTTCAGGAAATAATGATTTGATGCACCTAGAAAACACAAAACGGCTACAGTTTAGTCAATTTTGAGGATATGGTGGTAATGTTCGGTGTTGTTGTAGCTCACAGCACATACTCAGAGTGTGACAGTCCATCATGACTCCTGAGGTTGTTCAACTATCATCTTTCTCATGTTTTGATCGGAAACTCGGGCCTGAGTGGTGGTGGGTGATATGCATTCCCTGAAGGAATGCTGGGCCCTTTAATTTGGGCTGTAGCTGCTTTAACTGTGAGACACTTCATAATTATGATGATAAAAACAGATGAGATAATGATGCTGATTTTCCTTGTGTCTGAATGCAGCTCCTCAGTAGACGGATCATTTTCACAGACAGAGATGATTTTAACAAACTACAGAGCAACTGAGCAGGTCTTGATTAAATAAAGACCCTGGCTGTAATTCATGCTGTAATAAGACTTTAATTTGACACGCCGAACTCGGAGCGCAATTTCCCAGTTTCCAGGTGTTTGATATTATATCATTATTATATAATGGTAACCAGAAACTGGGCAAAAAAATAACTAAATTGGTTCTTTATGTAATGAAGAAAATCATCAGCTTTAGTAATAGCACCGGTAATACAAAAAAAGGTCTTTTTTTTTTAGTACAAATCTGCTCAAAATTGCTTTAAATTGTTCTTGCTTTGATTCAAATAAAAACATCTTTTCATTTTCCTATGTGAGCATCATTAACTATCATAATCTATAAATTTTGGTTCTCAGTGGGTTTTCTTAACATGTTATGTAGGGCAGAACGTTATTATTCAGGGTTTTCTTTGTTCTCTGACTGAACTTCCTGTGTGACGAGACTGAAAAGTGGCCAATTTATGAATGTCAGAGTTTTTCAGAGCAGCCGTGCAGAACTCTGTTCAATCTGTGGCCATTTTTTTTTTTAAATTTATCTATATATTTTTCTTCTTCAATGCAGCCTTCATTTTTGCCTCAATCTATTTTTTTTCTGCCCATTGTCCCCAAGACTGTCCTCATTTTTCTTTTGCTCTACAACACAAAGATGTTTTTCTGCTCTTTTTCTGCACGCCGGTGAGGCAACCAGGCGTTGCCGCGGAAACCAGGTTCAGAGGTCAGAGTGTTGCAGATGTACTTTGGTGAAACGTTCAGATGGTGATTAGACTTTGAGTGAATCCTGAGTGTTTGTCCCCTTCAATTTCAAACCTATGTATTGCTGTGTGGGTGTCGTGTTTTTCCTTTCACCCAGGTCCTCCAAACCTACTTTTTTCCAGCAAATAGAAGAACTTTGTGTCAAAACTTGGTTTTCTATTATTATCCGGCGCCAATAATGGCTTTGCGAGTGTGTTTGCTTGTCTGTCTGTTAGCAAAATACCTCATGAACCAGAGGACAGATTTCAATGAGTCTCTCAGAAAATAATTAATGGATGGGCATCTAAAACTGATTATCGCTTGGACGTCTGCCACTGCTCAACCAATTTAGCAAACACAAAAATAGCGATAACAGCTGAATTTACAGATATTGAGATAAAATTTGGTGTGGTAGTAGCTGAGCACTTTGAGCACTGACTGAATGTGTGACATCTTTGGCCTTAACTGTTGAACCACTGAACAGATTTTAGTAAACTTTTAGAAGGTAAATATAGGATATTAATGTTTGCTAGGCCTTTAATTATTCTTGTGTTCACACAGTTATTGCAAACATACTTTTAATTTCATGTCTTTTCTTTTTTTTTTTTGTCTATTAGTTCAGTATCAGAATCACTCAGTTTGGGTTGGGGATAGATTTTAGGGTAAAAAGTTTCCAAAAACAGATTGTAAAACAAGGACTTTGTTTGTGCGTCGTTTCTGCGTATACTTGTGTCGGTGTGTCGGAACGGGCCGCTGTCGTTCTAATGTGCCGTAACACAAGGGTTAAATGAAAACTGAACCTCCTCCTGAGCCGCTGGAGATAATTTGCCGAGATACTCCTATCTCCTGCCTTGACTCTCCAGTCTTATCTGTCTCACCTTGACTGAACACGACACCGACAGCACTGATACAAGCGGCTCTCCAACTCCAGTCAGACCATCGTTTGTTCGGAGACACATCTGACTCTGACTAGTGTGTGTCCTTGGGTGGATGGACTGATACATAAGGATATTAGTCTATATAATTCACAATTTATTCAGCGAATGTGCTCAGGAGCAAAATCAAAGGCCTGTTTCCTGGCATTATGTGACATTAGAAGCATGATCAACCTCTTGTTTCAAACTGAAACCCTTCTGAATGAGGAGCCATTTCAGTGTCTGAATATAATGAATTTTGTCCTACCTGTTGCTAACTTCCTATTTCCTAATTTATAAATCTGCCTTTTCTCACGCACAAGTCTTTTTGAGAATATTTCAGACATGGCTTTCTTTTTTCCATTTTCAGATTCTATTTGTTTTGTTAAAATTTCACATGATTGCCGCCATCATGTTTGTATTTGGGTCCTGCAGTTCCTCCTGAAAGCGTGCCCAGAACAGACGAGGACCCAGCCGACCTGTTTCAGTGCCGCCTGGCTGGAGGGGCTTTTAGTATTTCTGAAGACGAGTGCAAACACAAACCCCTGGGCTTCAGCTGGACCAAGAGCAGCTCTTCAGAGAGAAGCATCTGGGTTTTTTTTCCTCTTCAAAGTAGGGTTGCGTACCACCAAACTCCAGGGGTCAGCTGATGACCCATCAGTCTCTGTTCCGGGGTCTGGTGCTGCAGGCTTGGGACTTCTGGATAGATCCTTGTGTATCCGGTCACTCCCGTCACCAGGTCAATCCCAGCAGGAGTCTTTGCTGCTCCTGTCATCATGCCTAACAGCCCAGTCCCACCAAGCCGAGCTTCAGAGATGTTGTCACGGTAACTCTCTCCAAACGGTGACCTGTCTGCTGGCTGACGTGGCCTCACCAGTCTGCTCGCCTGCCTTGTTGTTTCCCTGAACTCCTGAGGCCTTGTAGCCACAGCTCAGAATAGCTTTTTCCAGTGTGGCCGCGTCTTCTGTACTCTGTTACCTGAACTTACTCACTTGATCTCTTCTGTTTTGTTCCTCTGGTCGCCTTTTTGTTTTGTTTTGCTCCCTCCTCCTTCCTTCCCCGGGCTGCCTTAAGATCCATTCCTTAGAAAGAGTTAGTGCCACAGAATCTGCTCTTCACTTGAGTTTTGATCCTCCTGCTTCTGCAGCTCTGAGACTCTTGTTTGTGTTGATGAAACAGTCTTTTGCTTTTTACAGCCCACCTGCATCCTTAGGCCTACATTTGGGTCCTTATTATTATCAATAAGGATTCCACTAATTAAACCGCTTGTATTTATTTAACTGAAAATATGCTGCTGAACTGAAACTGTAATAACAACTTAATAAACCAAATAAATATCTTTAATCTGACAGTGGAAAGAGTTTTGCTAGAAAGCTTTTTTATATATCCAAAAGGTAAGTATTTCTTATTGTAGAACCAGCTTTGGGTTAAGGATTTACTTCCATATTAAACAAGTACCTATGAATGATATAGAATTTTAAAGAAAGATAATTTTTCCGATTGTTTTCCCCCTATAAAAAGGTCAGTTGAGCTCTTCATGGGTCAGAAGATTCGCTATCACCTTTCCATATATAGTCATAAATAAACTCAATAGAGCTGAGGCTTGTTCTGTAGTTTATTTTTCTAAGATGTGCTTAAATCGAGTAGATCCAAGTTTTAGTTTGGTTTCCTTTGTCTATAGGTGTTCCTGCAAATCAATACAGACCAACACGTCACCTAATGTCAGCAGCTGTTTTGTAAAAATGCTGAAAGAAACTCTTTTATTCCTCGTAATCAGACTTACATCATACTCCACATGAACAAAGCATCTCCATGACAAATTAGCAGCAATGTGTTCGTGCACAGGGGTTTGTTTGACTCCTGTACTCTGTGTTCTTTCTCCTCTATAATCCAGTGAGTAATTAAGCCTTTCATCATCACTTTCAAAAGTGAGCTTTTTAACACGTCGTCATAGCTGAGTTTTTTTGAAAAGAAAAAAAAAAAAAAAAACTTCTGTCATTGAAAACTTCTCCGGCTGGGACCAAAAGCCCCCTGATGTGCGAAAGGTTTTAAACAAAAGAAAATAAAACGCCATGTTCAATGGATTTTCTAGCTAAGAATATTAAGGACTGAACCCAGGGCAGACCCATAACTCACTGGAGGGATTAAATATCCTCTCTGGCCTGGGAACACCTTGGAATCCCTTTAAGAGGAGTTGGAGAGTGTCCCTGGAGAGAGGGATGTCTGGGTTTCCCTCTCCTGGACCTGTTGCCTCCACGACCCGACCACGGATAAGCAGTAGAAGATGTATTGATGATGGTAAAAGAGACAAACAGATACTAGAACTGGGTCTTAATGTCACCCAGTTGGGGTACAACAATCTAATGAAGAGTGGAATGAAGTCTGAGGGAGAAACGCAGATTAAAAAGGAGTGAGATGAGAAACACCCCATCAGGTAAACTACAGAAATGAGGGCGTTGTGCTCAGGGAGACACAGAGACAGATTGGAGACAGCCACCGAAATGTTTACAGCCATAGGAGCAGAAGCTTCAAACGCCCCAGGATCTCGCCGTGTGGCTGACCTTAATCCATTCATCGCCTTCGTGAGCCGCATCTTGCTCAACTGATCACAAGTTGCAATCACATGATTTGGACCGATCACAGACCCTGTGAAAACAGACCGGAGCACAGCAAAGCCTTTGTTTTCTGTTTGTGCCCCGCTTCTCTAAGGGCTGACACGCTCCGGCACATATTTCACTAATTTAATTTGCTCCCACAAACAAGATCATCAGATGTCACCCGAAAAGAAAAGAAAAAAAAAATAAAACAACAAAAAAAAAACACTGCGTTAGATTCATAAATTACCAAAGTGCTGATCTGGGTCAGTTGAAGTGTCTTGGGATAGGGTTTGATCTATTATTAACAACTTCTGGCACAATTCGCATCAGGTCACACTAATTAGGGATTGTTTACTGATACTTTGTTATGTAATGAGAAATCCTACACACCAAGGGAACTCGGTAATGCCCGCGTGTGTATGTGTGTGTGTGTACATACCAGCTAATAAGGGTTCCTGCAATTACAGTCATGCTGTGCTGCTTAAAGCCCAACATGCAGTTCAGCTAAACAAGATAGTGTTTCGAAGCAGTTTCTGTTTGAAGTACATATTGTTTTTAAAATGGCAAATATTGTAGCTCTCATAGACTGCTACGGGCTATACAAGCAGTGCAGCAATTTTATAGCTAATTTGCTGCAAAACACAGGTTTCGCTTGAAACCTTGTCAAGCAGTAGGGTTTACCACAAAAAAAACACATTTCAGTAAAAATGGCTGTCTTTTATGCCAAGTACCCTGGAAACTGCAGGAGAGAAACAATAAACCATAAATCTGATCTGATCTCAGTTCATGGTTGACAATCCAGGCAACATCCTTGAGTCTTTTTTTGTCCTTTTCAGTGCCGAGGGTTTTCATTTGTGTCTTTACAGCTGCACAGATAGAATCGCAGTGTTTATTCCACAGAAGCAAAAAGACACTCATCAGATACATAAACTGCTTATTCTTGGAGTTATCTCTGCACAAACTTGAATGCTGTCACAGCTTTATGACGCAGCCTACGTGCAGACATAGCGATTCCAGGTCATTTTAGGATATACATTTTTAATATTTTGTTGCCTCTGTGTGAATGTGCCAGCCGTCTATCTAATGAAATCAGCTCCAGAATAAACTGACAGAAGCTCTGCAGATTGCAGAAAGGTCATTTGTGACTTGAAGAAGTCACTGATGCTGTAGAAGGCCAGATTGTAAGCCCTCCAAAAGTCTGCTGACATTTTTAATCAGTCAGCTGAAGCTTTATTGCTAAAGGTCAGCAAAACCTTTCCTCTTTATTAGCAAACGGCAAAACTGTAACACCTGCTAAAATAATCAGCGGACAGAAATGAAATGAACAGAAATGGTATTCTTGTGATTTTATTTGTTACTGCTCTGCCAGCATTGCTGCGTGTATATTACATTTTATTTTACTGCAATAAAGAGCAGCTTCTCCTTGTTTGTCCACTCCAAATAAAGCTGTTGAAGAAAACAAACTGATTTCTACTGATTTAATCAAATGTTTACCACTCCTAGGGTTAGGCTGAAAACACTTATTTATCCAGAAGTGTTGTTTTATCTGGCACAGCGAGATGTCCTAATTAGTTTGTAACAGATAAGCAAGTTCAGATTCCAATTATCAGGCATTTAGATTGTGTAGCTGCAGAGATTATCCTTTATTTTCCCTCCCTGTGTCTTTCAAAGAGCAGAGAAAACGGGACTTTATTTGTTTTAGTTGCTGATGTAATTCAGAAATCAAATAAAAAAAAGACTGACAGAGATAGCAGCTGTTGCAGCTTCACAGAAAAATATCTTTGTTAGTCAAGTTACATAATATATGAGCGACTGTGACTGTGTGTCCGACTGATTAATCTGGCTTTAAGAGAATATTAAGGCCTGAGTTTCCAAACGAACATGAAAGGAATTATAAGTCTTCGATTATAATCACTGAGCTCTGTGAACTCTCATTTCCACCTGATGATGAGAGAAGCTGTGCTTATATAATGACACTTCATGTGTCTGACCACCAGGGGTCGTTGTTTCATTGTGATGGGGATTTTTTTTTTTTTTTTTTTTTTCAAAATGATTCTGCCACCACTTTAAAACAAGAAGATGGAGGCGTACACAAACCAAAACATTTGTCTCTAGATGAGATTAATGACTGAGGTGCACTGATGAGGAGGAGGATAACTAAAATGTCCAGCCACGCTGCATAAAACAGTGATACTTTTTAGTTTGTTTAAGAAAAAGATGACTTTGCGTTGGTATTTGATTCAATTTTATTATAATAACAATAATAAACAAATACATTCATTTTGTCTTCCTAATCGTTTAACTGATGGGAGTTTGTGTTTCAACCCCAGTAACACAAAACTTTTTTTTTGAAGTCTGAGTCTGAAGTTAAACAGGATGAGTGGGCTTACAGGACAGTGAAGAATAATAAAACAGTTTAACAAAGAAGTCAGAAGTAAAATCAGCAACAATGGGCAGAAAAACTACTTCCAGACAACAAATTTAAAAAAATTAAAGGCCTAACATATCTGGAATGAAGGAACCTTTCACACCACAGTTTGAAACTAAGATTATTTTATGATGAGGAGTGATGAAATAAAGCCAAATCTTAGCTTGGTGTCTCTAAAACTGAGTTATAGCCACTTTTGGATTTTTTTAGGGTCTGTTGGCTGTGGCAGCCATCTTGAATTTGACTAACTCCAAATTAATTAGTTGCAGTTAATTAGTTGCAGATGTACACCCAGTGACTGATTTCTGGGAGTTTCATTAAAATCTGCCCAATGGTTCATGAGATATTTTGCCAAAACTAAAGACAAAAACACAAACACACAAAGAGACAAAAACATCCTCATCAGTGGGGGGTGATGGCTCTTTTAGTTGTGAAATGTTTTATTTTTTCTATCCACCTCATGTTTGAGTAAAACTAGGAGAAAGTAATCTGAGGAACTAAAGAGTAAATGTCTAAAAAATAAATAAATAAAGCATCTCAACACCTATAGCTGGACAAAAGGCCATCGAGACGTTAACGTGTGGGTTCTGTAGCAGCTGGGGTGTGACAGAGCTCGTGCCTGAAGCTCGTACCTGCTGTTACGTACACGGGTCAGGATTTGGTAAGTAGGTTAGAAACACATGCCATATCATGCCGATTCATCAGGGACATGTAAATCCTCGGGAGCACGGTGGCCTGTAACACAACCCGCCATCTTAACTCACTTTTTAAAGACACAAACGCAGGAGAAATGTAGGACACAACTTTCAGCCTCGAACCGGCTTCAAGCCAAGACAGGCGAAGGATTATTTGTGAAGCCGGTTGGCTTTTTCCTTTTTGCACCAAAGTGTCACAAATGTAAATTTGTTTGAGCAGGCCTTCTTTAAAAAAAGGATCTCGTCTTTTAAATTCTTCAAAACATGTTTGCCTTGATTACACCTTTCATACATTTGGACATATCCTAAACTGCTTTTTAAAATTTATAGGTGCATAAACATTTATTAGATGTGTTTAGCTGTTTGTAGTACATAACAAATGGCTATTTACAGCGTATTAAAACTGTCTCGTTTTAATATGTCTGGTTGTATTTTCTGCAAAAATGCAGTGTGAGTGCTGAATGACCAGAACTAAGTTTTATAATGCTAAAAACTGAACACTAGTTAAAATCTAAAATGAGCAAAATACTGGCTAAAAGAACTAAAATGCTAGCTAGAAGCCACAAGTAGCAAAAGACTAACTAAATGCTAAAAGTAGCAGAACAGCAGCATAAGAAGACAAAAATAAATCAAGTATGCTGAAGCAAATTTCACATAGAATTAAGGACATTTTAAAGTATTTCTATGAGGAAAAATATTTGTATTTAAAGATAATTTTTTGAAAAGTATAAAAGTTACAAATACCAAAAGCCTTAGCAGCCATCTCTGGAATGAGCTGAACATTTTGGGACCCTCTAGCTAAAATAACACAAAGCATGCAGGAGTAAGATTGCCAAATGCATACAGAAACAACAACAACAACAACAACAGGAAAGCAATTAATGTAAGTCAACAAAATTTAAGTCCTGGTTTGATCCCCAGAAGTTCATGTTCCTGCAGACAGCTCTATTTGTGTTTTTATTACAGCAAAGTTTGAATAATCATTTAAAAACATTTAGTCTCATTAAAGTGGCATTTCCTTTTTTAAGAGTTGCACATGACAGAAAACACATATTCTGAGTTTTTTAAATAACATTCTGCAAACACTCTTTATCGCCACAGCAGCCAGAGATGGAAGAAAGATTAAATAGGGTCTTAATTTAGCTTTTTTTTTAATTAAAGTAATAAAATGAAGGTTATTACAGTTGACATGATTATATGTGTGAAGAGTGAAGCATCAGTGTGGAAGCTGAATGTTTAATCATTTTAGGTTTAATTGAAACGAACACGAGAGGAGTTGGATTTTTTTCTAAAGGGAATTATTTGTTGGAGCTTCCAACTCGTACCCAGTCTTTAACGTGTCACTCCTCAATATTAGCTCTCCGAAGCCAAAGAAATAGATGTTTCAGTCTTTTGTAAGTAGACAAATCCACACTGTGGAGGAAACACGGGCTGAATCGTTTCCTTTGTACATGTAGTGAAGTGGAAGTACGAATGTTCAAATGTTCAAAATGTTCAAGAAGTTCCTCTAAATGTGACTCGTTTAACAGCAGATCTCGTCGGGCTCTTGTTTCAGCGCAGCAGCTGCCGAGTGAAAGGGAATCACATGCAGGGAGTTGTGCGTATGTGGAGGATATCACTTCACCTGCAGGACACGGGCTGCGTATGTTTCTGCACACATGAACACCTCACCCCAAGGTGTAGCTCAAGCACGATCACTGAGAGTGGGTTGTTGCTCTTAAAGAAAAAGAGAACCCCACCTCTCTCTTTCCTGTCTCCTCGGTGTGTTAAAAACATCCTCTTGATCTGAAAGAGTGTGGTTTTTGTGTTGGAGGTGAGCATGAATGACTTTCGAACAGAACACGGTCGTATACGTCGGCGCACAGCAGTGTTTACAAGTCCTTTGTCACGTACGTGCGTGTGAGGTTTTGTATTTGCTACATGTGTCGGTGTGAGTGTTACCACACCTTCAGTATGGGGCGCCGTTTGTAAACGAGCTTGTGCTCAAAATTCATGCCTAAATTTTGTCACATTTAGCTTCAAACACTGTTTATATAACAATGGAGTTTTTATAACAATGTGCCGGGAGTCAGGCGTTCTCCCCCGGTGTACCGAACGTGAAACGCTCGGCCAGCTGACAGCTGGCGAGCTGAGCAGGCATGTCCGAAAGTGTCAAAACAATATTGTAATAAGGTCATGTACTGATGAACCAAGCAGATATTTGAGACTTTCAAAGCCACATTCTCGCCTAAAAATGTTGTAAAAAATCATGTTGTGTGATTTAGATTTAACATTTAACATTTAGATATAACATTTAGGATTTAGATTTATATTTAGCATGTAGCTGTAACAATTACATTTAACTAGCTAAATGTTGTAAAAAGTGACATCAGAAAATCCACACTACATTTTTAAACAGTGTTTGAAGCTAAATGTGACAAAATTTAGGCATGAATTTTGAGCACAAGCTCGTTTACAAACGGCACCCCATACTTCAGGGCAGATGATTCATTGCAGACAAACCATAAGGTCGGGGCGGAGGGGCTGCAAGGCTGTTGTCATGGAAGCAAGTGGTGGAAACAGCAGATGTCTTTTCAGTATCATCTTCATCTTGTTGGTGCAGCAACTTGTTGGCTTGTTTTGAAAGTGGCTGTGTGTTTTACTCTTCTCTTCCCTCTCCTCCTTAGTTCGGCTGCTTTTAACCAGCCCGTTGGCTCTTACAAGACAATCATTTTCTCCCCAGAGGACTCAAAATGTTTTAAGTTTTTTTTTGTAGCGTGAGACATAAAAGTTAGACAAACGAAGGCATAAAGTGATATGTGCAGACATGAATAGATAGATGTTAACAAAGCTGAGTCTTTTTTTCTGTTTTAAGGCTAGCACATTCTTTTGTCTTGTTTTCAAACCATGAAAACATTGAAAAATGTGGCAAATGTGAAGAGTAAAGAAAGGAGGAAATGAAACTAGAAGCTACTGCTCAAAAGTTAAGCACTGCTTTGTAAAAATCTAAGCTAACAACTGTACAAGAAATAATGTTAGGAAATGTTAAAGCTGCTACCAGTGGCTTGTTTGGTCACCATGGTAACCACGCCTACGTCTGACACTCCCTGAGTTAATGAGTGGTAGACAAAAGCTAAAAAAAATTTAAAAAGGAAAAGTACGTCTCAAACAAACAGTGGCTGCCAAAAACTCTAAGTCCAATCTTAAGAAGTCCTGACCCATGAGCAGCAGAAGGCCCTGATAAAAATCAGGTGGATTTTTATGTTTTCTGCAGCAGATTTGACAAGTAAGAAAGACCCCCTTTCCAGTTTTGTATCAAAAAGATGTAAAAGACAACAGTGTATTTGAAAGATTAGAATATTTAAACAATACAGTTCTGTGAGGTTTTGGTTGTTTTCTTTGTGTTTTTTCTTGTTTCTGTTCGAGGTTATTGTTCATGTTTTGTTAGTTCTCTTTGTTGGTCTTGTTTTTGTGCTGTCTCTGTTTCCTGGGTTTGGTATCTTCCATTTATCCTCAGTCAACACTTGCTTTTCTGCCATGCCCACCTCCACCTGTCAGCAATGATTAGCACTCACCTGTGCCCACTTACCTATTATGCTCTGTGTTTAAAAACCCAGTCATCTCCTCCTCTCTCCGCTGGTTCATTGTTCTTGTTTCGTTGCTCCATGTGATGTCTGTTTATGTTCTGTATTTAGTTCTAGTTTTTGCTGCCACCTCATTTATTTAATAAAATAGTTTGGGTTCGCCTTCTTCTCCCCTGCTGATGACAAGCTCCTCTTAGATGTTTCTACATCCAGACTAAAGTTCAGTGGAGGTCGGGCTTTTGCATTTTCTGCTCCTAACCCATGGATAGTTTACCTTCTCATATTCAGGCTGCTGAGACCGTTGAGTCTTTTAAAATCCATGCTCAAGACCCATCTTTATTCCTTGGTGTTTGAGTTGCTATATAGCTGATAGTTTTATGATGTATTTTTGTATTTTAATTTTTCTGATCTCATTTGTTTATATGTTGAATTGTAAGCCACTTTGGTCAACGTTGTTGTTTTTATGTGCTGTATAAATAAATTCACATCCTGTAAAAATCATAAAACTTAAACAGTGATAAGGGGGAAAAAAAAACATAAAAGATAGCAAAATGCCAGTTCAGACTCGAAAAGTCCAACTTTCTGAGACCCATTTGAACTTTGAATAATGTTTCTTGTGTGAAGTCCGCCTGAGTTACGGAGCTCCGAAGATTCTCTCGTTTCACCAAAATCCCACTGATTTTCATTCATTTTTTTTCGGCAATTTGCTTGTTTCCTAATTTTGTCTACATTGTGCAACATAACACTACCAAAAGCCTTAGCATACTATGATTGAGCAGCATGTTTTGGTGTATAATCTGCATGTTTCTTTTAAAGTTGCCTGACAAGATAGAGGACAAAAATTAAACAAGGTAGCAATAAGAGCCTTCTTCTGGGAGCAACATTTGTGTTGAAGAATAATACATAAGCCTGTAATTTGTAAGTGTTTCAGGCCACAGCACTGATTTATAATCTGTGGTTAACGCTGAATTTATGAACCTCTGTCAATAATATCATCCTGAGCTGATAAATACGAGCCTCGGTGAGCTGCAATGCCTCATCCTGATCCTTTCTTAATTAATATTCCCCCATGGCTTCATTTTTATCTCACAGATGTAATCTCTGCTTTAATCTCATCTAGGTCCCAGCATTCTCTGTTATAGGCTTTCTGGATTGATGTTTGTTTCTCCATCTTTTTTTTTTTTTTAATCAAACCCTTGTCAAAACTCTGAAAATGCCTGCAGTCGGAGCTTCCTGTCGGAGAAGTATTGATAGTAAACAGGACAAGCAGCGAGAGCGGAAGGACCTCGGACATATACATCAGGGTAAATGTCAGCTTTAATTGGAGGCCTGTTGTTTAAATATTGCTCGTCTGAACGAAACAAACAGCAGGACTCCCGATGACAGGATGTGAATGACGAATGCGCAGCTGAGGCGGAGTAGATGCTGCCATCTCTGGTGTGAACAGCTGCACAGGAATGACAATTGCCAAGTCAAACCCGAACTAAGGGCAGATTTCCTGCCCATCTAGTTCAACCTGCCTCGTGTGCAGTCATACAGCTGATGAGGTTTTATAACAAAAACACAGGGTTTCCAAAACAGCATTTTCAGAGCAGTTGTTTGAAATTAGAGATAAAGCCGAGCATGAATTTATGTAGGCTGGAAAGCATAACTAAACTTTTATCAGTTTTTAGCCTAGATAAGATTGTTTTGGATGACATTGCTGCTTTTTATCCATACTTTCTTTGTCTAAATTGAAATGTTAGACTATTATTAAAACAAAACTATTCATGTCAAACTGCTGGTGTTTTGCAATCTGTTTTAAAAAGTAAGATCTCGTTGGGTGTCTGTTGCTCAGAGAGAATTAATCCCAGTGACTTTTTCTCCTTAAGACTGTCGGGATGCTCTGGCTCTTCATCTCATGTCTCTGTCAGACCAAAATTAATATTTGTTCTTTTTTCGTTTTCAAATCCATGACCAGATCTTTTTCAAATCTGTGACATTATCATAATGACTGTGATTTTTCGCCTTGGGTGAAAACTTCTTCGGTATTCAGGTTTGGTCTCAGAGATTCCCACTGCTAAATGCCACTTTGTCTTTTCTGCCACAATGACAAAAGGGAAGTTCTCTTGAGGACACATTGAAATAGCTCAGAGATTTATTGGTTATGTGTGTAACTGGTGGAGCCACATAGCTTCTGGGGGTAACAGTGTGATACGACAAAAGCGTGTCACTGCGAGCCTACCCAGAACACCATAAAAAACATCATTTTAGTGCCTTACGTTTTACATAATAGTGAGTCAGAGCAGTCTGGGGTGATGCCAGATGGAAATCAAGCCAAAAAGAGCAGGATTTCACAGAGCAGATCTTTACAAAAGACCCATCAAACAATGATATAACCATCCAGTCATCCTTATAAAACAACTCGTGCTCTATCAGTCTCAGCTGTATTTAGGTGGCTATAGTTTTTATTTTTGTGACAAACATCCAGTGCTTTGAAGCTTCCCGTGTAACTAATGGACATGTGGATAACTGCTAACCTAAGCAGGACACATTTGCAAGTTTGCAGAGTGGTTTTTTTGTTTTGTTTTGTTTTTTTTGTTTTTCAAACGGCCGAAAACACAAAAGTGAAACTGTCATCAGAAGATGGGTGATTGCTTCAGAGATTTGCCCCTTTTAATTCCCAAAGTGATCGTGCACCTGTGTGCATTTAAGCCTGCTTAAACCTGGTCGGTCAAAACAACTTGTGCTGCAAGCGCACCGCCCGGAGCCAATGCGTGTTTCCAGAGCGTCCATCATTGATCAGTGAACGAAACAGATCACATTTAACACTTTATAAAAGGATGAAAAAAAGCATTTTCATTTGTGTTGTAAATAAATACAGCTCCAGAGGAAAAATTGTTGTTTCATGAGTGCTGGGGAGAAAATGGGATAAAAATTATCTCCAGAGGTTCACCGCTTATTTATCTGTTGCTTCTTAACTTGTGTTGAATTCCTTATCGCCAGCGATGACCTTCAAGCACCAATCAAACGGCAGCAAGGCCATCGCAGCACGCCGTGGACGATTACAACCAGTTGGAACTGGAGGTAAAGGCAGGGGTACCCTCTAAGCCTGGCCCACTGACCTATTGATTCAAACTTGGTTCAGGTGAATGATGGGTACAAACCAGATTACAGCCGCACACCGAGTCCAAGTGAGAGAGATTAGAGGGCATCTGAAAGAGGAGAAGGGAGCGGGTTTAGCGGGATGAGGGAGAGGAGAGGAGAGAGGATTATCGAAGCCAGAGCCTGAATCCTAAAATAATCCTCTCAGTTTACCGGGCTTTATGCAGCGCCCGGCAGAGGCCAGTTTGGGCTATTAAGTTGTCATTGTATTCCTGTACCAAACTGTGAAAGTGCAGAATGGGAGTGGACCATCATCACAAGCTGGGTTTGAGCCGACTATGTGCTGGACCTGTTCTTTGGTTTCTGTTTCTTTCGATGCACGCACACAAACACGCACACGCACGCCCGCGCTCATCTGCCTTAATCTGGAAAGCTGGTTGAGCGCTACATGCCTGTATGTGAAGCTCTAAGCGCCTGCTTCTTTCCATGCTCCGTGTTCTAATTTGGGTATTGCCATGGTTATGTAAGAGTGGGGGTCAGGAGGTCAGTGACGTTGCACACAAATACCGGATGGCTGTTTCTCAGTGTTTCGGAACATAATGTGAGGTGTAATGTGACCAACGAGGCGCAGCAGAAGAGAATCCGAGTGAAAACAATCCTCCATCCATCCAGTTTCTTTACCCGCTTCTCGTCCCGGAGAGCTGGTGCCTATCTCCAGCCCTGAAAACAATCAGGCTGTGGAAAACACATAAACAGGGGGAAGAGGAAGTTTACGGTTGCAGAACATACAGCCGTTTCCTTCAACTGCATTCAGGAAACCTAGCATTTTTTGTCCTTTACAATGTCCCCTGTTATCATTGTGCGAGTGTGCATATGTTCTATACGTTTTTCCTGTTTTATTTTGAGGAACTGCAGGGTTTAGAAAACGAGTGGGAGAGGCCAAATAGGGACAGACAAAAGGGCCCGCGCCGCACGGCAACATTTCAGCGCCCAGGAACCATCGAGACAAAACGTACACAGGAGGTAGCGGCTGCATTAGCAGATACACAACAGGACACAAAAGTGTCCATTGTGGGAAAGGTACACGAGTGGGCTCACTACGCATGCTCGCCCGTAAGACAAGCGAGGGAGGGCTGCGAAAGCTGTGCGTTGCTCCACTAACCTACTTACCATAATCTCTCTCTTCTCCCCATTTCATAACTGTGCCTAAGTTACACGATACGCTCACCACCTCATCTGTGCCTTGCAAATCAATTCTTTTCATCAGCGCCATTATCAATGGGTTCGGCTCTTTTTTTGTGTGTGTGTGGCTGCGTTTGCGCCCCAGCTGGGCTTTGCTGATTCGTGTCAAAGCATTCGAGCATGCCCAAACATCAAATGGCAGTTAGAGGAATCCCAACATACCTGTTGAGTTTTAATAAACTTGAAACAGATCAAAAGACTGCAGGCTGCAAATCTGCTTTCTTTAATAACTGATATATCTATATAATGTGAACTCATTATACAATAAATGTTATCCAGTTGGATAAAGTTCATAAAAAATATATATTTCCACCCATTTTCCAACTTCACACCCTAAGGTATGGAAAACAAAACAAAAGCAGCAGCACCACCAGTGTCCACACCTAATTTCTCTGCTGGGATTAGTGTTTGTTAATCCTGTGATATAATTACAAGTCCCTACCATGCTGCATGCAGCTGAAGGAAAACTAAGGACAACTGCATAGCTTTTTTTTATTCCTGCTTTTGATGTAATAAATACATAAAAATGAAACTTTCTTTCCTTGTATTTGCTGTTGATTCTCAGAGGAAACAGCGTTTTGAGGTTTGCATCATCTTTAATCCAGCGTTAGGGTGGAGATTAGACGTAGAAACACGGTTTGTGACGTTTACTGATTAACCTACGTGAAATTAAATAAAATTAAACTGAATGAACGGGATCACGCTGAAAAGAAATGCCCCGCGTGTTAATATTATTATCGGTTCCCACGCGGACGGGCGGCCGCTCTGACACACTGCCACACTTTCCCACGCACGCGAGCGCCTCCTTTAAAGCGCGCAGTGTGTGTGTGCGCGCGCGCGTGTGTGTAGAGGCGGGGGGGAGGAGTGGCGCGCTCACGGGGCACGAGGCGGGCGGACCGTGGGGTGAGGATCATGTGTAGTCCACGCGCTGTAACTGGGTTAGAGCGAGCCGCGGAGCTGGAAGGAGCTGACAGGAGCACAAGGAGGAGGAAGAGGACCCGAGCCGAGCCGAGCCGAACCGAGCCGAGCCGCACTGTTCCATTTCTGACCGGGGCTGGAATTTATTCCCAGTCGGGAGCCGAGAGGACAGAGCTGAATAACTGAGAGATATCGTTACCTTTAGTTTATTTGTTTTTAAAGAGTAGAGTCCATGTGAGGACCCGTTGCTGTGACACTTCTCACTTGCTCCGGTTTGGGGCTTTTATTATTATTAATATTATTACTAATAATAATATTAAAAACAACTCCTCTCAGTTGGGTTTTGGCTTCTTTCTTTTTTTCCCTTTTTTTGCGCTTGGAGTTCAATTTACATGTCCAGAAGAGTCGACTAGACTTCACCGCCGACATGAGAGGTGAGTTGGTGCATTTTCGTTCATTATTTCTTTCCTTTTTCTATTATCATTATAATTATGAATAATGAGTTTGCAACAAATTTCTGCACACATGTTTGCTGCTGCTGGTGTCTGTACACAAAACAACTTTTTTGGAGGGGTGGGAGGGGGGGTTACATTAATGTCCGAGTCCAAAGTGCGTCAGCTGCGGGCGCGCAGGGAACCAAACAGCAAAAAGGCATAATAATAACAATAATACTATTACCTCCACTACTACTACTATTACTACTAATAATAATAACAAAAAAAACTTAGTCTTTAAAATAATATCCACAAAACAGGGTTTAAAAGTGGATTTTTAACATAAATCAGAACTTGTAATGAGTCCATTTGCGGCTTGGTTGCAATAGTTGAGACATTTGTTTGTTTGTTTGTTTTGTTTTGCCTGCGGCTGATTAAAAAAACAGCGATGTTTTACTTATTTATTTATTTTTTTTATCAGTAAGCTGCTGACTCCCGTTATGTAAGACTGAGGGAGGGGAGGTGGGGAGCGGAGTGATTCATGCGCTGTCAAGTCGCATTAAGATCTGCTGGCAGGGATTGTTATTGTTGAATAAGGAGTCTGTTTTCATTGATCTAGCTCTCCCTTTTCCATCCTTTCATTAAACTCATATGAGTTCATTTATAAAGCAAAGCTTTGTGGGAGTCAGACAAAATTTGTAGCACCTTTTCTTTCTTTTGCCACTCATTTCTTTGACAGGAATAGTTTGCTTCAAAGTGCATTAAAGGTACACAGATGTGCGCTGATGTCACTGTATCTCTGGTATCTGACCAGCCAACGTGTATTTGTTGTCAGTATCAGGGGTATGGCGACCAGTGTGAGCAGGGAGGGCCAGGAGGTGCTCCATTGACCTAGATCTGTCATTGAAGATTAGTGTGTAACTGTATGTTTGTTGGGGGGATGGGGGGTCATGGTGTGTCATTATCACAAATGAATTAATGCTGATAGTTTGGAAAAAAGTTATCCAAGAAGGGCCTCTTGGAGACATTCGCTTGAAGAGCTCAGTTTTACTTGGAAATAAAATCATTTTCAAGTTAACTGCTGTTGCAAAGATGATATTGTTGATCAAATTAAATATATATAGTGTGTTTTGATGACAACATTTGCCTTTTAGTTTAGTTTTGTCATACCCATCATGCACCGCTGTGACAGGCAGGATATGGGCACAGCAAGCCCACATTTCACCGTGAAGCACAGCAGGATTCGGTTCTGCTCGGCTTCCTCTGCCGGCTATAAGGTTTCTCACATCAACTGTTCCCAAACGTGTCAACTATGGAGCCATGAGATAACACTTGTAACCCCCAACTCTGGCTGGTTGAAACGTCGCTTAAACAAGAGCATACTGACAACAAAGATAGTCCTAACAACTACTATACTTTTTTTTTTCATTTTGCTTCTCTATTTTAACAAGAAATCCAATTATGAATCATTTTTCATTTTGGTTTAAGTGCTGGAGATCACCTCAAGACCCCCCACTTGGGGTTTAACAATGAACTAGAGGCAACATTATTCCCTTCGACTTTAGCAGAGAAAAGTCGGAGGGAATGTGATCAAAGAAACAAAAACACATGAAGCGATCTTACAATCCGCGCCTAAAGAAGCTTCACTGGTGTCACAAAGTCGTGGTAGCTTTAAAGAGGGGAGTTTACTTTCTGCTCTCCAAGGACAGCACTGTGCTGAGCTCAGCCTCAGAGCCACTATCTGTTCAGCGAACAGCCTTGGGGAAGTTAACAGCGAGTTGCATTATGTGTCAAGGTGCCCTTTTCTCTCTGACAACTGCCTGCTCTGATTCTGTTACACTTATGTAAAGTTTTAACTCTCCACGCAACTATCAGTACACCAGCAAAGTGCTGAAATTGTCTGAGGTATCTGTGTGATATGTGCACTGGGACTACAGAGATTAATGTATTATTTAACTCGTTATGATTTGTTTAGACTCCAGTGGGTCTTGATGTGGTGCCATTTTGATAGGTGATATCTGTTTCCAAAGTATGCACACAGATAGCAAAACAGACGATTTTCAGTCAAGGTGACCGTGATTGGGGTGGTTTCACTCCCATATTTGTTCCTGCAGTTTGGTGCAAAATGCAAATTATAAACTGGATTTCTGTGTCCGGTTTTGTTTGTGTTGCAGAGGCCCGTTGAGGTTTTGGCTTGTTAAAGGGCCCACGGCGAGGACAAATGAATGCATCTTTTCTTAACAGTGGTGCAGCATTACAGTGTGCGGCCAGGTTTCTTGGCAGCCGCAGCTCTGTTCAGTGTGCACAATTAAACAGAATTAAAAGCGAGAAAGCAGATTTCTCTATTCCAAAAGGGGTTAACTTCATGCAAGCCCATCTAAGTCTACAAAAAAAAAAGAAGCAAATATGTAAGACAAGGGCGAAGACAAACTGCTCTTTAAGGGGTTTTCCGCATGTGAGTTTGAAGAAAACTCCGACACATTCCTTGCATTTTTAAAAAACTGAGGTTAGCATCAAGACATATATGAGTTCTCTGTAAAAGTCAGTACTGGAACAGAACTTATGGTTCACAATCTAAAACCATAAAGAAAGACAAGTGTTCAAAGCAAGTAGCCTGTGGGACAAACCCCTGCATATTTTAAAACAATTTTGTGCATTAAGTCCTTTTGTTGGAAAACTGGCCTCGTGATATGTTGCACAATGCTTCTCACATAGTGTTCTTTTATGAATATAGGCTAAACACACAGTATGGCAGGTAAATGTAAAGTGGAAGGTAAATAGGACTTTGGAGTCTGTGTGATTAGCTGGGTGTGAGAGGACAAAGTCTCAGTAGCTAAAGGTTTACAGCACCAGGTGATGAAACACCAACACATGCACCAAATAGTTGTAACAGATCTCGGATTTTCTCTTTAAGGCTTTTTGTCGAGCTTCCAAATTTCTGAACATTTTTTTATGTTGCACAAATTTAAGCCCAATAGTTTGAATGTCTTTCAACTAAACTCTGACAAGAAAGAGAAGTGATGTGAAGAAAACTAAAATGACATCCCAGCTGTGATTATTTGGTTTAAATCATTCAGACTGTCATGTTTGAAGTGGTATTTCCATTTTGTTTTCCTGGAACACAGATTAACGGAGGTTCTTCCAAGTGTGAAGGAGCTCTTGTTTTGACCCAGACATCCTTGAAATGTTTTAGCGAAGACACGCACTCAGCATTGTTTTAATGTTATAAATGCTTGGCATGGTGTCATTTACACTAAACAGCCAAGTTCGGTGTTTTGAACTGTGCAACATT
Organism: Kryptolebias marmoratus; assembly: GCF_001649575.2. Lineage (NCBI taxonomy): Eukaryota > Metazoa > Chordata > Actinopteri > Cyprinodontiformes > Rivulidae > Kryptolebias > Kryptolebias marmoratus. The sequence continues at coordinate 13,375,779 of NC_051453.1, read as the reverse complement.
CATTAGCCAACAGACCGGAGAGAAATCTTCAGGCGGCCAATTTCATCAGAGTAAAAATAGATTTATGGTCCAGCTCAAACACAGCTGAAATTTCACACAAATGCTTGACGTGCTGCAACAAGCTGAAGAGCTACCATGAGCTATATTTGTCCCCCTGCTTGCCTCTTACTGTACTAGATGTTTGTGCAAATTAATCCAGATGTTGCACAAACATCACGTAAAGGCTCTTGGTTTTGGCTCTTCCCACTTTTGTTTCTCCAAACCAAGTGGAGGCATCCACCCTCTCCTTACTTAACGACTGAGTCAGGTTTGGTTCCACCTCAAAACCTGCAAGAAACCAGATTGTGGGGTTTTCTTTTGCGAGGACTGCCGTCACAGACCCCGGCCGCCCCTCCCTCCCTCCCTCCCCGTTCGCTGAATGGAAACTGTGTCAGTGGAGCAATCCCTGTTCACTGGTTCTGGCTGTACAACTCGTCTGACTGGCAGGCGAGGCGGCGAGTCACAGGCGCAGCCTCCAGCTCCAGAGGCCAATCAGAGCGCAGGGAGATGACGGAGGGTGGCTGCTCTGTTGCCACGACAACCACCTCTGAATGAGTGTGTTCATGGAATGCACCAGATGGGGGTTATATAACAGGCTGTGGGGGGTGGGGGTGGGGGAAGAGGCTCTGAGGACAGGAGGGGAGGGTGGGGATAAAGGGAGCAATGGAGAAAGGGATTTTTTCCATTGGCCTTTATTTATTTATATCCCTCAGTTGCATTCGCTTGATGGGACGTATTTACAAACTAAGACACTAAAATTTGCCACTTGCATTGCAGGAAAAGTGCATATTTCAGGAGAAAACGGACTGATTTGTCCTCCCGAAGTCAGATTTAAAGAACAGTGTCAGTCAGTAACCTCGTGTGCTTTCGCTCAGTCCGTGACGCACATCTTTCCCCACACAGAGTGACTCACGATTGATTGGATTTGAGTATTTTATGAAAGTCTCTTTTAGAAAACTGCAATTTTCTGGAGAGCTGCGAAAGCAAATCCTATTTTGTGATTTAACAGGTTACCTAATATCTTTGTGTGACATGACAGAAAGGCATTAGTGACTGTTTGGCACACACTGCAGTTTCGGAACAAACAAAAACATTTTTTTTATACATGCTAGCAGCACCTTGGAGATGCTTTGTGGGTCATAAACATCATTAGTACTTGATGTATGAGCCCAATTATTAATGAAACCTCCATAGCTACAAAAATATTATAATTTTGCTTGCTTGTTTTGGTTTGTCTATAATTTACAGAAGCTGCTTCAAGCTAGAGTAGTTGTACTTGAGCAGTATTTGTTTTGTTTCAACTCATGTTTTAAAAGCAGGCCTATTAGACAAAAAAAAAAAAACCTGGTTTGACACACATTTTTTATTCATTCTTAAATAACTTGAAAAAGGTGACATCTTTATAGTGACATCCAAAGACACCTGAGCTGGGCGAAGGCCCCCTTGGTTTCAGGCTCTGATCGACGCCTCTGGTTTCAGTCGTACTCCCAGACGGACCTGGCATGGCACAATTCTTTTGTTATCTGCTAACATTTTGCTCATCCTGAATGAGGAGCAGCAGCGCGAGAGAGACCTGTGAAACTTTATAACCCTGGGCTTCAAGCTAATGCAATTGAGCTGCTATTCTGGGGCTGAGGAGGCCCGGCTTCTTAGATAAACAGCATAATGAAAAGAACAGGCTGTTCTTGATTAAGAAGGCTCAGGCTTCCACAATGAGCACAAGATGTATAATGTATACACAGTTCGGTTTGCATTCTTCACACTTCTCTGGTTTCTTTACAGTCCTGTAACATAATGCAAATTTGTCTCAGTATTGTTGCTAAAGCTTCAAACAATAAAATGCACAAATTAAACGCCATCAAATAATCACGCTGAATGCAAGGAGCAGGTAGAGGTGGTAGAGGACTGGTTCAAGTTGAAAATCACGGCTGATTAAATATTGATTTGTTATATACTGCCAAGTCCGTTTGATACAGCTGAAGAGATTTATTGACAATATCTGCAATCGGAAGCAAATGTTGATTGTTCTGTGAAAAAAAAAAAAAAAACTCTTATAATTACCTACTAATGTTTTATTTGCATTGCTCTTTCTTTCATTTTTTTAGCTCAAATAGAAGTGATTCCTTGTAAAATCTGTGGGGATAAATCATCAGGCATTCACTACGGTGTCATCACCTGTGAAGGCTGCAAGGTAAGTTAATACAGAGAGAAACATAAGAAGATGTTAAAAATGTTCACCAATAATTTACCCAGTCTAATCAATCATCTGTAACCCTGTAAAGTCATTCACATATTGCTCGTTTTTTGTATTCTTGCAGGGTTTCTTTCGGCGCAGCCAGCAAAACAACGCCAGGTACTCTTGCTCACGACAGAGGAACTGCCTAATTGACCGGACCAACCGTAATCGCTGTCAGCACTGCAGGCTGCAGAAATGTGTCGCTCTCGGCATGAGCCGTGATGGTGAGGTCACTTATTCCCTTTAGGTTTAACTTTAACCCGCCGCCGTGAAGGCGAACGATAATGTCTGCATGTGTGTGTCAGCCTGTTAGCCACTTTCACAGATATTGAACTAAAATTTGATGTGGGAGTAGCTGAAAGCCACTCACAACACATCCTCTGAGCTTCATATCTTGAGATATCACGTGAGATTGTGTGCAGTGGTATACATTCCTTAAAATGTCACTAAATCTTTAATTACCTTCAGAGTTTCCAGTGGTTCCACTTATCACATTGACTAGAGTTGAGAAGTCTTATATCTCTACTCTCTTCTGTTGCAGCTGTGAAGTTTGGTCGCATGTCCAAAAAGCAGCGTGACAGCCTGTACGCAGAGGTCCAGAAACACCAGCAGTCCCTGGAGTGCGCCGGAGCCGGTGCCCGCGAGGACAACAGCAACATGGCCGACCACAACTGCGCGTACAGGAGAGGCTCCAGCGCCGCCCTCAGTGACCTGGACGACATCACAACGCTGCCAGAAGGGCTGCTTTTTGATCTGCCGCTGACCCCGGAAGATGCCGGTGGAGAGTACTGTAACCTGGACATGCTGGGCGGAAGCGCGGGCAGCAGCTCGTCCTCTCAAAGCTCGCCAGAGCAGAGCAGCTTGGACTTTGCTGATGGCAACAACAGCATCAAACATGAGTACCAATTGTTGCACGATTCTGGACTCTTCTCACATGCAATCGTCAACCCAGTGCCAGAGAGCTGCTCCCTACTGGAGATAGGTCAGTGCTAACTCTCTGTTGACATATTTAAACTCTGAATATGTTCTTGAAACATCCATGGTGCACGTTAAACACGTAAATAATGTAAGACGTTCCTCCATTTAGAGCATATAATTCAGAGTGTGGTAAAGTCCCACATTGAGACAAGCCAGTACAGCACAGAGGACCTGAAGAGACTGGCGTGGAGTTTGTACAGTCCAGAAGAAACACGCTCGCACCAGACCAAGGTAAGCCTTAAACTTACATCTGTTCAAGTGAAACAAACGCATGACTACAGAACCCCATTTGCATGTTTTATTGACAACCAAGTTTGGAAGGAGCATAATCTATTTTATTAAATTCTAGACACACTGCAGAATTCAAGTACACTGCGTTCTGAACTCCAAAATGAAAATTTATAATTAGAAAAACAAAGCAACTGTCAAATATAAATCTTGTAAGATCGCCGCAGTAGATCCACCTCGGGGAGATCCTTTGTACTTAGACTAACGAATGATTTCAGCTTTGAGTTTAGCTTTCAATCAGTCAAATAGGTGAATCAAGGTGACAGCAACACTTAAAAAAATCAAAGGATAGTATGCCTACCTAGAGGATCTTTTATTGCTTTCTGGGTGGACGCCTCAGGGTAATATGTCACTCAGACATTCAGTTAATTTACCATAAACATCACTCAAAAGAACGCAATGAAACACAACTTGTCTGTCGGGAGCTGCTAGCCTCACAGGAACTTTCTGTGTTCTTCCTTCTCTTTCAGTCAGCTGAGGTGATGTGGCAGCAGTGTGCCATTCACATCACCAACGCAATCCAGTACATAGTGGAGTTTGCGAAGCGCATCTCTGGCTTCATGGACCTCTGTCAGAATGATCAGATTATCCTCCTCAAAGCAGGTCAGTGCAAGATACCAATTTCCAGGCCCTGAAGGCTACAATCAGTTCTGCACAGCCAACACTGTGTGTGTGTTAATCACTGTTCAAACTGAGTCAAGACAAAGATACTTGTTGTCAAGTTAGCTGTCAGTGGTGGACCACTTTCCAGACTTTTAGCATCACATGCTTGCAGAGTGACTTAAAAAGGTGCATGGTCAGTTTTCCTCTGAAAAATAGCCTCTTTGTTTTAAAAGAAAAGGAACAAATTGATCCACACACCAAAGAAACCTAATGTTTTTTCATGAATATCACCCTTCTTCAAACTGCCAAATGTTTTGTGTATAGAGTCTGCATCTTTGCATAAAAGGTTTAGTAATCTGAAGGAGGTGCCCAAAACATCCCACAAAAAAAGTTTTTATGCATGAGCCATGAGCCCAGCATAAAGACCATTAACTCATAGATCAGAAAGCTCTACAGCAGGGGTGGGCAATCCCAGTCCTCGAATGCCACTATCCTGCATGTGTTACTTGTTTCCCTGCTCCAACACGCCTGATTCAGAGGTTAAATTACCTCTTCATGTTCTGCAGAAGCCTGTTAATCAACCATTGATTCAAATCAGGTGTGTTGGAGCAGAGAAACAAGTAAAACATGCATATGAATATATGAATATATCCCAAAAGAAAATGTTACTTTGTTCTCATATACTCTAAAGGTGAAAGCAGACTGGAGGGAGATCATTAAACATGTTACATCATTTAAGGGAATCCAAAAAATACAGTAGAGCATATGTAACACCAGAGTTATGTGATTGTACAGCCAACTTCTGATAATGTATTGGCTGGGATGCAAAGAAATAATTACAATGGTTCCTCCATGAGAACAACGCTCTACCTTCAGGCCACCACATGATCACACAAAGAGCAGTTCTGCATTTCAAATGATGGGCAGTGGCCCGGCGGTTTTTGCCCAGGTCACACCCACAATATTTTGTGTTGCTGTAAACATTTCTGTCACAAACAGTCCTTGTCACACAACAGCAGTAAATATTTTCATAATTGCAAAAAGGTGCGCACATGAAGTACTCAGCTAAATACAATTCTGTCACAGAAAACAAATGGTGTTCAACTAGTGTGCACAGCCAAATATACATAACAAATCGTCACACCAGGCTCAAGCTAGAACAAAGTGTTTATCCCAGTGAAAGAAAGTGCACTCTGTTGTTTTCAAATCACACGTAGAAGTTTGGCCACGTGTCCCAGTATCGATGAAGTTTAGATGGACAAAGGGTAAATGCATTGAGAAGAAACTCAGCACATACTTCATGTCTGATGTCAGAAACATAATGAATTTGACAAATAGAAATCTGTACAGTTTTGGCACAATTACATGAATCTTTGGTTTACGTACACCAGCTGCTGCAGCTCAGTTCTTCAGCATTAAACATACACTTTTAGTTAAATTTTTTAAAAATTCATTATCTTCTGGCCAGAAACTAGTTTCCTCTGTAGTCCAGGCGTTGTAGCCCAAAAACATTGAGTTGGTGACTGTCTGTTACACAGCTTATAAGAGCCCTGTAAATGTATAGCTTGATAATGTTTGCTGTTTTGTAAAAGAAACCCAATCAGGCCCCAGAAGTGACATTTATAAAGTGATATTTAGCCTCAACACCTCTTGAACCACTTGGTTTTGGTTGAGCAATACTACCTTTTATGACCATCATCCCTGTGCTAATTCCTGCTATTTACAGGTTGATCATCAAATCTAGTTTTTGGTTAATGTGATTACACATGTAACAGGTTTATCTAACATTAAGTTTAAAAATAGCCACGGCCCAAAGTTGTTTTGTTTCATCAGATTCCTTTTGCAACAAGGTTATTTTTATATGACTTTTTTTTTTATCTCTGTGTGTCAACAGGCTGCATGGATGTTCTTCTGATCCGTATGTGCCGGGCCTTTAACCCCATCAATAACACGTTGCTCTTCGATGGAAAGTTTGCCTCTCCTCAACTTTTTAAAGCTCTGGGTATGTCAGCCAACCACACTCACGCAAATATACTGTAGAAATGTAAAGGTTCTTTCAGGTCACCTGTTTTTTTTTTATCCAACTTCCTTATCTGTTTCAATAATTACAGTCAATATTTCCCATTTTGAAAACAGTTTTACTTTTTGTTCCCTTCCTCAAGGCTGCGATGACCTTGTGAGTGCAGTGTTCGACTTTGCCAAGAATCTGAGCCGCATCCAGATGTCGGAAGAGGAGATGGCTCTCTTCAGTGCTGCTGTGCTGTTGTCACCAGGTGAGATAAGGTCCCTGATTAAACTACCTTCCGGTTCACGATAAACCTGTGAAACTGGTATTTGGCGAACAAAGTATCGATCATACGTTTAACCACAGAAGGGTGTGTGGTATTTATCCCAGCCCCCGCACTGTTAAAGCTGCTGCACAAGTTTGACGTACACTAACTGAACTCATGCACCCACTAGCCTACGGACTAGTTATGGTATTCTTCCCCTTGGCATGACTCCCTCTGAAATCTTTATTTTCCATTGTGGCCATTTCCCCCTGATGGAAGCAGAGTATATTAATGTTTACACGTGTTTCACACTACTGTGATAAAAAAAAAAAAAACAAGCAAGCTGTTTGTGTGTTTAGTAAACATTTTTATTCAAGGTAATGTAAAATAAAAAATTATTACAGAGTGACTAATGCAGTGAAATAAGAGTTTTATTGCAGGGAGGGATCAGAATGCCAGAGTAACGTGGAAAGTTTATAAACAAATAACATCTTACCTGCTGCAGGTAGCTCTTTGGCGAAGCACGGTTTATTGAAATTGACGAGCTAACAGCCATTCAGAGCAGGGCCGGGACCAAAGTGGTGTGCTGTCCTCTTAAAACTGCTCCAATCTCAACATCTTTAGAGTGTTTCATCTGATCTCCATTTAATAAACCTTTAGTCTTGCATTGCAGAGTTATTCCAACAGAAAGTGCCCCAAGCTGCACCAAAAATGCGACAGCAAGCTGATATTGTCGCTATTTTTCCTTGCAAATAAACATAGAATTTTATGTAAATAATGTGTTGTTCAATATTGACAGCGATGTAAGGGTTTATAAAATTTCCACTTTGACATTTTTGAGATTGTAGATGTTTCAAGGCGGCTGCAGTCCACTCTTTTTCCTCAAACTGATGCTGTACAAAGAGCTACCTACAAAAGGCTAGGTATTACCTGTTCAAAAGACTCAAACAAAACCCACACATAAAAATATCTGATCTGTTCTTTTAATAGCCACTATACGCAGTGGTCATGCCCACAAACATGGTCTGTAGACGGCCGTAAAATGTGTTGCTAAAATTATGAGCCAAACCTTTAAACACCTTTAGAAAAAAGTAATTACGCTGGCGTCAGAGATGATAGCTACGTTCTGCTTGCTTGGAGCCTTGGCAAAGACAGTCGTAAAAAGCACCGTGCTAAGTAGAGTAATTAAAAAACAAATGCAGCATTCCGCTGTAGTTTAACACGCAATGGAAAATTACGTTTTGTGAGATTTTAAGAAATATATTTAGCTTTTCTACAAACTTCATCCTACTGATGTTACAAACCTTGTTCACTAGTTAATCTTATGTATTCACAGGAATTCATTATTTGGTTTAAATCACTGAAATGTTTCATAGGACAGTTTCACTATGAAACACTTTTAGATGACATTTTAAATCCCTGTGAAGACCGCTGCTAAAAGACAGCACTCTCTTTTGGAGTAACGTGTTATTTCAGTTGATCACACCTCATTTAATGCTTTATTTCAATTCAGTTTGTTAATCCAGTGCCAGCTCAGAAGTCATCTTGGGACAATGTACAGAAAAAAAACAAACAAAAGAAAAAGGTGTGGTTCATATTCATAAGAGAAAATTTGCATATTCGACTCTTGGACATTTTCCAGGACAAGTCGTAAATTGTGACACACCTATCCGTCAGGTTGTAAACTAGCTTGTAATGCAGCCTACTCGGGGGCTGTGTTTTTTTTTAAAACTGCCACTGCACCGCCAGAGGCGACTGGCACACCTTTAATGACAAGCAATACAATACGAAACTAAAGCTACTGTTGGCATTTCAGTTATGAACATGATTCAGACAAAATTCAGCGAAATTTTAATTATGGACACAAGTTTGGGCAAAGTACGTTTCTTTTTTTTTTTTGTTACAGCCTTAGCAGCCAAGCAACATTATAATCCATCGTAATTAAAAGGGTAGTCCGGTCATTTCTGAAGTAATGCTTTTGTCAAATAGTTATCAATAGATAGTTTCTTATGAGTCACGACATCAGTCGCAGAACATGGAGTTCGAAGAAAAGGGCAGAATTCTTCATCCAGGCGAGGCTAATGGCTACCTATTTTAGTTATTCAGACTTAGAAAACAACTTTTTCTCAGAACTGTCAAAACCTGTATTAAAGAACGCTGCATTAACCAAGTGTAAACTTCTAAACTTTTATATTTTATTTGTTTGTCTTTGTTTACTCGACAGAACATGTTGCAGCGTGAATGTTGGTCTCCTGAGTTATTCAGAGTGTAGAGGTTTAATATTAGCTAATAAATATATAATTGCATGGCTAGCCATTAGCATAGCCTGGAGGACAACTTTTACACTTGTCTCCATACTTCTTCCTCTATGAAGGTACTAACCAATGATTTGACAGAACATCACTTCAGAACTGACCAGACTATCCCGTTAAGTTTCTATTCTTGGATGTTTCGGTTTTAAACTCTACTACATTCACATTCTTTTTGCCAGCGTGATAATAATAGCAATAATGGGATAAACCTTCTTGTCTTTCAGACCGACAATGGCTGACGGACGTCCAGAAAATCCGGAAGTTGCAGGACAAAGTTTATATGGGTCTGCAGCGCTGTCTGCAAAAAGAGGGGGTGTCAGACGAGAAGCTAGCCAAGGTAACTTGGTGAAAATGTTAAGCCTAATATTTTCCCCAAATATGGCATAAATATTATATTCCCCTTTTAATTTCTCCTCCTGTTTTGAACTTGAATCCTAGATGGTGTCCAAGCTTCCTGCAATGAGGTCCATTTGCAACCTTCACATTGACAAACTGGAGTTTTTCCGCCTGGTCCACCCGGAGACGGCGTTCACGTTCCCTCCTTTGTACCGAGAGGTTTTCGGCAGTGAAATCACCTTCCCGGACTCCACAGAGGGCTAGTTTAGCCGTTCAGTTAAATGGCATGACTAACGTAGCGACACTGAGGTGTATTTAGAGGAAGATAAAAAAAGAAAAAAGAAAAAAAAAAGACGAAGAAGAAGAAAGAAAAGCAACAAAACGACGTGGCAGCCGTTTGAGGTAAACACCAACCAGTAGCCCAATGACAATCCTGCACGTTCCACTTTAGCACTCTCTCCTCCCACCTCTGCGGTCCAACAAACCCATGTGGAGTAGCATTCACTGCCCTGCGAGCCAACCTGTTCAGCTTTACACATCAGGGACTGCTGCTGGATCATCAGTGCATGTTACCTCCTTTTTAAAGAAGTGAAGAAATCATTGAAGTCTATTCTGCTTAGCTTGTACTCTGTCAGATATTTTTCTATGAGACAATTCGAGCCCTTTCTAGTTTGACTGTTCTCACAGCTCCTGTAAGAGATTCTTGAATGTATCCCCCCTCCTCCTGTAACTATCCAGCGCAGCCCGAGGCTTGAAACAGAATGTACAGCAAAAATGTCCTCACCCGCTTTGGGAGGTTTTGCTCTAACGATGTCCGTTTTAGGTGCCAGATCAAATTGTTTTAAGGGACCACGATCAAAGTCAAAGATAAAAACATAAAAACACAGATATTTTTACAGGCACACTCTCAGATACAGGTGGAAGTGAGCTGTGAGTTTTCTTTCTTTTTCTTTTTTTTCTTTTTTTTTATTGCAATCAGTGACCTCAGTCCAAATACCTTTTCCCTTTGCAAATGCCACTTAGAAAGTGAGGAGAAAATACAGAAGTTTTGTGAAAGCATTTTCAGATGTTCTTTTATATATATATATATTCATCTATTTATATAAAAACATCTATAAAACTGTAAAATACGAGCAGGGTTGTGCTCAGGTCATCCTGTCCACGTTATGAGGTTCTGGGATTTAAAAAGAATGTAGCAGAAATGACAGAAAACAATGTTTAATTCAGACTTACGAGTCAGGACCCAAAACAACCCCTCAGTGAAGGATTTTTCTTTTCTTTTCTTTATATATGGGTTTGCAGTCAAACTGCCAGCTGTGAAAACTTCTGTCAAACCCTCCTTTTGTAGACGGGCTGCGAGGAAGGCGCCTCTTTGCACATGACCTGAACACACACGGACACACACCTAGTCCTGTGAAGGACTTGTGAGTAAACACACACAACGAAGAGTTCAGGTCTGAATGAAGGGACAGTAAATCGGAGAAGAAAGGGCGGATGATGGTGTTATTGAAGCTCCCTTGGCATCATGAGATTTTATCACCAGCTCTCACTGCTCGGGGCTCGGGTTGATTACCTGTTCTGATTGAAGAATGATAGCCTCGATTCCTTACTCCCCCCGCTTTCCCTTACTACCTCACCCGCTCCAAACACTAGATGGCAAAGCTTGACAGAGCCATCAGCTACCCCCCTGAGTTAATACCTCAGAATTCACACTAGGGGGCCAACTCAAAAAAAAAAAAAACTACCAGAGGCACATTTGGAAGTCAGTGGCAACTACAGGCAATAATTTCAAAACTCGCCGTCATGAAACTGGAAAGAAAACAGAAGCAAAGTGAAACACTGGATCTTCTCTGACTGCTGTTCTGTCTTTTCAGAGCACTTTATGCCTTTAGGGCCAGGAAGGCCTAGGTTTTTTACAGGTCTGTCTCAAGTTACGTCTCCAGAGGTGGCTGTGTCCGCACGGCAACGTTTTATTCCAGGGAGGCGGATGTATTAGATTCCTGTAAAACAACACGTCTCGCTCTACCGGCAACACGGCGAGGCCAGGGCAAATATAATTGTTACTTTTATCCTAAGCATTTTGAGACAATCACGCAACGCATGCTGGATGTCGATCGGAGTAAACGTTGAGGCCAGGTTCGCTTTGCGCTGCTGGGACAGTGCCGTTCACTATAAACCGCGTAACTTCACCCAGTAATGAAGGGACTACTACCCTGCTCATGGTACTTAAAGAAAATGGCATTGTGGGATTGTGCAATAATGTCTTTCCCATTGTTTTCAGTGTGTTGGGCCTTAGTTGTAATGTACTACAGTTCATGTTTCCACTAGCACTCCAGCATTAATAATATTCACAACATACCAAATATTTAACTAACATGTTTGCAGATCAGACGAACCATCTCACGGCATGGACAGATTGTAACAAAGTGCAATACTTTGTTTTGTTTTTTTGTTTGGTTTTTTTTGTTAATTTTTGGAGCCTGAGAATGTTAGATATGCTAGTTTCCTAAGATTTCTGTAAATTCTAAATATTTTATTTTATTTTATTTTTTTCGACTTAAAAGCTGTCCGTTGGCCAGCATTTATGATCTGCATTTTTTATTTTCCTTCAAAGTCACTCAGGGAGATAGCTGGGCTCTCTGTCCTACAGCGACTGCAGTTAGTCGAGCTACACCTTGCACCATCATGAAGACCTTTAAACCTTGATCACTGTGTACAGTAAATGTTCTCGTGAATGTTTGATTACAGAAGTATCAAAGATTTTACCCTGTTTGATATTATTATTATTATTATTATTATTATTGCATTTTTTTTAGCTTCAGTCATAGATAAAATAGGATAAAAAAATGTAAAAGATCAAATCTAATCTCCGAACTATATGTTGGTTTTGTTGTGATCTTTTGTTGCTTAATTTTTATCCTGTTTTCCTGTTGTACCGTCTTTTTTTCCCCTCCCCCTCATCAGTTTAGTGTCCTTTTTGTCTCAGAGATGTAATTCTATTTTTTTTAAAAGAGCGTTTTTAAAAGCTGTCTCCCCAAATCTTCGTCTGTTGTCACGATCCTTCTGTATATGAATCTTTTCACGTTATGTTAAGATGATGTTGTTGAATCTGGATAGAGTTTAATATGAAATAATTTATGTCATGGTTGGGAAGCCCAAGAGGTTTTTAACACAGTGAAGTCATTGCACAATGGTGATACTGTATGTGGATAAAGAATGTAATAAAAGTCTTTTTACAAGTAAAATTATACGTTGTTGTGGCTTTACCCTCCTTTCTTTTGATCTTGCTTCGTGCAAAAAAGCGAAAAGCCTTAAAGCACTTTTATGATTCAAACCAAATAAGACTCTGAAGGCAGCTGCGTATTTCTCCTCTTCATCTTTCTTAGCAGTTTTCAGAACAAGCGTGTTTGTTTGTCTGTAGTGTTGGCAAAATATCTCATGAACCTCTGAACGGGTTAAAATGAAATTCTCAGAATGGATCAGCTGATTAACTTTTGGAGTCAACTGAGTTCAAGATAGCTACCACAGCTAATCAGCACAAAAATGCCTTTACCTCAGGCAGTTTTAGATATTTAATTGAATATGATGTTGTAGTCACTGAGAGTCATCCTCAACGTATTTTTAAAAACTCCCAGTATCGCCTATAACTCCATTCCCTCTCAGTATAGGATGGTTTTAGTTTGAACCCCTGGCATGAAACGTGATGGGCGATGTGCAGTTATTCAACTTTTGTTGTATTCTAGTCGCAGGAATTCCTCATCGTGTCTCAAAGTCTCATTACATAAGTGCCTTAAAGGCAGTCTAAAAGGTTGTATTGAATTAAAATGTAAAAAAAAGTCAGGAGCAACTGAAAAAGCAAGGCTAAAAAGAAAGTTCAAGCTGGCAACACTGAGCTCTCCAGATTACTTCAAACTTGGAGCGGTTTTAAGAGGGCCTTAAAACTGGTCTGATGTCACCACCTAATGTTCAGGGGGGAGCTGTGCAGGCATTACTGTGCTGAAAACTCTTCCAGCTTTTAAAGACAGCATTTGGATTTAATGTATTCAATGTGATGAAGAACTACAAGCATCATTGTGTTTAAACTAGTGTAAATAATATTCATTGACACATCCAATACACCTAACAAAAGCTCTGTTTTTCATAGTCGAAGTGAAGTAAAAAGGAAAAAAAAACTCACTAAAACAAAACATGACTTTTATTATTATTATCTTGTCTGTTTTGTTTGAGATCGGTGAGGCCAAAAAGAGAAGTTGGAAAGCTTTCCTTCAAGTGAACAAAAGGCTGGTAATAAAATATTTTCAAGCAGTATTTTATATTAATGGTGTTTTATCTTAAATAAGTATGGTGCAATATTGCAAAACTAGGGCAGAGTATAAATCACTCTATTTCTTTCCGTGTGTTTTTGTCAAAACCAGCAGGGGGGTTCTGACAGCGAGAAAAAACATCTGGTCTATAAAATGTCGCATTCAAAGTACCTCGGGAAAGGAACAATAGAAGTCAAAACAACTATTTTTAAACGCCCATTCGCTCATGGAAACATCCACGAAAGCCATGTTTGCCTTTAGATTATGGCTCAGTTAAAATCTTTTTTTTTATATATATATATAACTGATGTTCTTTAAATTTATTGTTTTGTTTTGTTTTTGTTTTTTTTCACAATGTAAAATTATCATGTAAAACACATAAAGTCACAGTAAATTTAAGATAATGACGATGGTAAACATTTTAAACTAACACTTTAAAGGTTAGGAGGGTTTTGTATAGAAGAGTTTGAAAAATAGTAGGCTATTTTATTGACTTTTCCCTCGATGTTTTGTGAAGAACTTCGACGTTTTCAGATGTCAGTGAATGCATCACAGTCACCGCAGCGGGAGGACTGCTAATGACATGTTTTCTCCAGCAGGGGGCAATGTGCACCAACTTGTGCCATCTTCATGTAAACTCGGATTTTTTTCCTCCCAGTGGTTGGTGCAGATTTATAAAAGTGTGTACGGTGGCGTTTTGAGCCCAAGTCTCAGTCGTTGTTTATTTAGGTTTGCTTGGATTATTTCCCCCTTCGTCATCTGGTTGTGACAGTTGTAGTTGTACTCTCGACGTGGACAGTTGGCGTGTCCAGATTTAGAGTGACGGCCGTGAAGACCTATGATTTTTCAGAGGCAATTTTTTCCCCGTTTTTTTTTTTTTTTGTCTGTACTGGCCCCCCTGTTTTAACAAACTGAATCGTTAACTTTTGGACCTGTTTACGTCTCAGTTGGAAGCCGAGGACAGCCCCGTGGGTTCAAAATGTCTGTGGCGGGTTTGAAAAAGCAATTTTACAAGGCCAGTCAGGTTGGTGAAACTTTTTTTTTATTTAGCGGACCCGTTAGCTGCTAGCTTCAGTTAGCATACTGAGCTAACGAGCCGCGTTTATGTAACGGTGCTGCGGTGTTGACACTTTGTATCAGTACGAAAATATGTATATTAGACTACATATCGTTTTTAACAACTGTTGTAAAAGTTTACAAACAGCTTATTTTATGTTTACGTGAGGTGAACTAGTATTTAGTGTATTTGGAGTTCGTTTTGATAAATGACTTTACAGAAAACAACAGTGAAAAGCGGTGCAACACTAAGCTACAGCTGAAACATTAAAAAAACACGAAAATGCCTCTTTCTTTTTACTTTTAAAGCTGCAAAACCTGCACTTTCACTCAGTCCTCCAACTGGAAACGGGTCCAACTTTATTTTCCAGCTGTGACTTGTGTTTAAGTAGTCAGATCAGTGAGGAAACCCGCACACTTTTGCCTGGAAATGCCTGTGGAAATAAAAAGCTCATACAGTTTAGTGTGAGTGGTTTTAATCAAGTCCATCTGAGTCACGGGAGGAGATGGTTAAAAACATTTTTCTTTTTTTCTCTTCTCGACTCTCATTTTTCCTCCCCCTTCCTACCCCTGCTGATCTAAGCAGGAAAGACATTTGGTTTCTGCCCCTTCTTCCTGTCACGGACACACTCAAATCCCTGTTGGCTTTTGGTGGTGGTGTGTGTGTGGGAGAAGGAAAAAGAAACGTGATTTAGACACTGTTGGCTTGCTTTGACGAGAATGATGAGCAGAGAGGAGATAAAAGTAGAGCAGGAGAAGTGAAAGAGCTGGAACAGGGTGTTTTGCTTTTGTTTGACTGCATTGCAGCTGTTTTTCCTGCCAAACCTCCACCAGAGTCAATAAGACGCCACATAGCTCAGGTTTTACTCACAGGAGGTGTGCTGTGGAAGCCACGATCCGGGCTCTGCAGATCTCCTCTCTGCTTTTTCTTTTTCTCCCCCCAGTGGAGCCATTTAGGCCCGAAATGTCGACGAGAAGTAAGAAACGAAGGGGGTTCTGGTGTGGTTAAAAACGCAGCCATCGCTCAGCAAGAGGTCCCCTACGTGCTGGAAAGTAAACACTTCTTTTTTTCAGGATACAATCGCTGGATGTGCCTCCGCAAGTCATCAGCTTGTGGAGCCAGCCCAGTTCAACATGGCCACCACAGCCAGCTGACCTTGGAAAGCACAAAAAAATCGACTCTAACTCACTCGAGTTTTGCAGAAAGTCTGCTAAAATTTGGCGCGGTTGTATCTCCTGAGCAGATTTTAGTGAAGTAATGAGTCGGTTCAAGATTCAGCAGCTAATCAACCACAGATAGCTTAAACTTAGCTTTAACTAAGTCACTTTTGCAGACGTTAGGCTAAAACTTGGGGTGGTAGTAGCTGAGAGTCATCCTCAACACATACGACTATATCTTTTAATATGGAGGAGATCGCACATACATCGTCTACAAGACCAAAACAATCATAACCCCATTTGTTTTCAGTGCAAGATGAAAGGGGAAAGGTGATGAGCGATGTCATTTTCTTCCAGGAATGCTCTGCTTTTAATTTAACCCCGTGTTTTCGTGTTAATCTCCGTGTTCTCTTCTTTAAAGTGATCATCCTCATCATAAATGTCCCGTTTCTTGCACAGTTACCTTCAATTAATATGTACTTCCAGGTGTCTTCTCCTGCAAAACTTAAAGTCTAATGAAAGTTTCAACAAAATCCAGAACAGGACTATAACTTGTCGTATTTTTAGTTTTGGATTTGCTTTCGTTTTTCCTGACGTAAAGCCCGGATTTAAAGCCAGCCGAGGCGCCGAGGTGTGCAAACTTGCACACATTTTCCAAGCGCTCTGTTCGAACACGTCCACCGTGCTGGGAGTGAAAAGGCAGCACAACCTGTCTGGATTAGAGTTTAACGCAGAGTTGGTTTGGGATTAAAGCAGGTCGGCTGGAGCGATATTCCTAATATAATCCTCAGATTATAATGTTTCATTCTTAGTGGAGATCCGTTACTAACAGTTTTGGGGGTACAGGATGATGACACGCTACAGATGGGTTGAAAAGTTAGGATTATTGTGTTTTGCTTTTACTGTCTGGATTTTAAAATTACATTTATATGATGATGTCCTTCTTGTCATAAAAGTGCATTATGCTAGTGTTGGAAATCGGTGAGCTGGATTTTCTTATTGTCTTGTTATGAACCTTTCTTCTGTCGGATGTATCCTGTCGTCACCTGATGTTAGTCTGAGCCTGAGGGGGAGTTTCATGTTCACGAGCAGCACGGCGGGCTTGGTAAATGTCACCACCAGTTATGTGTTGTTGTCACGGCTGCTGATGGCATTTTTGATTTGCCGAAACCTTGCTCATCTAGACAAACGTATCCGCTCAAAACAAAAGTAAAACAATATTTAGGACGACCACTTTGAAGCCGTGTTTGTGCAGCGACGTCTATCAAGCCTCCAGAAATGTGTTGAGTGGGAGTATTTTGGGGAGTCTACATGTCCTGAAGGCTTATTAAGCATAAATTACATTTATTGGGCAGTCAGATGGTGCAGAATTACGTGCATTTTAGAGTCTGAAGTTGTAAAAACTTTATTAAAAGCTGTGATTTTTAGACTGCATAACATTAAATCCGCCCTTAGCAATTCAGCTTCTACTCTTCTGATTTCTCATGTTTATGACGCTCAGTTGTGGTGACAAGATGCACGATAACCAGTAACACGTCTAAGAGAGGATTCAACATGGCACATGTACAGTTCTGTGAGTGGATGCTAGACCTCGGAATGAGACACCGAGACTTTAGACAGCTCGCAGCCACGCAAACGACCCTCATCCTGTGACGTGCAGACGGCACCTCGGTGGTTGGCCGGGTCACAGGTGGCGATGAGGCGGCAGGCAGGAGCTGCGGTTTGGCCGCTCCAGTGACGTGGTGTGAAAACGGCTCGTTTCTCAGTATGTAAGAGACGAAACAGGGTTCGTCCACCAGGAAGTGTTGCTGAATGTCTGCTCTAAGGATAGAATAGCTTGCAATGATATTATCGTCAAATATTACATTGATATCATCACAATCATCTAAACCAGGTGTGGACATCAAGGCCAGTGAGAGTCCAATTGATTGACCAGATATTAACAGGCAGTTCAATCAGTCCTTTATGATTCTGATCTCACAATGAGGAGAGATTTTTCAGTCCATTGTGCAGCCCCCAGTCTGCTCACTCTGTGGCTTTTTTGACATCTGGTTGTATTTCCGTAGGTACTGCAGTGGCAGACCTTTTCTTTTTGTTTCCAGCTTTGGTCTCAGCTTCATTTTTTTTTATGTTTTAAGCTATAATGCGACTTTTTGTTTCCTACTACCAGGAATTTGATGCCACATGCTAACCAGTTTTCCTGCTGCTCAGCGCTTCAAACTCTTCCTCCTCCTCCCGCGAAACAAAATCACATTGATAGCTGAGCGGTGCGCTGTAGCGGCCGTTATAACCCACTACAAGTGGTTTGGGTTCCTCTCTAGCTGTTGTTTCACGTCGTGCAAATCAGCTGTGGCTCCAGACAAGCGCGTCCACAAACGACGGCTTGAATTAGACTCTGAGTTGATGTGCTTCATGTACAGTGATTAAGATAAAGACACAATGATAAACCCATTCCTCTTTGCTGCACTTTGCAATGTTTATCCCAAAACTCACCTCCTGTGCTCAGCTCTGTGACAGTTGTGTGCACGTCAACAATAACCCGACACGCTTCTGTATGGTGGCCAACAAATCGCTCCCACTAAGACTCAAAGTAGCAAGAGTAATCTTTGATCGGCTCCGCTTCTGACATAAAATTAAAGACCTGGCTTAATATCTGTTAAACTGACTGAATTATACCCATTTTTGTGTTTTTATGGCCATCTCCTCCTTTGCCTTTCACCGACAATTATAATAAACTTGTTCACTTTAGACCATAAGTAGGGTGTGAAAATGGGAGGGGAAAAAAAGACCATAAAGTCCCGTACTGATTGCAGACTTGGAGCTCCTCAGGGAAGGGACATTAAATGCTGAGCTGGTTACACGTTTCAGCTGCGTCTTCACTCATGACCTGAATTCCTCGAGGCCTGATGTGATGAACTCAGAGCAGAAATTTCAGCAGTCTTACCGAAACCAGTTCATTGCAGGTTTATCAGCTGCTGCTGCTTGTTAGGATGCACAAAACCATGTAACCTCACTTTAAAAGAGGAGTAAACTACTGTATATATGATGACATTTTTAAGGTTACAGTCAAACTACGTGACAGATGTGGGTCATTCCCGTTTCTACGTGGGGGTCACCAGGAGTGGCTATGATTCAGAGTCATGTAAGGAAATGACTAAAACCTGATGTTTCTCTTTCACAGATGAGTAATTAAAGAGAACAAAGGGACATCATGGCTTATTCTCTGGATTTAATCTGAACGGTAGCGCCTGTGTCCATCTGATTGTGTGACACTTCTTTAATAGTGTCAGGAAGTCCAAAACGAAAAAGGTTGTGTCAGATGAATTCAGTAAATACTTCACAGCAACTGTAACAGTTTCTGTCTGTTAGCAAAATATAATATTAACTACTGGAGAGAGTTTATTCTAAACCTCAAAATAATCTTTACACGTATGTCTACAACTGATTAACATTTGGAATCACCCGATTCAAGATGGCTCCCACGGCTAGTTTGCCCCACCAAACAAAAAACTCAGTCAGTTTTACAGATATTGAGCTAAAATTTGGTGTGAGTGTAGCCAGAAATCACCCCCAGCATGTACTGTGAGCAACACTGGCTGTCTGTTGTGTTAGCAGAATATCTGATGAACCACTGGGCAGATTTCATTGAAACTCTCAGAAAGTATCTGTACGACAATTTTCCTCCTGTGTAGTGCTTTGACGGGTTGAATCTTTCTTTGTCTTAAAACTTAAACAACATATAACAGCAGCACATTTTCTGTATTTTTTTTTACTGTATTTTATTGTTAAAAATGTGTCTTGGCACCGAGCGGTCATCGTGGTTGGCTTTGAGTTTTGTAAAACGGGTCAGAAAACCGTTTTGATCTCAGACATGGACTTGTGTACTCCCGGAGTATTTTCTTTTTATTGTCCTCGAGTTAAACCAAAGTCAAACTAGTCTTTAAAAAAAAAAGCATGTGATATTTTTTGCCTCTTCAAAAAGCACAGCGAAGCAAACAAAGCAACACTTGGAAAAGCCTCATTTTGTCCCTTTCAGATCAAAACCCTCTGAGCAGCATTACTGAATTAGCTTTCTGTTTTGTCGTTGTTCCCCTTCCTGTTGTCCCCCTGCTTATAGATGGTGAGTGAGAAAGTCGGTGGAGCAGAAGGGACCAAACTAGACGATGACTTCAGAGACTTGGAGCGGGTAAGAGGGACATCAGGGAGTGTGCAAATCAAAGTCACTGCGCAGGATGAACGCTCACATTGAACAAATAAACAGTCTTGTGAAACTCCTGTTCACATTTTGTATGGATATCTAGGATATTTTACACAGCACCAGCAGTTTGACGCTTTAATCTAAGCTTAAAAAGAATTAAATACAAGCTCGAGAAGTTCCTTACAAGGCATACAATGAAAACCCACGAATACTGTTAAAAATGTCAAACTGCACTGGCTGCTGCTTCTGAAATGTAAATATTTAATGTGTCGCTGGTATCTTTGCGGTTTTGAAGCATTCAGCAGACAAAACACTAAGTTTAAGACGCCACAGAGTGAGCGTTTTCAAACAGCTGATGACCTTTTTTTCAGTTATCTGGCATGTTGTAGACCAAACAACTACTTAGGTTTTTTTAAAAAATCCATCCTAAACTTTATAGACCACTTTGTTTAGCTGCATCTCTAGACTCTAATGCATTTCTGTGTTAGCATTATACAGGAAAATCTTTAGGGCACTCTTTTCCCAGTTTGTATCTCATGTTCGTTCCTGTTTCTGTAGAAAGTTGATGTGACCAGTAAAGCTGTAGTGGAGGTGATCTCCAAAACCTCAGAGTACCTCCAACCCAACCCTGGTGAGAGTCCAACCTGCATCTTTGCATCCAAATTAGTTGTGCCCTTTTAAATCTGTTTTTATCTTCTTTCTCTGCAGCATCCCGGGCCAAACTGTCCATGTTAAACACCATGTCTAAGATCCGCGGTCAGGTGAAGAACCCGGGCTATCCTCAAGCCGAGGGGCTGCTGGGAGAGTGCATGGCCAAGTACGGACGGGAGCTCGGAGAGGACACTAACTTCGGTAATACGCGCGTGTCTGGTGTCGTGTGGTTCGGCGTGGTAAAGCGGGGGAGTGTCACCTGTTTGAGGCGTGGTGCTTATGTGTACATGTCTGCTCTGATCAAAACGCTCATTGATAAACTGCTGCCAAACTCTTTACACAATGTCTACAAAATTCTCTTTGCATGTTTAAATTTGTCCTCTGCAGGTGCGAGCTAGGAGTCATATTTTATTGTGCTACAAGTTTTAATGTCTGTGTGGTCCAGGCGCAGCCCTCGTAGACGTTGGAGATGCCATGAAGAGATTAGCAGAAGTGAAAGACTCTTTAGACATCGACGTAAAAC
Source organism: Kryptolebias marmoratus (assembly GCF_001649575.2). Taxonomy (NCBI): domain Eukaryota; kingdom Metazoa; phylum Chordata; class Actinopteri; order Cyprinodontiformes; family Rivulidae; genus Kryptolebias; species Kryptolebias marmoratus. Next base: position 13,354,827 of record NC_051453.1, on the reverse strand, counting down.
AGAACTTCATCGATCCACTGCAAGGGCTGTATGACAAGGACCTCAGAGAGATACAAGTACGTGGCGCACACGCTTTGGTTCTTTAAATTTTCACATTTTAGCAACCGTAAGACCCTTAAAACGCACTTGTTCGCTCGATAGAGTGAACAAGATTTAAAGTAGATGATGGACGGAAAGGTTGAACTGTCCCCGTAACCTTCTCAGCACCATCTGAAGAAGCTTGAAGGCCGCCGACTCGATTACGACTACAAGAAGAAGCGTCAGGGCAAGATCCCAGACGAGGAAGTTCGACAGGCCCTGGAGAAGTTTCACGAGTCAAAGGAAGTGGCTGAGACCAGCATGTACAACCTGCTGGAGACTGACGTGAGGACTTTAAACACTTCATTTTGCTTTGAAGCCTAATTTAAACCTTTTACCATGTCTTAAAAACAAAACAGCTACATCTAAAAATTGAAAAGACAATTCAGTTATTTTCAGCCTGAGCCTTATTTTATTGTCAGACTCTTATCACGCTTTAAACATGTACTTGATTTGTTGTTGTGATGTACCTGGTTTTATCAAAAACACACCCACAGGACAAACTAACTCAATTAGACCTGTAAAAACTGATAAAAACACACCCACTGGGCACCTGGACTCTTGTACTGCAGATAAACACACCTACCAGCAGATAGTGACACACTTGGGTTTTTATTTTTCAGAATCTAATACTATAGCTCCACATTTTCAGGGTCTGAGTTAAATATAACGAGTCCAATCAAGAGGAAGTTGGTTCTTCTTTTTGTTTTTTTTGTTTTTTTTTTGAAAACGAGTAGGCGGTGTTTGCCAGAGGAGATTTCAGGTCACTCTATCTCACAGATAGAACCGGTCTGGTCACAGCCAGTCCTGCAACCATGGCTGGTGTCGATGTTTTGACTTTTACACTGATAAATACTAGGGTGGTTTTCTAAAGCTAAAGAAATAGACAACTAAATACAGACAATTTAACCCAAACACATTAATGTGGCACTGGAGTCAGGCCTGGCTTCCTCTGTTTTCACAAATAAACAATAATACTTGGGCAAAATAATTTTAACCCTCTATTTATTTGACTTTATGAGTTAATTCTTTTGCCAGCTAAATAAATGATTACACATTTGCTTCATTATAAAGTGCAGAAGTTTCCTGATGTCTGGATTGTAGATCTGCTTATCTGCTGGAGGGATTCTTACAGAAACTTAGGAACTGTGACACGAGCCTGCATGTGTTGAGTTTATGTGTGTGTGTGTGTGTGTGTGTGTGTGTGTAGATAGAGCAGGTGAGCCAGCTCTCGTCCCTGGTGGAGTCCCAGCTGCAGTACCACAGGGAAGCTGTCCAAGTGCTGGAGGAGCTTTCTGACAAACTGCGCGACAGGTGCGTGCAGGGAGGAAACCTCAACACCCCGACCGCATCCAGATCTGTTTCTGACCCGAGGCCCGCAGGAACTGATCTTTCCTTTTTTTTTTTAAACAGGATGAATGAAGCTCAGTCTCGACCAAGACGAGAGTACACACCTAAACCCAAACCCATCTTTGACTATGGAGACAACAACCATTCGAATGGCGGCTACTCGACCTCCATGGCCCCTCCTCCATCACGCAACACAGGTAAGACATAAAACGAGCTCAGACGCACCATCCTTCCAGTTATGCTGCTCTTTAAGTCTCACTGAGGATTATATTATAAGATGTGTGGATAAAACCTTCCTAACTGGAGTTCCAACACCAACAAAACATCCATCAGTTTCTGCAGACTTACATGATGAACCAGACCAAAGTAACATGTCTACATGAAACTCCTTCCTCTTTAAAAACTCACAGAAACTAAACTTATGACATAATTGCTCAACATGAACAATGAGGCAGACAAAGACTCAAAACGTTCACTTTTTTTTTCTGATGGAAACTTCATAGGTGATAGTATGCCCTGAATATTTGACTTTCAGACTGTTAAAATGATATAAGTTAGTTGTTGAGCAGAAGAAAATGAACAAGTGTTTAGAGTGAGAGAGGTGACTGTGTGTGTGTGTGTGTCCCACCCATTTATCTGGCTGGCCTTTCTGTGGCTGACCTTGTTCCTTTTTCCTGTGACATCAGCAGATCGGCCGTTTCTCTTTGCTACATTGTCCTTTCGGAAACCAGGATTGTGTGAGTCACAGATTGTGTGTGTGTGTGTGTGTGGGGGGGGGGGGGGGGGGTCGCTTGTACAAGTTGCTGTGGTCTTGCAAATGTCCAGCACGTGTGTGTGCACTATCTGTTATAAAATGTAGAAAATAGTAGCTCCACATCAGTGCTTTAAGTTATTTGTCTTTATATTCGCTTTCAACATCAACAAGCATGTGGTTTCATCTGCGCTCCACATCCTGTCTTCTGAAGCGGCACATATGACTTCCTCATTGTCTGATTTTCATCTGGGTTTCCAAAACACAATTGACTGAATACACTTAATATTTCTTCATTTAAATGAAAAAAAAAACAAAAAACATTCCGGCTTGATTTTACTGCTTAAAAAACACCACCTAGCTTGGATCTGTCAAACTTTTTTTTTTCTTTTCCTGTAGCTTATCTGCTGCTACTATGTTATTCACCGTGTCTGGTTAAGTTCAAGTTCATCGTTGGCATTTGATCTGGATCCGGCAAAGCATGAGGTTATGTGACTGACGTGTGGTGACTTGCATATTGTGAAAGTAATACAGCTTAACAATCTTACACAACATATGAATGACACAAGTAACAGTCGTAGCGAAATATTGTCTGACCAAGGCTGTGCAGTGGTAGAAAATATGTTGGATAAAAGCAAAAAGTTCACATCTGATTTTGATTATTGTGCATTCATATTTATGATTATAACTTTTCTCTTCTTGTTTTTGCTTTCCCACTCGTTTGCGTACATTCTGTGTCTTAAAATGTGAGTATCTTTATTTGCTCATGGGCCAGGCTGCCTCTTTTTTACCCACCTGTTAGGAAATGTCGGTAATTGTTGGCGGTACTCCATTACAACAAGTGTTGCAGTCTTTCTCCTGCTCCCGTAAACCGATACAGCAGCGCGCGAATGAGGACGAGCGGCCGAAGCTATTGCCTTCTCCCGCCCCGGCCAGCAGCGTGTCGGGGGAACTTGATACAATGAGAAAATTGTTTGGCAGCAAAAAGCCGAGTTTGTCTGTGTGTGTAGACCGGCGCTGATCTGTGTGAGTGAGGTCACCGAGACAGAAAGAACAAGCGAAGACTGAGGGCAGGACGGCGGTCCTACAGGAACCTGGTGTCGGAGATGTTTTCGTTTATGGGGAAATTAAAAAAAAAAAAAAAAAAAAACCCTGCTCGCCAGAATTTCTAAACTTATTTGCAAAGCTATGTTGTTACGCTAATAAAATATACAAACCACACGTGCTGTCATGCCAAAACTGTGCATGTAACCTTTCCTTGTAAAACTGGCACCGCTGTGGGCCTCTCTTTGTGTCTGAAAGCTCGAGTTACTCCTCCTCGTTTCTGGAGTCCTCATATTTTCTCCTCTCACTTGTTCCTTTCAGCTCCAGAGCAGCCGAGCTGCAAGGCGCTGTACGACTTTGAGCCAGAGAATGAGGGGGAGCTGGGCTTCCACGAGGGCGACATCATCACCCTGACCAATCAGATCGATGAAAACTGGTATGAGGGCATGCTGAACGGCCAGTCTGGATTCTTCCCTCTCAACTACGTCGAAGTCCTTGTTCCACTGCCACACTAATACAACATAAAGGCTACAAGGAGACTGACAGAGAAGAGGAGGAGAGCAAGAGTGGTGAGGAGCAAGACAAGTAGACAAGGGACGGTCCACAAAGGTTTCTTTTTCACTTACAGCTCCGTCGTCATCGTCACAAATGAGCACTTTTATCAACACAAGATCTGGATATGAAATAAAACCAGAATGTCCTTCTGGTTTATGGAGAAGTAAGAGGAGAACTGAGACAAAATATTTTTATCCTTCATCTGAAAGTAAGAAGAAGTTCTTCAAGACAAACGGATGACACTGTTGTAAGCAATAATACTTCTTTACAGATCAGCCATACAGAAACAAGACGATATGTTTTAAATGCTGTTATTGAGGTGACAGACTTTTATTCATTTTGTCTACCTGTGGTCTCTGACTCATGTAGGTCATGCAGTTTTCTAGACTAGCACCTCAAACCTCACAGTGAATGACTGAACTGTATCATTTCAAAACTAAAAGCAATTATAATACCACCTGAGGACTGGAGTGAACCCCTCGATGCCACCTTCTGGCACCACCGAGAATTACATCCATGCAAACTAAAATGAACTTAAATAAGACTTGAAATAATTATGAAAAAAGAGGGGGAAACATGAGCCCAAATTAGTGTCTAACTGGTGATTTAGACAGTTTGGACTGCAATGATTTTTTTTCCTTTTTCGTTTGAAAGTAGCTGTGTAGTTAGTAGCTGTAATGGCAGACGTGTTGGTGGCTCTCCCTCTTAGTTTCTGTAGGTTTTAAAGAAAAAAAACAAACAAAAAAAGTCACCTTCGCAGTTTTTGCAGAGTATGTGAGAAAATATTCTAATTGCATGTTGGACATCAGTTAAAAAAATAAATAAAATTAGCACGCGCCACAGACGTACTCCAACATTTCACACTGACCCAAAGGTAAAATGCTGAAGTTGCACCTTTTAATGCAGATGTGTGCATTTGTTAATCACAACCATCAACAACTATATATATGGTTACCTGCTCGCCTGTTCAATGGAGGAGACGGAGCCAAAAAGATTTTAAAATGCAATAGAAACATATTGTTTAATGCTTGTTTGTTAAACTGCTAATGACTCTGTAACAGCCATATATTCATGTAGTTTCTGTGCTGTTTATTGTAGTTAAATGTTTTTGTTCCTTTCTTTGTTGAGACGTTGGAGCCCCGTTCAAGGCACCAGTTAAGTCCATTTTGTGCCTGAATAGACGACGCTGCTGGCAGCGAGTTAGTCTTTTATATTCACCCTTAACTGTCCCCGCTGTTGACTTGTGTGTGTGTGTGTGTCTCGGAGAATGTGAAACTCACTGTATTCTGTAACCTCTGGTCATTCGCAGTGACTTTAATTTGTCTGTTATTGCTTCAGGCTTGTGGGCACAGATGTTGAGTCGGTTCAGACAAGGCTGGATTCTTGTTATGGACTGTGCCACGGTAGTGTCAAGCAGAGGGAAGGAGCTTGGTTTAAAAGGGAAAACATCGAGGGAAGTAGTTGTAAGGATGAACTTGGACAGCCTTCATTACCAAAAATGTACCGTTTTGTTTAATTGATATGCAACGTTAAGAACTAATGTCAGCTATGTGCTCGTCTGTAGCATCTTTCTTTTCATCCGTTCGTTCATCACTCCACGCTGTTCCCTGCACCCCGACCCTCCCACTCCTGAGTTCGGTCCTCGGTCCTCGTCTCACATGTTTACGTCTCTGACCGTACAGCTCAGTACTTGTATGTAGATCAGGGCTAAGGGCAATAGGAGGTGCTGTGTGGATAATGGTATTAGAGAAAACCTATGTGCATGTTTTAGTGCCTTTTAGGGGGAAAAGAAAAAACAAAACAAAAAAAAAAGAACCTAACCCAGCCATTTCTTTTTTCCCCCCCGCTTGTTTTCTTTCCAGCCGTTGGCACTTTTACGTGTTAAGATTAAATATGTGAGCGCAGATTTCTGCACGAAGACACTACAGGCAGTTTCCAGGATGTGTTTAGACTGATACAAGTCTTAAAAGCAGACCACCAGTGGAAACTTGCTTTTTTTTAGTTTAAATGTTTTTAAAAAGTCCCACTTTTTTTCTCTCTTTTAAAGGGCTATGTATGTTTAATCAGTCTTAAACTCTCCTTTATTCAACATAAAATCACTATGGATCTTTGTAGTATTATTTTTATATACAAGACCTTAAAACATTTAAATTAATCTTTGCATGTAGACCTTGTAAGTGAATATCTTAGATCTAAGTTTCTTTTTTTTGTTTGTTTAAACTCTTGGTATAAATACAGAATTTAACTGCAATACCTTTTTTTTTTTTTTTCCTTTTTTACTCTCACATTATTTGTATGTGCTTCCTTTTTGTTCCCTGCCTCCTGACTTCTTACAGGAAATAAACAAAAAAAAAAAACCCACATCCAAAAATGTTGTCTTTTATCAGTTTAAAGGAAGAAGTACATCTCTGGGTTCTGTAACAATGAAAGGAAGCCAACAAATTTAGACGGTTCCAGTGTGTATCTTTTAATACTTTGTGGATCATCAATCAGCAGGCTTAAGGCATGTATATCACAGTCCACAGTTAATAATAAATACAGTAAAGGTCAAAGAGGAAGCAAATATTTGCCCTAACCAAACAAGACTCATGTCTCACGCACCTGAGAGGCTGATGGGCACATTCACAACACACACCTGTTTCATTACACTAGCAGATTTACCTGCACCACAACCCTTAAATACGACTTGCAGAGCACAAACGAGAACAAAACCTACTGCAGAGTACAATTCAAACACAGTTACTTTTTGCATACGTGTTATAGTGTATATTTGTGCACTACTATTCCGTTGGTTGAGTCTCTAAAGAGGCAAGACGTTAACAGTTTAAAAGCATTCGTATCTGATCGGATCATTAGATGCTGTCACAGATAGATACATAGGTCCACGTGTAAAAGGTCAAAGGCCATCAAGGCTGGCTGTTTTTTTTTAATTTATGAAATGCCCCTAAATAGTGTCCTTGTACAATGTTCTCCTGACTACCAGTAGTTCAGATTTGTCCTCTGTTTAGGACATTCGTAAACCTGACTGCCTCCCACTCACTGCATACTACTGAATAACTCTGTTTTGCTGTCTACAGAGGACATTTAGGGCTTTTCAATGATGCCACATGTGAAGGAGTGGGGCTAATTACCTTACAAAGATTGGGAAATTTAACAAAATAAAATGTGATAGGACAATATGTTGTTGTTTTTTCCTGGCAGTCAGGAGGATTTTTTTCTTTTTTTCAAAATGGAGGGTGTTTGGTTTGTTTCTCTCCGCTCATAAAAACAGTACAACCTTCAGGAGCAAGCTGAAGTGCATTTTAACTCCCAATAGCGCAGTATCAGAATTAGCTGGGACTCCAGTATGAGCTGCTTCGAGGCATTGATCTACCTATATATCCTCCAAGCCGACTTCACGCAGGAGGTCTGTCAGCTCTGCAGCGTGCAGAACGCCTCTCAGTGCATGCTGCTCAGCTGGCTGTAGACGTGCTCCAAGATCTGCGAGTAAGCCTGGTCTTTGGGGGCGTGGCAACTCAGGGAGCCCTGTGGAAGTGGACGCGCTACGTCAGCTGGGGAGCACCTACAGCTCTGGTAGAAAAAGAGCTGGCTGTCCTACCTTAATCTTGTCCATCATGGTGGTATCAGGACACCAGTACTGGTTGAACTGGACGAGGTCGGGAGCGGCTCTGTAGTAATCAACCAGCAGCATCTGAGGAGGAAATATAAGCATCTTTATCTCTTACTAGTCTTAAAACTGTCACTTTTTCATTTTAAATCCTGCAGAGGTTACCATCTCATTAAGAACGTCGCTGGTAAGAAAGTTGTCCTGCACGTAGGTGACCTCCACAGCCACGGGGATCCCGTAGTCATTAGGTCGTTGCTGCAAACAGAGAGATGCTGTTGAGCCCAAATATCCTAACTGACAAGTTTATGAAGGAAGAAAGGTGAACAATGTCACGGTTGTTTCTGTGTGCTGACCTCGGGTGGTGGCACGACCCAGAACGGAGTTATTGTAGATGCCACACCTTGGTTTCCATGGTAATAGGGACCTGAAATAACCCAGAACTAAATGAAACCTGCCTGGATCCAGGGTTCATTACAGTGATGGCTGTTATTGATTTGGAAACTAAATCTTCAATTAAGGCATAAATAAAAATTAAGCCTCAACACTAGTTTTAATACTTTGCCTTAACTGACATTTAATCCTTCCATTTGCTGCAACCAGACATCTACATTTGCTTTTACAGGAAATCCCTTTTTGAGTATGTTTTCTCTTATTTTTTCTAGCTGAACTTTGACAAAACTTTAATAATAAGGAAGTCAAAACGATCTGTACTCTTCACTGACATTGTTACTCTGGGTGTTTGGTAACAGAGGGACAATAAACTGCAGGTCTTTGCTGCGATGCTCTCTAATCACCGCTGTTCCGAGTGTCTTTATGAGAGCATTAAACAGCTTCCAGACAGCTCAGGGGCAACTTGGCTAATTTGTTTGCTCTTGTGCGCCTTTGTTTGTTTTAGCTGACCAGAAATTCCCACATCAGGTCTGAGTGCAGCGCCACCTGGTAACCATTTGCTAACTACTGTAACATTAATCTAACAGTATCTGTTGCCACCTTGAGCTTTTAAACACTGTCGACATAGTTCTCTGAATTCATTTCAAGTCTTTCGGATGAGCACTTGTTACTTAAGATCAGCCGTTTGTCACACGATTACAGCGCCACGTGGCCCCCACGGCAGCCACTGACCACAGATGATGCCCAGGCAGGGCTGGAAGCCGTTGTTTGAGCCCTGCAGCCTCAGCTGATGGTCCATCTGGGAGTCGATGTCCTGCAGCGAGGGCAGGGCCGGGCCCCGTGGGTGACTGTGGTACCAGCCCACCAACGACAGCCCGCGCATGAACAGGTTCTGGCAGATCTGGAACAGAGCGAACATCCTATTTACTGACGTGACAAAACATGGCAGATCTGGGCGGGGCGAGGAGGAGGAGGAGG